>NW_026126006.1:32500-413320 GCF_943737965.1 Phodopus roborovskii | reverse complement strand
TAACCACAGAAACCAGTAGAGCAGTTAATTACTTATAACCACTGAGCCACCTGTCCATCCCTGTTTTAATTTTTAAAATTAATAAATTTTATGTAAATTTAAATTTATAAATTTAAATAAATAAGATTTAATCTTGAGAAAGTGTCTCACTATGTAGCAACACTTTGTAGGTCAGGCTGTCCTTAAACTCATAAACCTCTTGCCTCACTCTCCCAAGCACTATAATTATAGGCCTATACCTCCATGGTTGCATGGCTTTATTTTGCTTTATTTACCCTAAGCTTCTCTAATCTTTATAAATCTATGTGATAAAAATTTTGTATCTTCTGATATGAAAGTAGACAGAGGGAATAATATAGGTTTAAAACTAAAAAAAGACACAAAAGGTGAGGAATGCTTGAGATTTTTCAAGTTGCCTTTGTTATTTCACTGGCCCAAAGCTCTTTTCAGCCCTGTTAAAGCACAGTTACAACCCCTATTATAAACTAAGTCTGAGGAATTGTAGAACAGGGAAATTATTGTTTTCAGTATTTGCCTGTATGCCAGTACAAATTCCTTCCTCACCAGCAGATATAGGTACAAATTTTGAAAGATAGCTCTGAATTGCGTGACATCTCTAGGAGTATGTTGAACTTTAAAGCCAACTTTCATTACCTTGACATCACAATGTGTGCCCTATTCTACCCTTCCCTTCACTTGCCATTGCAATCTCCCCTTGTTTGGACTTCTAATTTCCTCCATGTTTTTAAGAACTACTTGCTGCGTGGGCAAAAGCTTGTAATCGCCATCTACTGGCCACAGGATTTTAGTACAGGCTAGGTCTGTGAATGAGCAAGCTTGTTAATTGTCCATTCCTGTGAGGAGATTCTATCCTTTAATTTCACCAGTGTTTCCTGAAGAGGGTTGACTTGTTTGTTAAGGATAATTTTCACAGCATATGCAACTGAGGTACTTTTAAATACAGTTATCAAATTATAATTTTAGTAAGCCTCACCAAGAGGGGAGGGAATCCAGGTCAATTCACCAAAGTGCTTCTCCCACAGGAAGAATTTAATGAGTGTATTTGAGTAAATGTTTTTTGACCTGTCCCCTTGACTCAGAAGAAAATGTTCCCTTTTTGTTTCCATCAATGTTGACTGGCTATCCCAATAACTACTCAAAAGCAATGCCCATCTGTAATGACCTGCTCTCTAATTCATTCCCCATTGGCTGCTAGATTTTCTTGAAGTTGAATTTATTGTCGATATTAAGCCATTTTGGAAAGCCCCACTGTCTCCATGAAATCACAGAATAAGGTTCAAAACATTTCATTGTCTTTTACATGGCTTCTTCCTTAAATCTGAACATTTCCCAATTTATTCACTTCATGTCTCATATGTAACTTTTACAATCAAAATGAATTACTGATTCCCAAAACACATTCATATCCTTGTCTCTGTACCTTAGATTCAGAACTGAGCACCACTGTGAGTTCAGCACTTTGCAGAGTTGATCCTTTTCACATGCTTGTGGACTAACTGCCTGGTTTGTCAGCAACATCTAAATCATCAGTCTCAGACACCCTGACTTCTCTTAACCCTTCTTGGTGTTCTACTTTGTATCTTGTTGGTTGTGTGCATACACTGTTACTCCTACTATATTGTTAGCTTCATAATCACAATAGCAAGTATGGATATTTATTGGACAGTAGTAACAGGTCAGATTTTTTTCAGGGTGATATACGATCTGCTATGCTGTAATGTCCAACTAAGGATTATTACTTCTACTGTTGTTTCTGCTCATTTAAAACACTCTCAAATATACACTATTGTTTCAAGAATATTTAATTTTACATGTCCTATTGTCCAAAAGTTTCATTAACCTAGTGCTTTTTAAATTTTTATTTTACATAATTATCTTCTTTTTGGAGAAAAATAACACACACACACACATGGAAAATGGTGATGATCAACCATTCTGCAAATTATGGCTTTGTCACTCCACAGCTATGTGACTTTGGGTATATTAACCTATGTCTACTTCAGTTTCCTCATCTACATCATGGGGTTAATAATACATCTATTTTATGGGGTCCTTGTGATTACATAAATTAATGTAAATACATACAACCATATTTGAAACAACAAACATTATAACTCAGGCAGCTGTAGTTATTTATAGAATAAAAATGTGTCCAAACACAGTTCAATCCTCAAAATGACCCTGTGAAGTAAGAATCATTATTATGTTTGTTTTGCTAGCAGGAAAAAACAAATTCAAGAAATTTACTATTCTAAGGGCATGTGAAGTAGGGTCAGAATAAAATTCAAATCCAGGTACACATGGGGCACAGTAGAAATAAGGAGAGTTAAGAACTTCTGTAAATCATGGGGAGCTCAGTTCTATGGAGATATCTGCATCAAATCTCTGTATCTCTAGCTCAGGGAACATTGTGAAAGATAGGGACAATAGATTGTAAGACCTGGAATACCAGGAAGTCTGCTGTGAAACAGCTTCCCCTAAAAATGGCTGCATAAATGAGATGAGAACAGTGACAATATCAATGGATATGCTAACATGCAAGTGGGGGAAAGGTCTCACCCCTTGACAAAGAACTACAGGCAACTATTGACTGCAGAGAGGATAATTAGTCTGTTCCAGAGATGAGCCCTCTTATTGCTTGTCCAATGCAGATTGGTCAGTTCTGAAACCATATATACTCAAACAAACAAAACGAACTCAGCAGTGTATATGTATTTGTGAATACGCATATGTGTCAATAATAATTAAAGACAAAAACCTATCAACTTGAGAAAGTCACGTATGCCTATTCCAATTAAAATGTATTTGACAGAGGAAAAAACAAAAACAAAAGTAAAAGAGTAGATTTGAAGTAGACCTTGCTACAAATTCCTTTTATATACTTTAGTGTTACAAGTAAATATAATTGTCATTGCTTCCTTTTCTTGAGCTTAGCATTGTCTTTTCAGTCTAGGAAGAAATGAACAACTTTGCATAAACATGCTTTTAACTATTTCTTAACATCACTAAGACATCAGTAAGAATGCTTGAAAGAGAAAGCTCCAAGCTCCAAAGGGTTCTTTTTTTCTCTGGGCAATTCTAGTATATTGCACTCCACTGAAAAAATATGTTCCAAGCCATTACATATTTAGATTACTTGTCTACAACTTGAAAACAGAAAGATTGACATAAGTATGATAGGCCTTAATTTCAAACCCTAACTATGTCACTTCCTAATCATAGCACCTTTAGCAAATCACTAAGACGTTTCCTTACATAAGAAAGGAAAATAAAAGTTTTATTTTTACTCTCAGATGATCATTACCCAACATGAAAACACAACATTGTGACTCATAAATATGTAAAAATACTTCATTTCAGTCAAAAAATAAAAATTTAAAGTTATAGTAATAAAATGATGCTAATACATGGCTTAATATGGCAAATACTTAAACAACATTACCTATTTTATTTCAAATTCTGTTGGCCCCAGTGCAAGAAGTCCCTTGCCTTCAGAAAGGAACCTTTTTCATTGTAGACATTTGTATGGCTTTGTTTTAACAGTGTGATGAATAAGTTTATACCTATTGTTTGTGTGAAGGAGTGAGGAAACTTACAAAGGTTTAGACTTCTTTCTGATTACACTTCAATGACTATTGAGCATATTAACCTGAGTCTCTCCCCTTATATATTTTCCTCTTCACCAAATTAATGATAAAACATTGAAATTGGAATTCTCACAGTCGTCTTATTGTATTTAATTAATTATTTACTTATTTTTACTGGTTTTGGTTCTCATATATTCTCTCTTTTTTTTCACTTCCTTCCTTCCTTTCTTGCTTTCATTCTTTCTTTTTGTTGTCGTTGTTATTTAACCTTGGCTGTCCTGGAACTTGCTCTGTAGACCAGGCTGGCCTCAAATTCAGGGATCTGACTGCTTCAATCTCCTGAGTGCTAGGATTGAAGGCATGTTCCATCACCACCTGGCTCTCATAGCTCCTAACCATGTATACTTTTAAAAACCAACTACCTTCCTGTTTGGTACCCTAACAAAATATAAATAACAAATTTGCTAGGAACTTTAATATTCATATCTTGATCATATCAAATTCTTGAGACGTGACAGCCTACATGCACACCCAAATCTCTACCAGGAAGCAGTCCAGACGGAGAGAATACCTGGGTGGGAAGAAAATGACATATGCTCAGTAAGCAAAGTGAAGTAGAATGTAAGAAATAGTTTGTCACTGCCTGCTTGCTTCTTTCCCTCCTTCCTCCTTCCTTTTTCTCTCTTCTACTTTCCAAAATCCCAGTGATACCGAAGTTTGAGTTTCCTGACTTGTCAGTTAAAATACAGTCTTAAAGTTCGTAGACATTATTTTAGACAAGATTTGGGGTGCCAATTTTTCTATTAATAGCATATGGGCCTCATTATATGGTTTTCTTCTCTGGCTTGTGGAATTACATTGCAATGTAATGTGCAACTACATTGCAATGAAACAGAGGTCAAAACAATTTTTTCATTCATTCTTTTAAAATGGGTGAAATCAAAGGGGAGGTGATATATAATTCTCATAGAAAATAGCCTCTAAAGAGAGAAAACATAAACGACCAATTATCTAGCAGGATAGCAATAGAAAGAAAGCATATAACCATTTTTGTGTGTTTCCCAGCATCAAGGGAAAGACAGCAAGCAGATGTTGACCTTCACAGGTCTGAGCTAGATGGATTTCATGACTGTCTTACTTCTCCGTGTCTCACGTTAATCTACTACCTGACATTAATCAATGTTTGGAAGCATCCTGTATCAGTACTGCATAATTCAGTTTGGTGATTTACTGTCTGATTCTTTTAGCTCTTGTTTTCCTTTTGTTTGTGTTTCGCATGGGGTTAAAGGGGTCAGTTACCCCAGGAGCTACGAGGAGTAGTCACTGTAGCTTCCATTTGTTGCTGTCAGTCCTCAGCTGCCTGTCTTCACAGACTTGCAGGATGTTTCTGCTCACCAGCACGAAGACGGTAATTGATTTGCAGAAGCCCCATTTTAAGTTCTGTTTAGGTCACATACTAGTGTTTCTACTTTCCATTGAGGAGATTTCAATTAGCACACCACAAGTGTGACAAACTTTTCACTGTTCAATATAGTTACCAGCTGTCTTGAAATCTCTGGAGTCTTCTGACTCTGGCTCCCCAATATGCTCACCGATACTGGGAAGACTCTTCCAAGTTGTTTTCGTTCTCTCTCAATTTTGTTTTTTCACCCACCTAACAGAAAACCAATTCATTCAGAGAATATATAAACAAATATGTATGAATATATACCAGAGAAGTATACATTATTTGATCACAATGAGGAAATACTGAGTTATTTCTATTTAAAGCAAAAACAAAATTCTGAAATAACTCAGTGAATGCTGCATTATCCTCAGTGAACTAAACAATGTATGTCTGATCACTGGCACACATACTTACTTATGTTTTCTGGTTGCTGCCAAAAGCAATTCATAGGGCTGTTTCCTACTATTTTCAAGGATCTCCACAAATAATAAAGGTGGTAAATATTTGTTATGTATCCAATTAGATTTTCAAAAAAAATTGCATTGGAAAACCCAAATGTTTTGACTATCTGCATCTGAAATTCTCAGAACGTTCTTCAAAAAAGGAGTGCTTGTTCAAACAGCAGCATTTTTTGTAATGTAATAACAATTCTTAAGGGAAAGGAAAGATTAAAAACCGATTTTGACTCAAAGAATTTACTAATGCAGATCACCAGCTTTTATCAGTTTCTGTCTGTAAGCATATATGGGCTCTCACACAGTCTCAATAGTAAGACTCTCTGTAGATGAGCTCAAGTGGGTATCACATTCACTTCATTTGTTTGAGGCACTTATCAAAGTCTTCATCTGAGTTATTTAGTCATCAAAAGCTGATTTTAAAGACAAAGATGGCAACAATATTTTCATTTAGATCTTAAGATTCGATTTTACTTAGGCCACAAGCTGAAAGAAATGTAAGTGTAGATGCTATTATACACATTAAAAACAAATTAGTAGAATGAAAGTCTGAACCACAGGTTTCTGTCTCAGGCCTGTCAATTTCCAGCTGTATGGCCTTGGGGCAAGGAAATGTGACTTGTTGCTCTAGCCTGTCCCTGAAGTTAGAGATGGAAATCTGACACTTTTTCTCTTTCAGATAAAGTAAAATCTTTAAAAATTTAATTATCTTTCGGTTTTCCTTGCTGGACCACTTGAGGGAGGCTGCAGATTAAGACTCCCTGCCTCTAAATATTATAGTGTGTGTTTCCAAAGAACAATCACAGAATATTATAAAACAATGCTATATATAAAACAAGTTCTCAAACTGAGAACTTGAACCAGTGATACTATTCTATTATTCCATGTACAGTTCATTCTTAAAAACTGCAAGGAAGACAAGGGACAAACTTTTAATAAAGTAACTTAAGAAGATTAAACTGTTACTGCTGAAACTAAAAGTAGAATGGTCTTCAGAGTCTAGCTGAGGAGCTTTTAGCACTTGATAGCTGTTGGAAAAAGGAGGGCCAAGTTGTTGTTGTTGTTTCCATTTATTTATTTATTTATTTATTTATTTATTTATTTATTTATTTATTTTGCTTTTTTAAAATGATGTAACCCTTAGGAGGCTGACCACACACCAGAGCAGGCCCTAATCTTTAATCCTAGCACTCGGAAGGCAGAGGCAGGCAAGTCTCTGTGAATTCAAGGCCAGCCTGGTCTACAGAGCGAATTTCAGGATAGGCTCCAAAACAATACAGAGAAACCCTGTTTCGAAAAACCAAAAAAGAAAAAAAAAAAAAAAAGAAAAGAAAAGAAAAAGAAAAGAAAGGAAGGAAGGAAGGAAGAAAAGAATTCAAGTTAGACTTGATGGGGAAAGAAAATTAAAAAAAAGAAAGAAAGAAAAGAAAAGAAATAATCTCCAAGTTGGTTTGGTAAGAGTTGAAAGATTGGAATAGTTGTAAATGGAGAAGTCAAGGGAAGTGAATATGCTCAAATACATTGTAGGAAAATTTCAAAGAATCAATAAAAGTAATGACACATATCTAGCAGTAGAGATGGGAGATGGATCAGCAGCTAAAGCACTTGCTAAGCAAGCATGAGGACTCCAGAATCCATGTCAAAACTTGGCATGGGAACACGTGACTCTAACTCTAGTACTCATACTACAAGCATAAAAACTATTTTAAAAATATAGTAGTCCAGGCTGGTCTTGAACTCGTAATCCTCCTGTACTCTTCAGCATATCCTATCTGCACACACCATCAAAAGGCTTCCAAAGATGGGGGAGGGGAAACCAAGAGTCCTGCCAAGCTATGACACCTATGAAGCACATCAGTGACCATCACCATAGTGAGAGCACACATATCTTGGTGGTAACCAACAGCCCTCAAATTGGATTTAAGATACTCTCAACAAAAAGGAAATAATTTCTGGAACTGGGAATCTAGACAACTATCCAGGGATAGTGAAGTCATGGATCTTGGAGGAGAATCTACAACCACCATTTTACTAAACGACCATAATCCATAACGGAAATATATAAACATGTCCACAGATACAAGTAGTATTTACCCCTCATACAGGAAACTTCTCTTTGGCACAGAGGACAGCACTACAGAAAACCACAGCCAATCAAAATGCAAAGTGGAGCCTGGTTCCAATGGACACATCTACAAAACTCTTCCACAATGAAGGTTCAGGGGCATTACAGAAGAGGGCGTGGAAAAGATTGTAAGAGCCAAAGAATCAGGCAGTTTGCTGTGAAATTGTTTTTTCTAGTAATATCAGAAGCTAAACCCATAAAGCCTTAATAATATGACTGCCCAAATGTGAGCTGAACAAAGATGACACTAAGTGACATGCCGAAGTGGATGGGGAAATGCTCATGAGGCCTCAACCCTACTAAAAGAACTATAGGTAACTGAGGGAAGCTGGGAAGAGAGGTAGTATCCACCATGGAAAATCATACCAATTGGTTGTCCATTGCTAAATGGTCAGCTATGAAAACATATATACAGGCATAATTATATGGACTGAGCAGGTTATGTTCAGGCATATGTATGTATATAAACATGTATGCATGCATGTAATAACAGTGTATAATGAGGCCATGAATTTCAAGGAGAGCAGTAAAGTGGTACATGGGAGGGTTTGGAGGGGAGAAAGGGAATAATGTTTAAAAATAGTTACCTCAAAAATAAAAGGAAAATTACGGAGAGGAAGGAAGGAAGAGGAAGGAAAGAAGGAAAGAAGGGAGAAAAGGCAGGAATAACATAATGGTGCCTTCAACGTGACTAATAATAACTTTCACTTAAAACTTTTAAAAAAGCTTAAGAAAGGGTTTTAGAAACAAAAGAACAAAGACAAGCAAGACTTCTTGGTAACAACATTTTTCTCAGTTGGACTATGTTTTGTTTTTGTTTTTGGCAAAACTAAGACTTGCACGGTTCCTTTAAGGGAGATTTCCTGACTCAGCATAAAGGGCAAAAAACCTCAAGCATTTAAAGAGCTCTGCTAACAACTTCATGGTGTAAACGAGAGCTGCCAGTGGCAGTGATCACATCTCCAAGCCAGCAGCATGCTGCTGGATGGCAGCATAGACCAAGGCAGTGAGCAGAGCTCTCAGTTCTGGCGGTAAACTTACCCCTGCCATCTTGGATAGACCGCGGCTAAAACAGTTGTGGCTTTCATTTTAGCAATGTTGTTTAGCAGATAAAAGACTTGTGGCCAGAAAAAGATAAAGATTTACAATAAAGACAGATTCAGATTAAGAAAAATCTCCAAAGTTTAAGGTGTTTAAGGTGTTGGGAGAGAAAAAGAAACAGGATACAATGGTTTAAAAAAATAATAATAAAAAGAAAGAGTGTAGTTAGGTGTGGTAGCACTCGGGAGACAGAAGCACACAGATCTCTGTGATTTCAAAGTAAACCTGGTATACAGAGTCAATTCCAGGACAGATAAAATTACACAAAGAAACCCTGTCTCAAAAAATAAAAAATAAAAAAAAAATAAAAGTGTAAGAAAGAGAGTAATAAAATAGCCATGTAAAGATGGAAAGCACAAAAAGAGTCTGGATACGGTATGCTATTGTATTGTCTTTAAATTGTTTAACTGCTGAGGAAATAACAACTGTTAAAAGAAATAGTGCTGGATTAATTCAATTTATATATTTTAAAAATGCTTTTACTTAAAATTTTAAGTGTAAGGACAGGTTACTGGAGAAAAGAATTTCTATTTTTGTTTCCACAGAAAATGAAAAGCTGTGGATTCCTTCCAGACTAACATGGTTTTATCAAGCCAGACGCCCTAAAACAGTGTCCCAGGTGATCCAGCATTCAAAACAGCTTGGGCAAGGGAGCCTTGCAGACAACTAAAGCCAGGATTTCTGCGTCTTCTTAGGATACCCATGACAGCAACCCCTACCAGCAGGAAGCAGTTTGGATAGAACTATATAAATTCCCAAATATTGTCTATAAATGTTTGTTTTCATTTAAATGGGGTTGGATATAAATGGTTAATGACCACAACCAATCTCTTTAAAGGTAAAAAGGGGATTATGGTATAGATATGAATACTTTTGTTTTGGAATGGATTTTCATTTATTGATACAAATTTAAGGTCAATTTTGTGATATGTACATTTATCCTCTTGTTTAGATATTGTGTTTATATAGCTCATATAGAAATGTAATGTATAATTTAGTACAGACTTTAGATAGTTACCTATAATAATTAAAACTTTAGGTATTACCTATAATAGTCAAAACTTATAGTTAAGTTAATTAGGATTTCTAGCTATACAGAGATGTACTTGAGATAATAGGCATTCTTCAAACTTTTCAAACACCTATAGAATATGGCATTTAAAATGGCTTAGGGTTTTTCTTATCATTGAGGCACAACTGCTCCTGGCAACAAAACCTGTGTCGGAAAGGATGATGGACATTGAACAAACACATTGTGGAATTTGCTTTCAATATGACAAGACTTGGACAAGATACTGCTCTTGTCTGGACTGTTTGACTTCATGCTGTATAAACTGGATATGCAGGACCCACAGGAAAATGACTGCTGATACAAGATGGACATTGCTACAGCGTTCCTGCTTCATTGAAGAGTCTGCCATGGAAGAGTCTACAGCACACAGAGAAGTGACTGACAAACTGCCAACAGGAGGACAGTTTAAAGTTTCATGCTTTCCTGAGGAGTCTGCCAGACACACTATGGTCTATGGGCTGAAGATGAAACATTACAGAAGAACTTCGGGTGACTGACCGGGCAAGATGTCTCTGTCATTTCTAGAGTTTATATATTATCCTATGTGGCTTTTGAAGACAGATAGTTATGATTATAGTTTTCCTTAGTTAGGATTAAAGATAAGTTACATATAGGACTTTAGACTCACAAAGATAGGATAGATGATGAAATATTTTCTTTAAATCTTGCTAAATGTTATTGAACTAAATATTGTTAACTGTGATTCTTATTTGACAACTGTTGTGTGATATATTTTGCTATGCTAAGGTTAAAACCCTTTTTATTTTAGACAGAAAAGAGGAGATTGATGGGAGATGTCATTCTGTATATGTTTCTCATACTGGTTAATAATAAAGCACTGTTGGCCAATAGGAAAGGAAGATAGGAGGGACTAGGAGACAAGGAGGAAATAGGAAGTAGGAAGGAGGAGTCAAGATGGAGAGTCTGGAGAAAGCAGTATGCCGCCGGCTCCCCGGTAAGAGAAATACATAGATCAGCAGAAATGGGTTAATAATTAAGGCAGAGCTAGCCGATAAGAAACAAGTAACCGGGCCAACAGCATTGTATTAAATACAGAGTCTCAGTGTATTATTTGGGGCTGGCGGCTTGGCGGCAGGACAAGACCGGGAGGCGGCAGGCAGAAAAAACCATACTCGTTACAGATGGCGCCCAACGTGGTTAATAAGAACTTCCACTTAAAATTTAACAAAAGCTTAAAAAAGGGTTTTAGAAACAAAAGAACAGAGACAAGCAAGGTTTCTTGGTAGCAGCATTTTTCTCAGTTGAACTCTGCTTTGCTAGAGACAAGCAGATATTCGCGCGGCTCCTTTAAGCGAGGATTCCTGACTCAGCAAAAGCCGCAAAAAAGCACAGGGCTTTTAAATAACTCTGCTAACAGTTTATTGGTGTGTATGAGAGATGGCAATGGCAGTGACCACATCTCCAAGCCGGCAGCATGCATTCTGGGTGGCAGCGCAGACCAATGCGGTGAGCACAGCTTTCCGTGCTGGCAGTAAAAGTACCTGCCACCATCTTTGGTAAACTGCAGCTGACACAGCTATGACTATCATTTTAGCAATGTTGTTGTTTATCAGATAAAAGACTTGTGGCCAGACGAAGATAAAGATTTACAGTAAAGACAGATTCATATTAAGAAAAACCTCTAAAGGTTTACAGTGTGTTTTAAAATATACGTAGACATGAAAAAAAATGGTGTTAAAGAGACAAAGAGGAACTGGGTGTTGTAGCACACGCCTTTAATCTCAGCACCCGGGAGACAGAGGCAAGCAGATCTCTGTGATTTCAAAGTAAACCTGGTATGCAGAGTGAATTCCAGGACAGATAAGAGTTACACAGAGAAACCCTGTCTCAAAAAATAAAAGTAAAATAAACAGAGTAATAATAAAGCCACGTAAAGATGAAAAGCTCAGAGAGAATCTGGTTACTGTATGCTATTGTGTTGTCTCTGCATTGTTTGACTGCTGAGAAAATAACAACTGATAAAGGAAATGCTGCTGGATTAATTCAATTTATATATTTTAAAAATGCTTTGACTCCAACATTTAAGTTCAAGGACAAGTTACTGGGGAAAAGGATTTCTATTTTTGTTTCCACAGAAAATGAAAAGCTGTGGATTCCTTCCAGACTAATGTGGTTTGATCAAGCCAGGCCCCCTGAAACAGTTGCTGATGATCCAACATTAAAAACAGCTTGGACAAGGCAGCCTCGAAGACTACAGCCAAGATTTCTGCAACTTCTTAGGATCCCCATGACAGCGCCCCCTATCAGCAGGAAGTAGTTTGGAAAGAACGACGCCCAAATTCCCAAATATTGTTTATAAATGTTGGTTTTCATTTAAATGGACTTGGTTATAAATGGTTAATGATCACAACCAATATCTTTTTAAAGGTAAAAAGGGAATTATGATATAGATATGAATACTTTGTTTTGGAACAGATTTTCATTTATTGATACAATTTAAGGTCAATAAGGTGATATGTATATTTCTCCTCTTGTTTAGGTATTGTGTTTATTGAGCTTAGTTAGAAATGTAATGTATAATGGAGTACAGATTATAGATAATTACCTATGATAGTCAAAGCTTAGAGTTTAGTTAGGGTTTTCAAGATACACAGAGATGTATTTAAGATAGATAGGAATTCTTCAAACCTTTCAAAGACCTACAGAATATGGCATTTAAAATGGTTTAGGGTTTTACTTGACAATGAGACATAATTGCTCCTGGTAACACCACCTGCGTCAAAAAAGGAAGATGGACATTAAAGAAACACGTTATGGAGTTTACTTCCAATATGGCAAGACTAGCCATTTGGACAAAATACTGCTCTTGTCTGGACTGTTTGACTTTGTGCTGGACATGCAGGGCCCACAGAAAAGTGACTGCTGATTCACGATGGACATTACTACAGAGTTCCTGCTTCATGGAAGAGTCTGCGAGACAGTATTCAGGACACAGAGAAAAGTGACTGATAAACTGCCAATACAAGAAGACAGTTTAAAGTTTCCTGCATTGCTGAAGAGTCTGCCAGATACACTATGGCCTATGGGCTGAAGATGGAAGATTACAAAAGAACTTTGGGTGACCAGGCAGTGAGTTGTCTCTGTCATTTCTAGAGTTTATACTATCCTTCTGTGGTCTTTGAGGGACTTGAAGACAGAGAGTTATGGTTACAGTTTTCCTTAGTATTAAAGATAAGTTACTTAGACTTTAGACACACAAAGATATGATAGATGATGGAATATTTTCTTCAAATCTTGCTAAATGTTAATGGACTAAATAGTGTTAACTGTGATTCTTATTTGATAACTGTTATATGATATATTTTGCTATGTTAAGGTTAAAACCCTTCTTTTTATTTAGACAGAAAAGAGGAGATGATGGGAGATGTCATTCTGTATATGTTTCTCATACTGGTTAATAATAAAGCACTGTTGGCCAATAGGAAAGGAAGATAGGAGGGACTAGGAGACAAGGAGGAAATAGGAAGTAGGAAGGAGGAGTCAAGATGGAGAGTCTGGAGAAAGCAGTATGCCGCCGGCTCCCCGGTAAGAGAAATACATAGATCAGCAGAAATGGGTTAATAATTAAGGCAGAGCTAGCCGATAAGAAACAAGTAACCGGGCCAACAGCATTGTATTAAATACAGAGTCTCAGTGTATTATTTGGGGCTGGCGGCTTGGCGGCAGGACAAGACCGGGAGGCGGCAGGCAGAAAAACCCATACACATTACAGGAGATAGGAGATGTCATTCTGTAAATATGTTTCTCTTATTGGTTAATGAATAAAGCACTGTTGGCCAATAGGAAAGCAAGATAGGCAGAGCAAGGAGACTAGGAGGAGAGAGGAAGTAGTAGCAACAGAGGACGGAGAGAGTAGAATGCCGGGCCCTCTCTCTGGTAAGATAAGACCAAGTAGAAGTACTTAGATTAATAGAAATGAGTTAATATTTAATACAGAGCTAGCCAATAATAAACACTAGTAATTGGCCAACAGAAGTATATCTAATACAGCGTCTCTGTGTGTTATTTGGGGCTGGCACGGCTGTGGGACCAGGCTGGTGGAAAAACTTACTCATAACAGCTAGGCAGATGGGAGAATAGAGCTCATAAGATAGCTACTCTGACCTATGCAGAGGCAAACAAGACAAGAATGTGAGTCCATTTCAGATAAGGCATAAGATAAGGACCAAAACCTGACATTTTCTTTTGCTCTTCATACTCATGCCACGGCACATATGTGCCTGTACTCACATAACCACCTCCCCACAGCACCACCCCAGACTCCAACCATAACAACAATAAATAAATAAATATGGACCATATAGATTCCTTTTTTTTTTTTTGTTAAGCAGCAAAGAATGAATGCTTCAAATGCAATGCCCACCAGTCCTTCATAAATGGAACTAACTAGAAAGAAAAAAAAATGAGAGGAAAATTTACATAATAGCTACATTTCTTAAAATGCAAAAGTCTCCAGAAATCAACACTGTCTGATGCTATTCTAAAGAGCTAGTATGGACAGGACTTGAGGAACAGATTGGCCACCAGCCATATATTGTTAAATCCTAGTTAGGGTGTAAAACCAAAGGAGACAAAGGATATATTCTTGGAGCATGTCTATATATGGGAGGGAACAAGCTATGGATGTCAGCTGCTCATATTCAGTACTATCTCCTGTATATTTTGAAACATAATTGAAGATTTTTCTAAATTCTGTGAAATTATTAATTTAGATATCCATGTAAGAAGTTCAAGAAACCCAACCACAAGAAACATCAAAAAAAAATAAAAAATAATAATGCTGAATAGTAACCATATGTGATAAAGGATATAAGTTTTAAAATATGACAGAGAACAAATGACTATATCCAGAGACAAAAAAGATGAGGCTAACCATGTTTATCTTTTTAGGGGCAACACAGGATCATGCTGTAGCAAGACCTTCAGAGTGGAAAAGGAAAAATTCTGTCAATCTGTAATATCATACTAACTGAAAATATTTTTCAAGATTTATGGGTGTAAGGATATAGCATTCAAAACTGTCCTCAGCAAGCCATAAGACCTAAAGATCAAAGGTGTGGCTACAGAAGGATGATTGGCTGTCTTATTCTAAATAACAACAGACCTGAATCTGAGATGTGGCTACTCCTGATCCTCAAGGCTAGGGAAGGAGAAGTTGTACCTGAGCTGTGACTACTCTTGACTCTCAAGGCTAGGAAACAAGAAGTTGAAGCTAAGGTGCAGTTACTGAACCCTTAGAATAAATGAGAAAGAAATGCCTGTTCTGTACACATGATACTGTGTTCCCATTTTTGGTTATGGTATATAAGAGTGGTGATAAATAAACTCATCGCATTTCAGTATTGACTGATTTGCCTTCCCAACTTTTATTCCGTCTCTCTGTCTTTTCTTCAGCATCTAAAGCAAGCCTTTCCCTCATCCACACTCCCCCACTGAAGTACAGACTTGGGATAGCTTCCGACAAAGATTAAAGATGCAAGACTTTAAGCCACGGAAAAATGGAAGCACTCACTCATCTCATTAGTGTTACAAGCAATGCTAATAGAAGTACTTGAATTGGAAGGAAAACAGCATCCAAAGAAAATCCAAATGTGCCCAAATGCAATACACTTATAATGTTAGTCACACTAACATTAACTATCATTAAAATTGTTTAAATCTCTTTAAAATATGACAGCATATTTTTTAAAAAATGATAAAACATAATATGCTTATAATATAGCAAAAATGCAAGGTGAGAGGAGAAATGGGAGTTATACTATACATGAAATGATATATATTCACATAGGTTCTAACTATAGCTAATAAGCATAAAAAGCTGCTAGGACATTATTGCAAAAAAAAAAAAAAATGCTTCATTAATTTAAACAAATCCGAACACAAATGGAAGGAAGAAAATGGAAAATAAGAGGATCAATTTAACCAAATATGCTGCTAACCTTCAAAACCTGCCACTGGTTTAGTGACATTACTCACAACAATTAAGGATAGCCTAATTGTCCCCAATTAAAAGGGAGACTGTCAAGGCTGGATAAAGAAAAAAAGTAAGACATAAGTTGAAACTACCTTTAAAATGTTCACCTCACATATATAGTAATAAATAACAAGCTAGAAAATGATAGACATGGGAATACAATCATATCATTAACCAAATAAAAACTGAGGTGATTAGTATCTTACAAGTAATGCTTAAAAATGGAGCAGAGATGTCTTCACAACAGTCACTTGAATATGGCAATAGACAAGTGGACAGTTTTGAAAGTAAGCAGTTGACAAGGCTGATAAAGTCCTTCCAGTTTACTGAAAGCCAATTAAAATTTTAAAATGTTAGTATATGTTTGTGTGTGTGTTCTCAGTATGGACAATTACAAGTTTCTTAGAGTCAACCAGGTCACAGATTTGCTGACAATTTAATCAGCAGGACCTTCCAGCCAGTACTGCATCCCACTGATTCCATGTGATAAAAGTATTCATTATATTACAGATAAGTGGCTCTTTGGAAGCAAACACACTTAAAACTGCAGCTTAGACTTTAAATACCAAAAAAACAAACAAACAAACAAACAAACAAAAAAAAAACAAAAACAAAAAAACAAAAGGTCAAAGGATCCATGGGAGAAAGCGGTATGTCTTAACTCTGAGAAAAATAGTTCTAGCAGCATTTTACAATCTCCTTTGATTTACTAAATAATGTATCCTTTTGGAATTAATATAATAAATATCAGTACTTACTGCCTGAACAATTGAAATATGATAGAACATTAACATTCAATCATGGAAACTATGTCTGCCTGCAGAAAATGTGAGCATAGGTCTTTTGGGGTCTTCAAAGTAATTCTTTGTTAAATGTTTGAAGAAAAAGTTAGTGTTTAACTGTCATGGATTTTATCAACTTCCAGGTCATATCAATTCGTCTCAGTCTTTTCTAACAGGCTGGAACTAATGTATAACATGGATGGAGGGCAAATTAAGGTTTCCCATGATACATGTTAAAGGAAATCTTGATAGATGTTGACTCTTCAATTATTCATTAAATACTTTTCAATTTTTAGTATATAGGGCAAGGAGAAAGATGCAGGTAACCTTTTTCTTTTGATATTATTAATTTTGTGTGTGACATCAGATAATGACACTTGAAGATAATGATGAATTTCTAAAACCATATCTTAAAAATCAAGATTGTTTCTCATAGATAAAACTTCTAAGTGTCTGCACAAATCTCTCCATTGCAGTTACTTTATCAGCTTCTATGGCATAATGTTTCACTTAATTTTTAAGACTAAATATACTATCCCCCAATTCAGTCCATTCTTATTAAATTATTTTTAGCACCAAGGTGTGTGTGTGTGTGTGTGTGTGTGTGTGTGTGTGTGTGTGTAGATGACAACCCTGAGGTGTTGGTTCTCTCCTTCTCTTATGTGGGTCCCAGAGACCAAATTCAGGACATTACGTTTGTACTATAAGTTCTCTGTACCTGCTGAGCAACCTCACTGTCTACCTCTGCTTCATTAACCCCCACATTTTGAATCCTTTAAACTATTGTCAAAACAAGCACACAAAATCAATTATATTTTATCTGGAAGCTAAATAATTGAAGACTGAAATGAAAATTTTCTGTTTGGTGTTAGGAAATGAGAAGCAGTTTGAACTAAATGAGAAAGGTCTCTAAGCACAAACTGTAAAACATATGCCACCATTCACTTATCAGTTCATGATCCCCACAATTGTGATGCATACAATTTGTACAGTTTACAGGGCTTCTTAAAAGCAGTTCCTGCAGTGTAATGGCTCATATTAAGTCAAGCTCTTTGCTTACAGCCTGGGATATAGAGAGCTTGAATAATGAAGGAGTCAGGGAGAGAGGAGAGTACAGAATGTGAAATGGCAGTAAAAGCCTTGGATCCAAGATCCGCTGTTATCTTCAAATCACATCTTAGCTACATTACTATTTTCTCGTGACTTCAAATATGTCATTTCCTCTCTAATTTCCATTTGTACCATATAAACAATGAACGTGTTAAATGAGTAACAGCTAAACACCTTTCTAGCCCAAGGATTTGATAATACCAGGAATTCCTTTAATTCTAACAGTGATGCTTTATCTCTGCCTTCAGAAGGCGGCTTCCTAACCTCTTTTAGCTACAGTGTTTAATTCATACTTCAAAGTATATTCTTGGATTCTATATTATTTGATTCCAGAAAAAAAATATTCTTAGAAGAGTATCTTTGCTCTGAGTTGACAGGTAAAAAAAAAAAAAAAAAATGAGGCTCAGATTCTGACCCTAATCAATTAATGCTTTAATATCACAATGCTCAATGAAAAGATGTCCTCAAATATTCCTTTAAGAACTCTGTTGTATAATATAATAATTTATATTTTACAAATTAATATATTAAGTGCGAAGAAGTTCACTTACTTGCCTGTTGTCTTAGGGTTTCTATTATTGCTGTTCAGAAATACCATGACCAAAAATTAAGTTATGAAGGAAAGGGTTTTTGTTTGGCTACATTTCCACATTATTATTTGTCAGCAAAGCAAGTCAGGACAGACACTCAAACATGGCAGGAACCTGAAGGCAGGAGCTGATGAAGAGACCATGGAGGGGTATTGCTTACTGGCTTTCTCTCCATGGCTTGCTCAGCCTACTTTTTTATAGAACCCAGAACTACCAGTCCAGGGATGGCACCACCCACAATGGGCTGGGCCCTTCTCCATCAAGTACTAATTAAGAAAATTTTCCACAGAAATTTTGAGAGTAGCCAACCAATGACTGGTTCAGGTTGAGACCCAGACCATGAGAGGGAGCTGACACCTGAGGGCCAGGACCTAGAGGAGGCATAGCCTAGAGACCTAGGATAGAACCAAACATGACTGGCAAAAAAGTCAATGTAATGATTCCAAATTATATTGTGCTATACATATAGATTGATGCCTATCCCAACTGTCATCAGAGTGCTTTCATCTAGTAAGTGATGGAAACAAATGTAGAGACCCACAGCCAAACATTAGGTAGAGCTTGGGAGTCCCTCAGAAGACTGTAGGAGCCAGAGGGATCAAGGACACCACAAGGAAACCCACAGAATCAACTAGTATGGTCTCATAGGATCTCTCAAAAACTGAACTGACAACCAGGGAGCCTGCATGAGTCTGACCTAGGCCTTCTGCATATACTGACAGCTGTATAGCTTGGCCTTTTGTGGGACTACCAGTGGGAGGGAGCAGTAGCTGTCTCTGACTCTTTCCTTGGCTTTTATGACCCTATTTCTCATACTGGGTTGCCTCGTCCAGCCTAAATAGGAGAGGAGGTACCTAGTTTCACTGCAACTTGGTATACAATGGCTGGTTGATGTCCATGGTCTCTACTTTAAATTAAATGTTGTTAACCTACACAAAGATCTATAGGCAACAAAGGAAAGCTGACAACAGGACAATAGTTTTCCCCAGGGAATAGCACACCAACTGGTTATCCCATACCTAATGGTCAGTCCTGAAAATAAAAACACAAGTCACATTATACAGACTCAGCATGCTGTACTTATATATTTAGGAATATATGTACACACCCACATTGTACTTATGATTTTAGGAATATATAGGCACACATATGTTGTACTTGTGCTTTTTGGGAATACACACATTCATATGTACTTGTATTTTTAGGAATATGCCCCCCCACACACACAGAATTTTTAAGCTTCAGAACAAATGTTCTCAATGCAGACTGACCCTGAAATCACTGGAGAACTTTTAAAGTTTAGCAAAGTGTCCAATTTCCAGTAATTTTAGTAGCAATTGGTGTGGTGTATAACCTTGACTTTTATTTATTTATTTGTTTGTTTGTTTGTTTTTGAGACAAAATCTTGCTATGTAGTCTTGGATGGCCTGGAACTCAATAAGTAGACTAGTCCAGTCTCTAACTCAGAGATATATCTGTCTCTGCAGCTGAAGTGCTGGGATTAATGGCCTCAAAAAATGTTAATGTTCATTTGTAATGAAAATCATGGATCTAGTCACAATAACTAAGATGTACTATATAATTAACCACATATTCTAAGTAACATTGGGAAGTTACAACATCTTAACTATTTTTATTTCTACTGAAAATGAGAAAAAAAGAGCTGGGGATGAAATTATTGTCAGAGAACTTATCTAGCATATGTAAAGCCTTGAGTTCAAGTCCCGTCATTGGAAAGACATTGGTAAACTCTTTTTAAGGCATTAACCAATCAAATTTTTGAATGTACCAGAATATTCTGTAGGACTGTTAAAAGACTGTCCCTCTCCAACCATACATTAGATTTTTAATGGAACTGGGGTTTTCTTTTTCTTTATATTTCTTTTCTTTTTTCTTCCTTTTGAGACAGGTCTTCTGATACAGTACAAGCCAGCTTGGAATTCACCATGTAGCCCTGAATGGTGTTAAACTCCGACTTTTCCTGTTTCAGCTTCTTGAGTAATAGGATTACAAGTATTTACAACTAACTAAATATGGCTTAATAATACTCTTTCACAGCAAGTTGTTTGGGTAATGCTGAGACTGCCATTTTTAGTAGTATACTTGGAAAGACACTATAATTCATTAGCTTTAACCTCTGAAAGATTACTGATACTTTTAACTTCTGTTAAAATATTTTGGGTAGTAGATATCCTGTGGAAAGCAGAAAAATTTTATAGTGAGTTCTTGTTAGTTTGTGTAGGGTATGTTCCCATGCAGGAAACCTATCAAATGTTCCTATAAATAGTACTTAGTTACAGAGCACAATCAATTTCAAATAATCTTTCTAGCACTGTTTGATGAGCATTGCCATATCCAATCTTCACATTACCCCAACATCTGAAAGCTGTCACTGACATAGAACATTTTTATAGAATGGTTAAAATGAGGTTCATGTAGGCTAAAGCTTGCCCAACATACTAAGGTAGTCGGGAACTAATTCTCTCTCAATAAAGAGAGAGACATCAAGGAGTTTCCTAGTGTGAGTGATGAAGATCTAACAAATGCACTAAGATAGGCTGTCCCAGCCCTGACAGTTGTTGAAATAATTACATCTATTGGGACTAAGACAGACTCTGTGTGCAATAGAGACTAACAAAACTTAACTGCAACAGATTCTTCCCATGTCTTTCCCAAGTCCATACCAGGCATTCCTTTCATAGTACCCAGCCTTAGACTTTCAATTTCACCCAACACTATTTCTGGGAGTTTGGCTTTATGTGTTAATCTCCAGTCCAGTAGAAATTGACTTGGGCTTATTACATTTGCTAGAAACAGGCATTCGAGTTGCTGAATGTAGGTAACGTCATACTGAAGGAGTAAGTTGGTGATGCTATTAATATTGTATGTATTTCAGGGAATTTTCATGAAAAGTACTTCTAAGAGATGCTGAGGGAAACATACATGGGTCTGCCTAGGAAGGGGAAATAGGTAAGAGCATGGGAGGGAGAGGAGAGTGGAAGGAGAGAGGAAGAGAAAGGGAAGGGGAGAACATGAGGGAATGAACAGGATGGTCAACTTGGGGAAAGTACAGAGAGGGAGAGCAAGGAAAGACATATCTTGACAGAGGGAGCCATTATGGGATTAGTGAGAAACCTGGCACTAGGAAAATTCTCAGGAATACATAAGGATACCTCCAGATAAAACTAAGCAATAGTGGAGAGGGTGCCTGAGCTTGCCTTCCCCTGTAATCAGATTGAGGATTACCTTAATTGTCAGTAACTGATGGAAGCAGATGCAGATTCACTGCTACGCACTGAACTACGCACTGAACCAAGCTCCTGGAGTCCAGTCGTAGAGAGGGAAGAGTATGAGCAAAGGAGTCAAGACTATGATAGGGAAACCCACAGACACAGATGACAAGAACTAGTGGGAGCTCACTGACTCTGGACTGACAGCTGGGGAATCTGCGTAGGACTAAATTAGGCCCCCTGAATGCAGGTGACAGTGGATAGCTTGGGCAGTTTGAGGGCCTACTGGCAGTGGGACCAGTATTTATATCAGGTGCATAAATGGGCTTTTGTAGACCATTTCCTATGGAGAGATACCTTACTCAGCCTTCACACAGTGGGGGTGGGGCTTGGTCCTGCTTCAATGTGATGATAGGACAGACTTCACTGACTCCACATGGGAGGCCTCACCCTCTCCGAGGAGCAAATGGGGGTAGGATAGGGAGAAGGATGGAGAATAGGAGGAGGGGAGGGAACGGAAACTGGGAATGGTATGTAAAATAAATAAAATACTACCTCTAAGGAAGGAACATTAAATAGCGGGAAAACAGAACTATAGGAGATGGTACATAATTTTGATTTGAATGTACATGACAATGCAGGGAAGCAGGTAAAATAATTTAGTTTCTAAGAGGCATGTGGGCAAGGAATACCATTAGTCTCTGCAACAGAGAAAGTAGTAAAAACCCAAAGGTGAGCTGGACTTGGTATTGTAGAGATCCCTTAGAGTCTTCAACTTCAGCCACCTAGAAAATGAAGATGGTTATATCCTGTCCCTTCTTTCTCTTCAGCTTAAAAAACAAATTGTCATATTTGTTTCAATTAGTATTAGAAAAGTCTGATCTTTGAATAAATGACTATGATGGTGAAATTATAATCACAAGAAATCCTTGCCATGAAAAAATAGGATGAGTTAATATAACTTCAAAAATATTTACTCACATTCATTCTGACTGACATGGTCATCATACCCCACATGTGTGGAGAAACCCAGACATTAAAAGAATGGATGGGCTATCCTGGGACTAGGGTTACAGAAGGTTGCATTTGTAGTGCCTTAGCCAACTTCCACTAGGATGGAAGATGTTTGAATGGCTGACTGAACAAAACATTTTATCACAGCTACTTCTACTCATTTTGTTGTTGTTCTTAAAGGTTATTGTCTTAAAAAATGGTTCTGGGAAATGAATCAATAATCACATGGAAAACTGACATTAATATCATGTAAACTAACCTCCTTTAAAATACAGCATGACAGGAATTGGGTTTAAATAAATGAACCACTAAGTCTGTTAAAGAATTTCATTTGAATGGGTGCCAGATGAAGCATTTATCTAAGTTATTTTTTTATCAATTAAAAACTTAGGAGTCATACATTGGAGTAAAAACATGATCAATCAAATTAAACAATAGAGAAGTTACCAGTGACCTCCTCTCTCTCCTCAAACCAAAAGGACCTACGAATCTTTCTAAGACCCTCTCTACCACTTCCTGTCTTTCTATATGTCCTGAGTCCTTGAAAACCTCCATGGCTAATCCTGGTCAGCTAGTTGCTAGTTCTGCCCTCGGATTTAAGGTAAACTTTATTGTCAGTCTTGGAAGTGTTAGAGTGAAATCAAAATATCCCACAACAATTTACAGTGTAGCCATGAACAGATTTGGGCTTTCGCTTCCTAGTTCGCCCTGGCCTACAACAAGAATGACCTTTATTCAACAGCAGAACACTGGTATAGGTTAAGATGTCTTGCTTTATTGGAAAACCTTGTTTGTCATTCTCATCACAGATTCAGACTACATAACCTGTCCACTCTTCACCCAGAGCTTCAACAGCTACATCTATGGCCATGCATTTATCATAGAAAGTACAATGTTTGTTTTCATTGTCTATTTTCATGAATTTCTGACAGCTGGAGGCTAGGAAGGAGATACTCAGCTTCATCTAGACAGGCCCAATGGCCTAGGAGGTGCCAGGACAAAAGCACTTTCTGGGGAGTGTAACTATAATATGTTGCAAACAGAAAATTAAAAGAGACAAGCCTTAATTTCTTCAGATTAATGTTGCATAATTTCCCTGGTTATATAATACATTGTCAACAAAAAGGTCTTAAAAATTTAACCAATATTCATCATTAAATTACTGGATAAAATTGTAGTAATTTAAAATTTAACAGCTGTTGAAAACAAAGTATTTACTGTGCTTCTCCTTACATAATGTGGTGATTAGAATGAGATAGGTCCCACATAAGCTCACATATTTGAAACTATGATCACCAGTTGGTTGTGTTGTTTGGGAAGGTTATGGTACAGATTACTGTGCAACTTGACAGGAAGAAATATGCCACCAGCGACAGGCATTGAGAGTGTATAGCCTTATCCCACTCCTAGGTTGCTCTGTGTGCTTCATATTTGCCATGGAAGATGTGATCTCTCATCTCTTGCTTTCAAGCCTCCCCTGCCTTGATGAACTCTTTCTTATCCGTAGCTATAAGCCAAAATAAACTCTTTCATCTCTAAGTTGCTTACTGCCACTGTGCTTAATCACAGCAACAGAAAAGTGACTAACATAGACATTGGTATTGGAGAGCGGGCAGTTGCAGACAGCAAAGCTGGAAAGGTTAAGCCATCCAAGTCCCAGATATCAGACATGGTGTTACAGGTTTAGTTTGTTCACCCCATGAGGTTTTAGTCTTTCCGAAATCCAGGATTTCCTTACTATGGTCCCTTTCCTCCCTTTAAAAATGGCAATGTTTATTTTGTCCCATTGTATGTTGGAACTATGTTATTTGCTTTTAGATTTTATAGGTGGCTACAGTTAAGATATTGCCTTGAGTCTTACAAGAGATGTTGGACTTTGGAATCTGAAATGGTGTTTGGACTGAGAAAGACTATGGTCACCTTTAAAGTTGAACTATGCACATTTTACATTATGATATGGCCACAAGCCTATGGGAGACAGTGAGAAGAATGTGGTGGCATGAATGAGAAGTGTTGTCCATGGGCTCATGCATCTGAATACTTGTTTCCCAGTTGGATGAGGTTTGGGGAAATTAGGGGAATGTGAAAATTTGCTGAACAAAGTATGCCACTGGGGTAGGTCTTGCGAGCTGTAAGCCCTGTCTCAGTTCTAGTCTCTTCTCTCTGCTTTGTGTTTGCTACTGAAGATGTGACAGCTCAGCTTCTTGTTCTTGCTGCTGTGCCTCCCCACCATGATGAACCCTCATCCCTCCAGAATCATAAACCAAAAGAACTCCTTCTTCAGCCACTTTTGGAGATGATGTTTTATCACAGCAATAGAAAAACAACTAGTGCACATAATGAAAAAAAACCCATAAATCATAGAAAATGAGGTGGGTGTGGTGGTATGCACCAAGACACCAAGGCTGAAGGATCAATGATTCCCATGCTGTCTCTAAAGTAATAATAGTAATAATAAACCTACAACAAAACTAAGCAAAATGGCTGGGTATATGACTCAAGAGATAAGAGCACTGGCTGCTATTCCAGAAGAGCTGGGTTCAAAATCCAGTATCTACATGTTGGCTCACAGCAGTCTGTAACTCTAGCTCTAGGAGATTGAATGTTCTCTTCTGGCCTCTGTGGCCACCAAGCACACAAGTAGTATACAGTTATACATGCAGGTAAAACCACCACACATTCAAAATAAAAATACTTTTTAAAAATCCCATTGAAACCAAAAGTCTACTTTATGATACTTAAAATATGATGGTTTGGGCTATGTAAACATATTAAATAAACATGCTTCTGTTTTTATTTTTACAAAATCACATTTCATCACAATGACTGAAAATTCCCTCCAATTAAAAAAAAAGCCTTTATTCTGACAAAATTACTTTACTTAGTAGTACTTTGATGCTAGATATTTGCTCTAATATTTGAGGAAGATGTATAAACAGAAAACTACTGCTAGCTTTGTCAAAGACATCTGCAAAAATATGTCCCATACACCTTTACACATAATATACAGAACTATAAAATCTGCCAATGTAGAAATTCCCCGGAATTTCTTAATGCACTGCAAAATACACAAGGCAAAAGAAAACATCATATATAAATAATGCTCAGTCTGTCATGTATGGTGATTTTTCTAGTTTTTATATATATATATATACACACACACAGATGTTTCAGACACACATTGAGGAAACAGAAGCACCAGTTGTTTAAGTTACACTTGATCACGAAGACGAGCAAGCCTCTGTGACAGCTCATCCTAGAGGAAGCCAAATTGACAAATCATCAAAGGCTGTGAGAAATATAAACCACTACAATTTTTAATCTTTTTAAATTTTAAATATAATTTAAAAACTTGTTTCTAAAACTTATATATAAACATTAGGTATTTAGTTGTCTTAAATATCTCAAAAGAAATTGAATCAAGTAGTATAGCAGATATGAAGGTTACTAAAACAATCTAAAAAACGAAGTGTGCATGCAAACTGAAAACGCCCACTATTACATAGATAGTAGTAGCTGTTTATGTTTTGTTCATTTTAATGATGTGTCATAGTAGAAAAATAATCTTTACAAAAAGTGAATATATTTCCTTATATACAAATATATATATATTTCATATAAAATATACATTTTTCAAATTATTAATTTAAATATGAATCAAGTATATGTATCAAAATAAAATTCAACCCCTACCTGCTCTGTAGAAGCAACACTTGCATCAACAGATCCTGTCTGACCCTGTGGAAGCTCCATATTGAGATCAAGGCTAAAGATTAATTTAAAAACAATCAGAATAAACAAATGTTAATATAGACATTTTATAATAATCAAATAGGTACTATAAACTTGAGTTCTATAACCTTTTATCACCTTAAATAAAAATATGAGCATGTTTACATGTGAATAGAAGTTGAATGTCTTCAAACTGATTTTGGATACTTGACTGATGATTTTGAAGTATTTTTTCTTGAGTTCAAATAGTGATCCATACAGGTGGTATATTGGAATAAAAAGTTAATTACAGACGGCAAAATGATCTACTGCACTAAATAGAAGACCAAAAAAAAATCATCATCTGTTGTACTCTATTTCCCGGATAGTATTTATCTCCTTCACTGTGAAGGCAAATTAATTGTTAAAAAAATTCAAAATAGTCAAAATAAATATAGCCTTAGGACACACATGTAATATTTGTGTTAACTTCCATTTTCATGTTCAGCTCCTGAATTCTCTTAGTAGAAACCAGGAATTTATTTCTTCTTCTTTTTGGAGTGTTTTCATGCTTTTCATTTTATTTATTTTAGATTTAGTTTTTTATGTTTTAAATCTTAAGTATAATTTTCGACTTATTGAAAAATAGATTCTTTTCTTATACAATATATCATTGTTATAGTTTCCTCTCCCTCCACTCCTCCCCCAGTCTTTCTCTCTCCCCAACCTCCCCCTCTCCTCTGGGTCCACTCCCTTTTTGTCTCTATTAGAAAAGAATAGGCTTCCAAGAGAACAAGAAAACATAACAAAATAAGATATAATAAGATAAAGTAAGAGCCGTCATATCAAGGCTAGACAAGGCAAACCAACAGAAGGAAAAAAGCCCTAAAAGGAGGTCCACTCATTCTCACACTTAGGAGTCTCATACAACTACTAAGCTGAGGCTATAATATATACGCAATGGACCTGGTGGACACACAGTAGGTTCTGTTCTTGCTGCTTCAGCCTCTGTGAGGTTATATAAGCGTTGCCCAGTCAATTCAGAGGGCCTTGAGAATTTCATCCAATTATACAACTGGGGTTCACTGTCTTAAGTATAATTTTCTGTTTATTGAAAATATTCTTTTCTGATACACTGTATCTTGAGTATACTTTTCCCTCCATTCATTCCTCCCAGTGAATGAGACAGCATCTGCATAGAACTAGATTTGTTTGTTTGCTTACCTCCAAGGTCCATGCCCTTAAATCTCTATTGCACTATTCCTTTAGAATATGAACTATTTATTCTGTCTCTAAAACAATGCATTCTGGTGTGAATACTCTACAAGAAAGACAGTAATTTTAAAAGTCATTATGATACTGGCAGATTTTGTTGGAAAGGTAAACATATACTAAAATTTTATTATGAGAATAGTTAACTCAAAAAAAACTAGACACCTAAACATCCTTAATAGTGGACATTAATGTTTACATATATCAGTGGCCATATGTATTCCTCTTGCTTTAGTTACTGAGTTAATTACTTTCTTTTATTGGTCTCATTTTCCCAAGGAATATATAACAATGTCTGGAGACATGCCTTAGCTGACACAACTGAGAGAAATGGTGCTACTGGCTTTTGGAGAGTAGAGGTCAGGATGCTGCTAACATCCTGCTTACAACAGATCCTAATATTAATCACTCCAAAATGTCAACACTGTTAAAGGTGAGAAATGGTGCTCTAGCCTCATATAAAGTTGCCTACTGATCTTTGTTTAATACAGACAGTAGGTAAGGACAGTTGGTAATGCTCATTGTATAATATCTATCACTATCTTTCCAAGTCCAAATCCCCTCACTTAGTCTTTTGGAAGGACAAAACCAAGTCCTTAGTCTTTTATTCCTAAGAGGGAGTCAGAGCCTTATAACAAACAGTGCAGAGTTTACTTTATGATAATAACAATAATTTAAAAAAAAAAAATCACCCTTTGTACTACCGCCCTCTGCTGGCCTGTGGACTTGTCACGATACTAATGAAGCAAAATGGTACACAACCTCCCAGCAAAGATTATTTTTAAGCACTGCAAACTTATTTAGCAATTATTACTATGGACATAATTTACTGATATGTCACTCTTCTAAAAAAATTCATAAATGTTACCCACTGTTCATTCTACTCACGAATTACTTCAGACACTAAGGTTTTCTCTTTCTTGAAGAAAAACATAAGCAGAATAGGTAAACCTTATTTTATCTTATTAAACTAGGTTTGAAAGAAAACTCTTAAGGCATTACCATAACTCAATTTCTAACATTTTATTTTTATTACTATGGTATTTATCTAAATATTACTACAGAGAACAGTGACAAAACATGATGTATGTAACAAAGATATCATGGTCAAGTTATTTCCCTAAATATGAAAAATCTGAAGTAATTTGTCCATTATCAGACACCAGACATAGCAATAACTGTGTGAAAAAGGGTGCTGATTACTTAAGGAAAACAAATGACCAGCTGCTATGTTTATATTTTGTATTTTGCCCAATTTATACATATTGTTCAGTTTGTAGGATTCACACTGGACTTATGAGTCAATGGCCTGACCACTGTCTTTCCCCCCAAATCTTTAGAAAATTTCTATACATTGACATATGCTGTGCATAGGAGACAGAAAATAAATGTATGGATATCCTTTTATCCTTTGATCATATCCATCTACTTCTTAATATCATACTCTGAATGGAACTGTCTCTAAGATTTTAAAGAATATGTTTTATAGTCTGAAAGGTCATGTTTTTGTGAGAATGCCTAGAAAAAGGAAAGCCATTGAAACACTCTATAAAGGGTCAAAAACAAAAGCTGAATAGTTTTAAAGATAATTTTTTCAATCCATAGCAAATTTCTAGTAGTGCTTATGCTTCAGTCCAGGACCTCTTATAAAGTATGCAAAAATCTTAGCCACACCTTAACTCCATATTATCAAATTTTGGAACCTGTAAATATCAAATCAAGATTATTCAAAAGCACTGGAATAGCAACACCTTACCCAGCTTCATCTGCCATTTCCTGAAGCAGCATATCCACTTGGTTCTGAAATTAAAAAAAAAAAAAAATACACAAATTCATAATTTTGTAGTATTACCTTTGGGGGTTGGTTTTGGGTATGGTTTGGCATGGGAACCTGATCTATAACTATAAAAATGGGGGCTAGAAAGAGATAGTCAGCAGTTCAGTTCCTAGTAACCATGGCCAGAGGCTCACACTGCCTTTAATTCTAATACCTAGGGGATATGATGCCTCTGTCCTCCACAGGCACATGTACTCACTAGTACAGGGTTGCCTCCTCCACACAATTATGGGTATAATAATAAATCTTAAAAAAAACAAAAAACAAAAAACAAAAAACACCCCCAAAAAACTCCTTGCCCTAAACCTTTTAAAGCAAACTTTAAAAATATTTTTCATGCCACAAGAGGGCGCTGAACTATCTCAGAGAACCATTTTCTGAATGTTAAGATTTAAGTCTAACACTGAAGTTATCTGAAAAATAGTGGCAGTCAGATTCACATACAATTTACATCTCTGAGTAATCTAACACTCTAAGGGAGTGACCTAAGTTAGAAATCCCATAATAATCCTTTTAGTTATGTGCAATAGATTTAAATTTAGCTTAGATTTATTATTCTGTAAATCAACATAAATAGAACATCAAAATGACTTTTTAGAAAGAAATATCATAGACAAAATATACCTAATGTATGTACCTATGGTGCAGAACCTTATGAGGCTTCAATTATGGACTTAACCAATTGCAGAATAAAAACATTCTGAGAAGAAATTGTTCCTGTAACTTATAGACTTTACCTTAATATCATTTCTATAACTCATAAAGCTATTTATATAGCACTTACATTGTATTAGACATTACATGTAATTAATGGCAATTTAAATTATATGAGAGGTATATATGCTATATAGAGACAATAGAACTATAAACAGGGAAATGAGTAACCTTGGGTTTTGATGTCTATAGAGATTGTAGAATTAATCTCATACACATTTCTGGTTATTTTGCTCTTGTTGCTGCTTTCTGGACACTGATTTGCTATGCAATTGTGGGTGGTCTATAATTCATGGAACTGCTTTCCAGCTTCCAAGTCCTAGGCTTACAGGTGCACACTATCATACCCAGTCCTATAGTGAAACATTTACTGTGGTATAAGAGTTCTCAAGAAATATGGTCTGTTTAATAATAAAAACTTTGAGCATTCAAGAAGAAATTCTAAAATGTGGCCTCAGTTCTACCAGTAACAAATGCATGGTTTAAAGCAAGAGACAAACCTTCCTGTTGGGAAGGTTCCTTTCTCTTGTATTTCCACCTGCTTCAGAACGTTTGCAAATGTAGAAAAGGTTCATAAAATAATAAAACACACAAACATGATTGTCTTTTTAAAACTCAATATCTAAAGTAGCAGTGGGTCCTGAAATTTAAATATTATATTGTATTATTCTATAGCTTACCTTCCTTAATCTTCTAAGATTTAATTTTATTGCTGTCTAGGGACATAGCCCATTCAAGATAATTATTTGCTGGACACTTGCAATATCTAAATATACTAAATTTAGCATATATACTCAATTTCTGGGCATTTGTGTTTTATTAATTTCCATCATAGACGATGGTTAAATATCCGTGTGTGTGTGTGTGTGTGTGTGTGTGTGTGAGAGAGAGAGAGAGAGAGAGAGAGAGAGAGAGAGAGAGAGAGAGAGAGAGAGAGAGACATGTTTGTTCACACACCAGGAACTTCTTAGTGTATAAACTTGGAAGTGGGAGTCCTGGGTTACAGGATATGTTTCTTCATTTACTCAGCTAGTGAAGGGAGGAGGCAAAGCACCTTGGCCTGAGTACTGACATTAGACTTTAGACTCCATTTACCTGCAGGGTGAAATCAATTTCAGGTTCTCAAGCCCTAGAGGAGCTGATAACTTCCCAATGACTGATCAACCTCTTCTCTAAACCATGCAAATAGTTGTTATGCATCTTTAGTTCTTTAAAACATTATGGCTGTTCGTAACCACAGAAGGAACAAATCAATCAGATTGGTTGGACTGAAACGCTTGCATTGTATGTCAGTTGACAATGACAGAACAGTCAAGCAAGCCCCTACTCTCTAAATCTAGATTGATAGAAATTGGCACCAAATGTTTGTGATCTTTCTGCTTATAAACCCCACTTCTGCCCTTGTTTGGGGCTGTCAGGGGAAACAAGGCTCCTAACTCCTTGTCCTGCAGCCCTGATTGATCAGTGACCTGCTTATGTGGTGATGTATATCTTTGGAACCCATAAGTGTTGTCTCTCTCCATCCTCATGGTGCATAACTGGCTAGGTGTAACACTATGTCTAATAATATTACAGAAGGTCAAAAGTTGCTAATATTATTGTACATGCTATTAAGTTGTTGATGAGAAACAGATTAATTCTACAAGAAGGCAGGAAGGAAATTAAAAAAAAAAGGAAAGCATTTTGTGCATTGCCTGTGTAAAGGTGTATATATGCTTTGTGAGGACATGGGTAGGGTAAAGCATGTGTACCTGTATACAAGTGTAAAGGCAGAGGAGGACATCAGGTGCTCTGTTGTATCTCTCTCCACCTTATTCACTTGAAACAGGGTTTTTTCATTGAACCTGTATGTAGACTGGAGGTCAGTATGCCCAAGGGATCTCTCCTGTCTCTGTCTACTGTAATCGATGGGTTATATGCATATTTCATGCCATGTCCAACTTTGTACACTGGCTCAGGGTACTTGAATTCAAATCCTCATGCTTGTATGACATGTGACCTTATATACTGAGCCATCTCCCTAAGCCCAGAAAACCTTTTTTAAAATTGCTGGATGATTTAATTGCAGTGCTATAAAATAGTTAAAAAGTAAAGATAGGGACAAGTTTTACATAGAGGAGGAGGAATAGGTATTATGTAGCACTCCTCAAAATTGTAATGGCTGTATTCACAGAATCGGAAAAAGAATCCTGAAATTCATATGAATGGATTTCAATAAAACTGCAAAACAATATATATAGTCAAATAAGTAAGGTATACAAAGATCATAGCTGGAAGGATAATAGCATCTGATTGCAAGAAATACTACTGAGACCTAGTAACCAAAGTAGTGTAAGGTATTGGCCTAAAAGAAAGAAACCAAAACCAATGGAACAGAATAGGCATATAGAAATAAACTCATGCAATTACTACATTAAAAAGATTTTTTGACAAAGGCACTGGAATTACACACTGGAGAAATGTTAGCTACTTCAATACATGATGCTAGGGAAGATGCATTCAAAATACAGAAACTTAACCTCCTTTCATGCTGTATGAAGTTCAACTCAAAGTGTAACAAAAACATAAATATAAGACATGAAACTTTGAGAGTACTTGAAAATATAGAAGAAATTCTTAAATATTTTAGGTATGACATCCAAAGCACAGAGAAATAGACACATAGGATTCCATCACACTGAAAATGTCTATATAGGAAAAAATGGCAGTGTTGAGACAGGAGAATAGGAGAAAACATTCATTGGCTGCTTATCCATACTAGAATATACCAGGAACTAAAAAAACAAAAAACAAAACACACACACACACACACCAAATAAAGCCAAATAAACCAAGTAAAATGGTCAATAGTTCTAAATAAGACATTTTTCAATAGAAGACATACAAATCTCAAATAGGCATATGAAAAACAAAAAAAAGTTCAATGTCACCAACCATGGTAAAACCAAATCAAAATCAGAATGAGGTATCATCACAACCCAAGTAAGAATGGCACATATCAAAAAAGAATTCTAAATACTGTTGTGGTTCAAAAGTAACTCCTTGAACAGATATTGTGAAAAATAGTAAGAAGGCCTCTCAAAAAATATATATAATGGGTTATTGTTTGAGACTGAACTATTCTAGGGAGACCTGAAAACATGGGACCATCACAATTCATAAATCCCAGAAACAATCTGTGAATCACATGTAGGCAGTAAAAGATGTAGCCTATGAAGAGCATGGTGGCCTCAGGGCTATCTTTATACCAGTAAAGGTATAAATCCCTTCAAGTTAATGTCATAGTGGACATGGCTAGGTCTGAGTTCATGGCTAAGGGACTCCAAAGTGGCTTCCCTGCTGTGTTATTTGCTGACAAACAGGAGCCAGAGCTCTGAGGCTAAGGCCTGTGAATTACTTCACTTCCAGTTTTATCTATCACAGGATAGTTAGGCCCCAGGTGGGATATGAAACACTGAGACATACAGGTAAAGTGTCAGGTTCCCTTGGTTCTCTACATCCAGTTTAGATTTCTGTACTCTGTTTGCTTCTCCCACTTTCTGTGGACTTGTGGGCCAACTTGTGGCCTAGATATTAGGTACCACCGTATGAAGTCTTAGGGTATCTCTTGGGTAAGTACCTAACAAGGACACACATTCAGAAAGCTAAATGTGGCCACCAATGTCTCCTGAAATGAATTAATATTATTAAAAAGACTGTATACTATAATCAAGTAAATTTCATTCCAGAGATGCCAAGGACAGCTCAACATATACAAATCAACAAATGTAACATAGCACACAAATTAAGCACTATAAATCACATGATAATCTAAACAGATGCAGAAACTACCTTGACAAGGTTCAATGTCACTTCACCAATATTTCAAGGATACTAGGAAAGATATATATATATGTATGTATGTATGTATGTATGTATGCATATATGTATATGTATATATATGTATACATGCATATGTATACACACACACACACACACACACATATATATATAGAGAGAGAGGAGATGAATAAAAATTTCTTAAAAAGAAATTGTGGAAAAGACAAAAAAATTGGAGGAAATAAATCTTTTAAAGAATGCCAAGAAAAACATGAGAAAACAAATAGTTGACAGACATAAATAAAAGTGTTCAAGATCTGAAAAGGGAAAAAGAAGCAATAAAGAAAACACAAACTGAGTGAATTCTAGAAATGGAAAATCTAGGTAAGCAAACAGGGACTATAGATGCAAGCATCACCAACAGAATACAAGAGACTGAAGACAAAATAGAACAAAAAATTCCTGACACAAAACAGCCAGGAAATTTAGGACACTATGAAGAAACAAAATTCAAGAATATTAGAAATAAAAGAGGGAGAAGATTCCCAGCTTAAAGGTCCAGAAAGTATCTTGAACAAAATCATAGAAGGTTTCCCAAATTAAAGAAGCACATGTCTATAAAGGCACAAGAAACTTACAGAACACCAAATATATTGGACCAGAAAAGAAAGACCACTCACCACATAGTAATTAAAACACTAAACACATAGAACAAAAAAGAATATTAAAAGCTGCAAGAGAAAACAACCAAATTACACATAAAGGCAGATGTATTAGAATTATACCTGACTTCTTAATGAACACTAAAAGCCAGATGGGCCTGGATAGATATGCTGCAGACTCTAAGAGACCATGGGTGCCAGCTCAGACTATTATACCCAGCAAAACTTTCAATCACCATAGATGGAGAAAACATGATATTTCATGACAAAGTTAAATTTAAACAATATATAGCCATAAAACCAGTTCTACAGTAGATAATAGAAGGAAAACTCCAACACAAGTTTAACTACACCCACAAAAACAGGCAATAAATAATCTCACACCAACATAACCCAAAGAAGGAAAACACACATACACACACACATACACACACCCATCAACAACTACAACTAAATAACAGTTAACTTCATTCATCATTGATATCTCTCAATATCAATGAACTCAATTTCCCAATAAAAAGACACAGATTACCAGAATGGATGTGAAAACAAGATTCATCCTTCTGCTGCATATCATAAACACATCTCAACATCAAAGATAGGCATTACCTTAAAGGGTTTGAAAAACATTTTTCAAGCAAATTGTTCCAAGAAGCAAGTTCATGCAGATATTCTAAGAAAATACACTTCAAACCAAAATTAACCAAAGAGATGGGAAAGGACATTTCATATCCATCAAAGAAAAGATCCACCAAGATGACATCTCAATTCTGAACATCTATGTCCTGAATCCTGAGTACAAAGGAAAAATTAGTTTTCTCCAATGGAGTCTCACTGAGTATACAGACAATGTTTGAGGGTAGCCTAAAGCCCAGCTGTAGACAGACAATTTTAAATGAATTTAATGGTATTTTTATAGATTGTTTTTGCCTCCTAATGCTCTGCCAGGATATATTTTATTTTATATTATGGTTTCTGATTGTGTGGGCTTGGGGAGATATACTTGTTTGTGTGTGTCTCCATGTATATGTGCTTCTCATGATTCCCTTCCCGCCTTTGTTCATTTGCTTGTTTTATTCTGTAATGGTTTGCGTTCTTTTTTATTTGCCTTTCGTTTTCTAAAGAGAGAAAGAGAGAGAGAGCAAGAGGAGGGGCATGGAATTGAGTGAGTGGGAAAAATGGAGGCGGGAATCTGGGAGGAGATGAGGATAGAGGAATCATGATCAGAATATATTGTGAGGAAAAAATTTTTTTCAGAAAAAAAGAAAACAAGAATGTTAGCCAGAATTTGTGAAAAAAAATTATTCACCATTGGTAAGGATATATATTAGTTAATAGCACCCACTAAGGAGGTTCCTCACAAAACTTAAAGATACAATTAGCATATAATACCACTCCTGCATAAATGCCTGAAGGAATTTAAAGTCAGCATACAATAAAATCACTGGCACATCATTTTATTTGAACACTATCCACAATAACTATGTTATAGAATAAGTCTCTATTTCTATCAACATGTCTCACCTCCCCCAAATGTGGCAAATATACCCCACAGGGAATATTAAAACACCAAGAACAAAATTATGTTAATTTTCAGGAAAATTTGTGGAATTGGAGATCATTATGTTAGGTGAAATATTATTAGAATCAGAAAGACACATACATCATTTTTCTCATATGAAGAATTTAGGTTTTAAAAGTCATAAGAAAGAAGCACTGTTCATAACAGATAGATAGCTATCAAAGAAGATAGTGGACAAATAGTGCATGTTACACATGCATTCTACCAACTAAGCTACATTCTCAGAACCTTAGGGCAGTATCTTAATCCAATTCTCAAAGTAAATTAGCAGGAGAAAAGGACTGGAAATTCAAATATGTTTATTCAATCCAAGTCATCATTAAATTAATTGCGTTTCTGAAATCTGACAAATCATAAAGCCAACTCAAAGTGGCATAATACATCTTCCTAAGGAAAATGTAGGGAAAAGGTGACATATATACTATTGGTGGAATGCAAATTAATATGACCATTATGGAAAATAGCACAATAGTTCCTTAAACTACTATTTGGCTGAGTAATCTATTAGTTACATATTCCAGGGACATGGAAATAGCATGTTAAAGAGACATAGGTACCCTCACGCTCATTGCAATAACATTCACGAGAGCCATGAAATAGCAATAAATTAGGTATCTAGTAACCAATGACTAGAAAAAGACCATGTCCTATATAAAAAAATATTATTTAATCCATCAAAAGAATAAAATTCTATCATTTGTCACAACATGGTGGAACACAAAATGATAAGTGAAATAAAGTAGGCAGAGAAAGTCAAGTACTGTACAATATCAACTATATATGCAAGTTGAGGGTAGAATAATGGTTACTAGAGGCTAAATAAGATTGGGTTACAAGCTGGGCAGTGGTGGCACATGCCTTTGATTCGAGCACTTGGGAGGCAGAGGTAGGCTGATCTCTGTGAGTTGGAATCCAGCCTGATCTACAGCTTGAGTTCCAGGACAGGCTTCAAAGATACACAGAGAAACCCTGTCTCAGAAATAATAATAATAATAACAACAACAACAACAGATTGGGTTACAGAAAAGGCTGACAAATTGACAAATTAGTACTATTTAACAGTAAGACTGGAACAAGAATGTCTGGTGTACTATACTACAAAGGAGTAACTATAGTAACAGCAATGTATTATGTATTTCTAAACACTAAAATAATTTTTCATTTTTTAAACCATTAATATCAAATGTCTGAATATATATGTGGACATTGATTTAAACATTAAACAGTATATGCAGCAAAATGTTACCCAAATATTACATACTTTTAAGTTTAATGTTATTAATATAAGAGCATTAGCAAACACGTGGAAAAAGGCACTAGATTCTACATGTGTGATCCAATAAAATCAGCAGAATTCCAAAGTATGCTGGGTGCTAGGTAACACTATCCTCTAAAACATTCTCAAGAATCTGAGGGCACAGCAGTAGCAAGCTGCCTACCTCCATCTGAGACACAGTGCATTCCTATAAGGTAAGATGATTTATATTTATAAAATATTACATTTTGAAAACAGGTTATTTGTTTTGAGACAGGTTTCCACTATATAACTCAGTCTAGGCTTGATCTCACAGAAATCTTGCTTTAGTTCCCAAGCACTAGGGAGCTAAGAGTTTAAATTACAAGCATCTGTCACTATGACCAGATCAAGTCATCTTTAAGAAACCGTTCTAAGTAAAGACATTATTCTTACCTGTGGTGTTGTTAGGGTTGTAGTACTACTCATTGTATCTTCCATTTGTTGTGTTTGAACATCCAATGTTTCAAACTGATGTTCAAATTTGTCCATTAAGGCTGAAATCTATAAAGATATGGTCATAAGAAAAATGTATCCCGAAAATATGCTATCTGAACATAGTATAATGGAAAATGTTTTTACCTTTTCAAGGTTCATACTTCTCAATGTAGCATCCATAGATTTAACTACACCTGCCATGGATTTTGTCACCTATTTGGAACAGAAAACTGATTTAGTAAAATGTAACTGTTGTAATCTTTTACATGTGTTTATATATCAACTGAGGAAAGTTGTCTATCACTTTCTTAACAGTAAAACCACATTCTGTATCTAGGTCTAGGTACTGTCTACTATTGACATTTCTTAGTAGATAGCTAATAAAATGGTTGGAAAATCCACTGCCAGAATAGTTTTCCTTATTAAGTCTCATTTTCCATGAAGTTCTATATCAACACCCAGATATGCTATTTTTGTAGGTCTTCCTACTCTCATCAAAATTCAAATTTTATTTTATTGCCAGATGCTTAGTCATACCTTGCCCATTGTTACTGCAGTTTGAACTCTAGCTGCCACAGCATCAATCCTAGCACTCATTCTCAAGAAATTGATTGCTTGGTTTTTCTGACGGATTGCATTTTCAGCATGTATTCTTGCAACTTCTGTATTGCCTTTCTGAATGGCCTGTTTTAGAGAGAAGTAAAATAGTTTTGAAGAAAAACAGCAAACTAAGACACTGGTGAAAACAAAGAGCATAAGTACAGCTACTTTTAAAAATTAAATGAGAGCAAATTAACTATAGTCTTTTAAGAGGTTTTAATTAGCCTTGTGGCAGCTAATTATTATAATAGTTAAATAACAATTTACAATCCTATTTTCTTTTAATCTCCTGATTAGAAAATATACATGTATAAACAGTTTAAGAAATTAGAATATGCTGGAAATGGCCCCTGCTTTTAATCCCACCATTCGAGAGGCAGAGGCAAGCTGACTCTTGAATTTGAGGAAAACGTAGACCTTGCAAAAAAACAAAACAAACAAGAAAACCAAAAACACAGACAAAACAAAACAAAACAAAAAAACAATAGAAAGAAACTAAAAGTTAAAAATTGCTCCTAATTATATCACCATATTTCCTTGTTAATATTTTAGTTCATACTATCTTAATATATAAATAAATTTATTACTATATAATTTGTAACAAAAGCAGGCACATAGCATACTGTTTTGAATCTTGTTTTCTCTCATGATAGAAACATCACTTTAAATTAAAAACATAACTACACCATTATTTCTTAGGGTTGTATCATACAAATGTCATTGTAGTGAATTACTGAGCATACATAAAATGGTTCTAGATGTTACACAGACAGTAAGCAGTTTCTGTGTGATTTTACTGAATATATATATGAAAAGACTATGTAACAGGAATCCAGCTTTTTCCTGGATCAGGGATAAAGCTAAAAGAAAACCAAATTGTTCTAAAGAAAAAAAATGTTAAATAGTTCAGATAAGACAACAAAGTGAAATAGGTACTACGGATATGACAGAAATTCAAGAATTAGATCCCATTTCTTAAAAATTAGAAATTTTATAACTCTCCTAGTACGTACACGTACACACACACACACACACACACACACACACACACACACACACACACACGTGCACTTGCTTTACACACTTTCCACATGTTTTCATAAGACAAATTCCAGGCTATTGAATTACTGGATGCAAGACATGTATTCAAATTTAATTATTCTCCCTATGATGCTTATAACAATTTTCTCTTTTAGAATAGTACTACTGTTTTATTCACAGGTATTGTTGCAGTCCATCATGGCCTAAGAAGTAAAATGTAGTACCTTTAAATGATATGGAAGCCATACCTGACATTGCTGGGTAACTAGATTAGGCCAGGGACCTAAGGGAAAACCAAATACTATTGTTCTACTGGAGGAATGTAACAACAAAATGTCTCCCAGTGACATTTTGCTATAATCATGGATCAGTGCTTTGCCCAGCCTTCATGAGAGAAGCTTCCTCCTGTAGCAGCCAGGAACAAATAAAGAGAGACCCACAGAGAGATATTATACAGAGAATGAGAGACCTTGGGACACTCAGCCCCAAATGGGATATTTCTATAGAATCCCTCCCCTCAGAGCACAGGGAATCCATTGGAAAAGGAGGCAGAAAGTTTAAGAGCCAGAGGAGATGCAGGAAACCAAGGAATCAAGGTCTTCTAAACACAATACGAATGACTTATATGTGAACTCAGAGACTGTGGCAGCAAATACAAGGCCTGCATGGGTCTGTACCAGATGGGGTGCTACAGCTGACAGAAGTGGACACATTCCCCCAGGCCCAACCAGAAGTTAGTTCCAATTGATAACCACTTGCAAATGAAAAATTAGTATTCTCCAAGGGAGTCTCATTGGGGAAACAAACCACTCTATAGGCCCCATGCTCAGCAGTAGATGGCCAACACAAAACAAAACTCAAGGGCATCTTTGGAGGTTCTTTGTCTTATAATGTAGTGAGGAGGCATTTTACTTTTTTTAACACCTTATAGGTGCTTTGCATATACAGCATGACTTCCGTTTTGTGTTTTTATGGGATACCTGTATGAGAGAATGCATGTGTCTCTGTATCTCTGTGTGTTTCTTGTGCTGCTGCTGCTTGTTCTTTTTTCCTGTTTGTGTTGTTCTATTCCAGCTTGTCTGTTTTATCTTAATTTATTTTATTAGTACTCCTTAGATGCTTGCTTGTTTTCTAATGAGACAGAAATGGAGTGGATCTGGATGGGAAGGGAAGTGGGGAGAAACTAGGATGAGCTGGGGGAAGGGAATCCATAATCAGGATATACTGCATGAAAAAAAAAATTACAAGAAAAAAGGAAAAATCAGTACCTCATTGAATTTCTTTGATAAAAGGGCATTAGGAATATGCTCATGAGTATATGGGGAAAAGGAATTCATATACTGTAAAGTACTCCAGCCTTTCAGGAGGTTCCTTAAAAATTAAAAATAGAACTAGCATATGATCTGGTTTTACTACTCCTGGGCATACCTAAAGGCAGCATTTAATACTGCTTACTATGGTATTATTCACAATAGCCAACTTATGGAATTACTTTAGATACCTACTCTGAGATACATGGATAAAGGAAATGTGGTATTTCACACACACTCTGGAGAGACCCACAGAGATGTTCAGCCATCAAGGGTACAGTTATGACATTTGCACAAAAATGGACAGAAGTGAGCATCATAATGGTAATTTTAATGAGCTACATTCAGAAAGAGAACACAGCAGAGTCTAGATTTACTTTTAAAGACATGGAAGTAGAATAGGGCAGTAGGAGGAGAGAGGAAAGTAAGGAGAAAGGGAATGATATAACCGAGTATGTTGTATACAGGCATGGAATAACATTTTGTGATTTTTTTCTTTTTAAAGACAGAGAAAGGAGGAGAGAGAAGGAGAGTTAAATTAATGCTGGGAAAGTGGTTAGGTGGGAGTATCTGGGAGAAATTGGGAAGAGGAAAATATCAAAATACATTACAAGATAAGCATATAATAAAAAAGAAAATTCATAATGAAACCCATTATCTTTCACATAACATAAAGTAGATTTACAGTTTTTCTGAGTATTTTGCATGCATTCATCTTTTTAGACTTTTCTCATTAAATAGCTATGCATTTTTTACATGTAATGTAACTTATCCTATATCAATGATTAGTATTTTATTTTATATGTGAATATAGTTTTTAAATAGAAGTCTCCTTTATTTATTTTACTGTGCTTGAAATGTAATTTTGTACCTCAAGGTAATTTCTTATGGTTTTGAAATATCCAGTTTTTTAAAAAAAATCATTGATTTATATATTTCTACTACTTTAGAATATTTTAATTTTGATACAGGATCACCTCAAGTTACCTAGGGTGGCCTTGAACTCTCAATCCTTCTGCCTGAGCCTCCTGAATAGCTGGGACTGCAGGCATGTACTCCATAAAAGTTTGCCTCTCATTGAGATAAGTAGCTATTATCTTCCAACAATAATTGCTTCCTTGACTGAATCATTTTCTCGTTTAATATATTCAAGGATTTCTTGTTTGCTGCCTAATTACATTTGTGCATTTTAGCTAATTAAGGATTCCTACAAAAGAAACACCTGTATGTGAATACAGCATTGAAGTGGAAAATAATATCTTGGTTAAAAAGACTTTGTCTTTCAACTCAGTTACTCCCGCTGAGGGCCTAGCATCTAGCAAATGCAAGACAGTATTTTGGGCACTGGGGATTTACTAGTGAATCCAAAAAAAAAAAAAAAAAAATCCCTGGGTTCTTATGGAACATACAATCTAAACAGAGTCTGATAATAAGCAAAACAATTAAAATAGAAAATGGCAAAGGTGACGGGTGTGTTAAAGATGTGGCATATACCTTTAATCCCAGCTCTTGGGATTGGAGGCAGAAGCAGGGCTATCGCTGAGTTCCAGGCCTTTTAAGGCTACATAATAAGAATGAGAGACAGCACCTCTTCCCCCATCTCAACAAAAGAGTAGTAGGTGTCAGGGAGAGAAATGAAGATATTGACAGTAAGGAAAAGGGGCTATGAATTTGAAAGAAAATAAGGAGGTATGTGCGATGACTTGGAGAGAAGGAAAGGGAGGGATAATATAATCTCAAAAAGGTTTTAAATTATTAAAAAAAAGATTAGGCCTGTGATTCTCGCATTTTCAGACTCTGATAGGGTTGTTTAACATAATGACATGTGAGTAGACATGAAATACAAAAAGGTTTCTATCTTAGCTAGAGGAAGAAAGAAAGGCAATCATATGGATATTTAGCACAAAAGGCAGAAAAACACCAGTGAGAAGAGACTGTAAACAGTGTATATGAACAGCAGGAAGGTTAATACAACTGAAGTTTACAAAAAGGGAAATCAGAAATTAAGTCCATAATAAATCAGATGTGGCTTTGGAACCAGTTTTAAACTCTGACATTTTACTTGGAGGTAACAGATCAAGATAATTTTGAGTAGAACACTGACATGATGACTTCTCTTAAAATACTTCCTCTGGTTGCTGTGTTAAGATTACTTTTATGGGTGTTGAGGGATGGAGCTCAGTGTCATAGAGTCCTTGTCTAACAAGAATAATGGTTATTAGGCTCAATTCCTAGCACCAGGAGGAAAACAATAGCATTATGGGAACAGGGTCAAGACAAAGGCTAATTGGAAGCTTGTTTGCAATAACTGAGCTAAGATAAGAATGGCCTGGGAAGAGATAGGTACATTGGACTTGGTGAGAAGTAATCAGATTCTAAATACCTTTGAAAGATTTTCTAAGGCTTGGATGCAGTCTATGGAACAAGAGGTTGAGCACAAAGCTATTCTAAGGCTATTTGTTTTGTCTGAAGGACAGAAATTGCCTTACAGACAAACCAGAAAGGCTGTACTGGAGAATGTGACAGAAGGATCCCTATTTCAAGTTTGATATTTTTTTCCTTGGTCATCCAAGTAGAAGCAATAAAGCACTTGAAAACAGGAGTCTTCACTTCAAGTATACAGGCTAAACTAGAGTTACCCATCACCATTCACGTAAATCTAGAGGACTATGTGAACTCACCTCTGGAGTCAACATAATATGAAAGTAACAAAAGAAAACAATATTAAAATGGACTTAGAGTGGGCATTGGTGACTATGGTTTCTTAAAGGCCACAGCATGAAAGTTTAAAGGAAGGAGTAATGAACTCTGACAAACACTATTAATGACTCTTATGAAATATGGATTAACAGGTGACTGGAGTCGTTTGGTGGTGGCACATGCCTTAAATCCTAGCACTTGGGAGGTAGAGGTAGGCAGATCTCTGTAAATTCGGGGCCATCCTGGTCTACAAAGCTAGTTCCAGGACAGCCACGACTGTTTCATAGAGAAACCCTGTCTTGGAAAACAAAAACAAATAAAAGAACTGATTGGATTGAGCAGTATAGATGTTCTTGGTTTCTATTCAGGTAGAGCTTTAAGTATAAATGAACAAAACAAAAATTGAAGAAGGAGGAATTGCCTAAAAATAGGGAGCTATTTCAAAGGGGTTTGCAAGTAATGGGGAAAAATGCAAGAAAGGCACGGGGACAGAGCCTGGTGGCCAATTGTTTACCTAGTACTAAAACTGAAATAAACAAAACATCCTCCCCCACAAACCCTCACACAAACAACAGCTAAAAGCATGAGAGCATCAAGCGGCAGAAAAGGCTCTCACACAAGAGCTTCAAAAGGTTTAAAGATGGTTGTGTGATAACACAGTTCATTTGGCACACAGTAGAAAACTGGTAATGTAAAACAAAGTGTTATATGAGTAATAATACCTAGACCAAGCCTTAGCAGAAATGAGGAGCAGACTCCCTTTAATTCTTAGAACCATGGCCAGTACATCTATTTTTAAAGGAGGAAAAGGACAGACTATGGCAACTGAGGCAGCTATTTACATTGATCAAATATTTCTCAATGAGTTAGAAAGCAAGAGTATCAGTCAAATTTGAGAATGAGAAAGGGGAATTAAAGTTTACAAAGAAAGAAGGCATGATGCAATCATTGAAATGAAAATTAGAATAAAAAAATTAAGGAAATATATTATAACCAATTACCATATTATTGTGATTCTCGTAAGTCTTTTCACATGTAATAATTTGGAAAGATTAAAAAAAATCAAGCATGCTCTTATGCAGCACTGTTATTGCTAAAAATCAATCCTAAGGATACATTTTAAGCTAATAATAAATAAACTAGTAAATAACAAAATAAAAATGTTTTCATGTAAGCATGACTTAAAACATATTCATCACTGTTCTGTTAATGGTTGGTATGTAAGATGAATAGAAGATTTAAAAAAAATGAACCCAAAGAGTAGCTTAGGGCCACAAAAAAAAAAAAAAAAAAAAAAAAAAAAAAACTGGCCACAAAACTAAAAGGCAAAAATAAATGCTATTATTTATTCGTTTCTGGTGCAAAGCAAATGAAAACTAAAAGGTAAACTCATAGTATTAAATCTGGTTGCTATTACCTATCTCAAACATCATTATGAGTTTTGGACAACAGATAAGTCATTAATTGAGCACAAGTTAAAACCAAGTTTAATGGATATAGTTAATTATTTCTTCCTTACTTGGTCCAAATAGTAAGCAGGTTTTACACCTAACACTAGTCAGGACACAATTTTCATGCCCTTTCTAATAAAAGCATTAACAACGGCTGAGGATAACTGGTTCTTGATTTCTTCCTTAGTAAGTTTGCCCAATTTATTCCCTTTTCCAGGACATTTAATCCTTTCTCTGACCTCTGGTTTTATGAAAAGTTCTCTTAAACCTTTCTTGCTGTTTCTAGTTTTTATGTGGGAATATATAGTAGGGCAAGAGTCCCAGTTCAGCAGTAATAGTATGAGCTTACTAGCAACTACTCAACTCTAGCTGTAGCACAAAAGATATGCAGGAATGAATGTTGTATGTTCTTGAGTATATCCACAGGGATCGAGTGGCTGGTTCTTCTGTGAGTCATTTCCATAGTGACTCAAATAATTTACATTCCTACCAGCAATATGTAAGGGTTCATTCCATTTTCTCCACATCCTCATTAGCATTTATGATGTTTAGTTAATGTTGGCAATTCTGGGCAGCTAAGGTGAAATGTTGAACTTTTTTTTTTTTAATTATCTGCACCTTTGTAAAAAAAAGTTTTATCTCGTGAAACCTGTTTATTTTGTTATGCCATTTATTGCTTGGATTATAAGCCATTTTTAGAAGTTCTGCATGTTATCCCTAAATACAAATTACTAAGGTCAGTACCAAATTTAAAAGTAAACCTTTTGAAAGATAATATCTTTAAGCATGCTATGTTGATTAGGATTTATACCTATGTATTTACATGATTTTATTGTTGGAGAATTCCTCTGCTGTTTCCTCCATTATTCCCTGCGAATTTCTTCTTTCTCTTTAAAGCCACAAAGTCTACTCCACAATGCTCATATGTGCATAAGTATAGGGCTCTCTTCTGGCTCATAGCCTCTTGGGCTACATCCCTAAAGAAAACTGACTCTTTACCAGAAGTCATCAGTTGTATATAGCTCCTCAACTAGAGATAAGACTTTGCGTTCCCCCCCACACACTCCTGACTTCTTTCTTGAGCTTGTGCAGGTATTGTACATGCAGTCAGTAGTTTCTGTGAGTTCCTGTGGCCCTGTCAAATCTTGAATACCTCTATTCAAATTGCCAAGTTATTGAATTGGGTTAGGTATCCACCAAAAGATGGAAAACACTATCATTTTACACACACACACACACACACACACACACACACACACACACACACTCACCAGAGTTTATTTAGCCATAAAGGAGAATGAATTTTTGTAGCCAGGTGGTGGTGGTGGTCACCTTTAATCTCAGCATGTGGGAGGCAGAGGCAGGTGGATCTCTGTGAGTTCAAGGCCAATCTGTTGTACAGAGTAAGTAACAGGATAGCCAAGGCTACATAGAGAAACTCTGTCTCATAAAGACTACAACAAAAGTGCATGCAATTGAAGAGCCTAACAGTAAATGACTATTTTAATGAATCAGTGTAGGCCTATTTTCTCATTTGCAGTTTCTAGCTCTTATATAGATACACAATTCAAAACTGCATATAGGGCATGAAAGTAGAAGTGAGACTATTTGAGGGTAATGAACTAGAGTTGGAAGGGAAATGAAAGTCGTGGCATGAATACTGTCAAAATACATGGTATACCTGTTTGAAAACGTGTGGAATTCATCAGTACATACAATGAATATATACTGATGAAAAAAGTTTCACTATGTCTGAAACGTTTGTGCAAACAGTGGTATTTTGTGTCAAACAACTAATTTCCTTTGAGAGATCTGGAGTTCTGGCATATTTTAGGCAAAAATGTCCCAATGTTACTGATTACTAATAACCCTGTCCCCAGAGTCCTGTGTCCAGAGCGTCTCTGTTAGTCAGTGCTTCAGGTTTGTTACCACTAGTATAAGAAATGAAGCTTCCCCCAATGTAATCTACTGAGAAAGGACACTTGAGACTGAATACCAAAGACTACCCTAGGGGTTTTTTTGCTGAGTCTTATTTTCATCCTTTTTACTATTTCTCTGAGGGAAATTACCTGCTGTGTCCTGTGTCACTTGTAGGAAATATGAAGCACTATACACATTAATTATATGCAATGTTTAGAAAGTATAGACATTAAAATCAGCTAAAAAGACTTCTCAAGAATGAAATTAGCTAAGGACAGTTTTTACTTGCAAGTAATATAAGAATTACACAATTTTGTAAGCTATATTTGCACATATACATAGCAAAATTTAAGCATAGTAAAGAAGGCATTATCAACTATGTAGGATAATGATTTCTCCAAAGAGACACTATACAATTAAGTATCCTATATCTATTTGTACTTCTGTGAATTAAGAAAGTAAAAGTATTCTACCTTTTTTATCTTGGCCTTTTCAGCTTTTTCTTCTTTATCACATTTCTTGGCATTCCTATTAAGTTCTTTTGCAGCAAACTTCAAGTTAAATAAGTGTTCTGAAAACATAGGTTAAGGCTAACTAGTGAAAAAGTCTTTGCATAAAGACCTGCAAACTTCATGTTAAAATCATTTCAAAAATGATCAGATAATATTATAACTTAAGTTAATTAATCACCAAATTTTTAAGGAAAGAGAACAAGCTATTTCTTTTAAACTTCATTTCACCCCAGATCAAGAAGATATAATATTACACCCCAGATCAAGAAGATATAATATTATTACAAAGAAAAACTACTCCGAAGTATCTTTGTAGATAGCATTTTAGCCAATTTTAATGTCATCAGCATGTCAATATTATTTACTCTCTGTATGATGTCTTGAGAAATATACGTCCTCATTAGTATCATGGCATTGTTGCCAAAAAAAAAAAAAAAAAAAAAAAAAAAAACGAAAAAAGAAAGAAAAGAAAAACACCTCATTTGTTATAGACTCTCGAGTGTCAAAGTCATGAAGAGCTGAAGAGCAAGGAACAACTGAATAATTGGCACCAATTGGCGACTACAGAAGACAAGGTGGATGACTCAATGACACACTACTGGAAGGCTCTGAGAAACGATACCAACAGCCCTTACTGAGAGAAGCCAAAGCAAAAATGTGGAGACCTGTAGCAGAGACCATGGTGTAACACTGCTTACCAGCTTGCTCCCCAAGGCTTGCTGAGCTTGCTTTCTTATTATCACCTGGGGCAACCTGCCAAGGGGTGGCACTGCAAAGGGTGGGCTGGGCCCTCCCACATCAATCATTCATCAAGAAAATGCTTGCAAGAGCTGCCTACAAGCTTTCCCTCTTCCCAGACGACTAGCTTGTGTCACTTTGACAATAAAAGCTAAAACAGAAACTGAAGAAAACTGAGGAGAAAATTACCTAACTGGAATACAGATCTGAATTACAATAAGAAGAAGAGAAACAGCAACAGAAGTACCCTAAAATGGTCTTACATTACCTGGAATATTTGGTCTAGAGAGATGGCTCTGTGGCTAAGAGCACTGCTGGCCCTTCCAGAAGAACCAGGTTTAATTCCCAGCACCTACATGGGAACTCACAACTGTCTGTAACTCCAGTTTCATGGGATTCAATGCCTTCCTTTGACTTCCATAGAACAAGCATGAATGCAGATATACATGCAGGTAAAATACTCTACATATATAACAATAAGGTAAGAATAAAAACTTTAAAAATCTGGAATCTTAGGGGAAAAAAATAAGTGTGTGAAAGATCACAGGCCAAATAAATGTAAATTCACATCTAATAAACATCCAAACATCAAAAATATTAAAATAACCCTAAAAGAGCAAGTAAAAGTTCAATTTACGAATGATATGGCCAAACAGAGCAGAACTACTAATTACCAAAGATTTATGGTCATACACTATTCAAAGTGGTAATAGTTTATCAAACTTCCATAAATACCAATAGCAAACACTATAGAGAATCTAGGGTTTGGTTCTTATGTGATACATTTTCACCAATTATGTATATTTACCTTTATTTTATGTGCATTTCTGTTTTAACAACTCCTATTTAATACATATTATTGATCCATTAATATCAAATTCTTAGTTAAGAGTACTATAATTGACAATTGAAAACTTACCTAATATAAAAAGCTTATCTACAAGGCACAACACAGCCTTCTCATACTAAAAAACACTAATCAGCACATCAGGGCCTATAGTTGGGGACAAGTTTAAATAGTAGAATTACAAACAGAAAGCACACAAATACAGAAAATATGGTAGTAAACAGAGAGCAGAAGATACTTTCCTACCTTTCCTAAGTAGGAAATAGGAAACCATAGAGTCCAAGTGTTTACTAATCTAGGCAGGTTTTGGAATAAAACATCATTTATGCTAGTTTTTCACAATTTACCATGTGGGCAAATTTGCAAATACAGAATGTTTTAATAATTAACTTAGCCTCTCAAGAAACTAAAGTAAATCTAACAAAATGTTTGATGAGCTCAGAATTACATCCACGAAATGCTGCTTACATTAGAGAATTGTGATGTCCACTTTAAAGTTTAAAAATGCAGAACATAAACAGATTATGAAAACATTGAAGACAAAGAATGGGGTCAGTTGAATACGTTAAAACCTTTGTACCATTCACAAGTAAATCATTATTCATTAAATTTAACTTTGCATGTTAAAATTTCAAGGGTACCATTAAAGAAATAGTATGCCACTTCCAAAGTAATAATGCGAAAAATAGTGTGAACCATTTATCTACTCAAAGGAAAGCAACAAAATATAATGAATCTAGAGATAAAAGGCCAAATAGAAACTTTCCCCAAATTTGGGCTGGCAAAATAGCTCAGAGGGAAAGTGCTTGCTTAACAAGTCTGATGACCTGAGTTTCATCCCCAAACTGGCCCATATAAAAAGAGTTCCATTCTCAGAGCCTACCTTAAAAAGCTGCACAGGGTGGTATGCATCTGTAATCCCAAAACTCTCACTGAGAGATAGGAAGAAAAGACTAGAGAATTGCCCAGAATTTCTCAGGCCAGCTAGGCTGGAATACACAGTGCAACAGAAACAGTAAGAAAGGCTGACTCTCAAACACTAACTATTTGTACTGTACTGCTACATTTGTACTGTAATGCACACACAAATAATAAATGAAAAAAGAAAGGAAATTCAACAAAGAAACATTTTCAAACTATCATGATGAATAAAAAAAATAATGAAACAAATTATAGTCTGGACTTTAAAAGGCAAAGACAGAAAAAAACAGAAAACACTATTCTAAAATGAGCCATGAGTTTATTAGTATTAATTAAAACAATATAAAGTCAGTAAAGTATAAAGAATTCAGAAAGAGGGCTCATCATAAAAATTCATAACCTGGCCTAATAATCAAAGCTATAAGAAATACACCTATAGCATACCTGCAAATTCTCTCTCTCTCTGTATGTGGAATATACAAGAATACACACATATACATATTACATGAAAGTCAAAAGGGAACTAAAAAGGAGAATAGAAATAATGGGATACAAGAAAATATTGCATATTTTCACTCATATGTGTAATTTGGTTTTAACCATATAAAAATAAAACACGGAAAGGGGTACTATTGAGGGGAAGAAAGGAAGCCAGGCAGGAAGGAGAAAAGAGAGGCTAATGGGAAGCATATGAACAATATACAATGATATATATGTATTGCTATGATGAAATGCATTATTTTGTAGCATAACCAAATTTACAAAACTTATAAGAAAAAAAAGACATGTAAAACAAAAGATAATCTTGCCCCAACAGTTTTTAAATATGCATTTTAAGCATATTAGACATAGAAAATTTATCCATTGGGCCATAAATGAAAACTGAAATAAATATAAAAAACATAACTTAGTATTTAATATATTTGCTTTCTTCATACTTTTCTGAAAGAATCTAAAGTTTAGTAAAAAAATTTAAGTTGTGTTTGGCCCAGTGGTGGTGTCACATACCAGCACTCCAGAGCCAGAGGCAGGCGGATCTTAGTGAGTTCAAGGCTAACTTGGTCTACAGAGTGAGGTCCAGGATAGCCAGGACTGTTTCCCAGAGAAACCCTGTCTCAAAAACACAAAAGAATTAGTTGTGTTTGAAATTTTAGTAGTTATCTACCTATAACTAAAAAGGAAAACTGTCTTCTATATTTAGTATTGAGTAACAACAAAATGACTGGAATGTGATATTAAATATAGTTTATTGGGACTCTCTGCCACAAAGGAAGACTGCAAATTAATGATGTAAACATTCACCACATAAAATCAGGAAAAAGATATAGTAAGTTCCTAAAGACCATAAGAGGGCAAAAACAAAAATCAAAGAGGGGAAAACAAAAATACAAAATGGTAAAAATGTCCAATACTGATTTCCCTCTAAAATCTGACATTATTTGCTGTGTAGTGATTATTCAACCAAAAAGAGGAGGCATAAATAGAATAAGGAAAAGGAACATAATTATAAAGATACTTCAAAATAATATGTTAAGTCAGAACACTTGAAAGCTATTTGTAAAACACTTGTAAAATGAATAGTACTAGATTAATAAATGAACTAAAGTCTGAATTCACAGAATTTCTGATGCAAAACTTTAGAATATTTTCACACTTAAAAAATAAAAGTAACAAGAACAGAGGTGATGGTATCATTGGAGGATTTTGTTAAATATTTAAGAAAATAGCAATTCTTACCATGCAACAACTTCCTTAAGGACTAGAAAAAGGAACATGTTTTAACCTTGAAACTAATTAAAGGCCAGACTCACTCATCAGCAAAGATTCAATAATACTAAACACAATATTGGCAATCATTACAGTTGGGTAATATATGTGCTTCATAATCATGATGGGATCCAGAGACAGGTTAACATTTTAAGAATTTAAAACTATCCATGCATTTTATTAACATTCAAGTAAGGAAAACTTAAGTAAATATCTGAGTATACAAAGGAGGGCCATAAAGACTCAACATTCAGGGAGAATACTAGGTTCTCATGAGAGATGGCTCAGTTATTATTATCATTTGCCACTCCAGCAGAGGACCAGAGTTCAATTCTCAGCACCTGTGCAGGTAACTCACACTTATCTCTAACTTCAGCTCCAGGGGATCTGACTCTCCTTTGGCCTCTGTGAGTACTAACACACATGTAACCATACCCAGACATACACATACACACATTCAAGTAATTACAAATGAATCCTTTTTAAAAATCCCATTAATAGCTGCCCTAGCATACAAAAGTGGTACCAAACTACAGAGCATGTATTTGCTAAGTGACACTATGCTTTTATCAAGTTTCCAGCACGTTAATTACTCCTGTGTGTTGTTTTAGGGAGGTAAATTTGTGACCAAAGAATCAGGTGAGAACATCTGAACTAAAATCAACTTTAGAGATAATTTTATGAATTTAAAAACATAAACCTATAGATGGGTACACATGGAATAACTAATGAATACAGAAACAAAGAAGAACTCAAACGTATCGTAGGTCAGATATTGCATTCGAACTATCACAGGGAATTGTTCAGAACTGGCTTTTAAATGGTATGGAAAGGAAGACCCCCCAAATAACATTTACTACTTCTTTGTAAAAGACAGCATCCTGTTGGTTTCACATGCCATAAATAGATTGCATATGCACTGGCAAGGAACCAATTTAACAATTCTGTAAACCCTGGAGTTAATTCAAGTAAAGTGGCTCTACCTTCCATTGAATCCTCAGAAAGCCTGATTTAACTAATTAGAATCCCCTTGACCTCAAGACAGCTTGGAATTTTGCAGATCCAGGGCCTAATTACCACTTCTCTTGGGCTATCTTTAGCCCCCTTAGTAACCATTCCTTGGCCACCCCTGTCTGACCTAACAGCCTGTAACTAAGAGATAACAACCTTTTGAAATGTATGAACAGACCAGCAGCTTCCACCAGCCAACAGGCAAAAGTGTTCTCAGAGTGATCTGCGGCCTAAAGCTGAGATTTTCCCAATTTGCTGTAACTCACCTAGCTGATGTCTCGACTGATGTACTGTAAAAGGGCCTTGATTTATAACTTCCTTACCTTACTATTTAAAAAATAAATTATACTATGGAGTGTGGGGTAACCTATGTTCCTAGGCCACTCACATTTAACTTCAGAATAAACTATGCCATCCCCTTTAAACTGAGAATGATTGTTTACATTGCCAGTACTTTGATAAAAAAAAAAAAATACCATAGTGTATTTATCAATGCTGGTAAGTTTGATACTAGTGTGTAACTCTTTGCTTTAGGATTTAAAGTTATTCATAAAATCTCCAATTACTAATAGCTATTTTTAAGGAGTTAGCTATTTTTATGTATAATACAGCCCCGGGTGATAGCAGTCCAGAATTCCCTTTTTGAACTCAGAGTATGTCCAGTACTTATTATCTACACCATTGGTCCATAACCTCCTTCAAGTTGGAACACCTAGAAAAAAATCATGGCTACAGACAGTATCGCCAGGAAAAAAAAATGCACACAGTAAAAATCAAAAATGTGCAAACATTTTTAAAACATTTAGTAACTCCACACATTAGTTACCTTGCATTGATATTTATTTTCTTGTTTGTGTGACTTCTGGCCACCAGATCCAAAACTGCCCAAAGATGGAAGTAGTATATTTAATCTCATGTATCTGATATATAGGCATGTAGTTTAGTCTACTGACTTGAATGTTTTCAAAATTTCTAGGCAAAGAGCTAACAATGTTCAAGCTATTCAAATATCTCATACTTCAGTGTATGTACAAAAATATAATTTGGTAGGCACTATGATTTCCTTTTACCTTAAAAATACCTTTGTAGAGTTGAAAGGTCAGATAATAGATAATAAGCTTTCCAAATGAGTCAAGAGGGTGACAGAGGATGTATGCCATACCCTAACTTAGTTTTATTTCCCTTTGGAACTGGGGGGAGAAACAGAGCTTCTGACTCATAATTCAATGCTCTTCACCTTATGATATTATTAAAACTGCGCTCCATTCATTATGTTTTTAAAGGGCAGTAGAAACTGAGCCTGTCTTAGTCATTTATTCTTGTCATGAAATGACCTATCTGCACCCTTCCTCAAAGGGTAACATTTGAATTTTCGGAGTATTTTAGCAAGTTCTATACAAGTTATGTGAGCCAATATTTTCTGTGTGACATAAGGATTAATCCATCAAAAAGTTTAACTGCATTTCTGGTTTATAAACTAATGAACAAGTACTACTGAACAGTTACCTACATTTTATCATTTTGCCACCTTGGACTGGAAAAAAAACCAAATTACTTTATTGTCTCTAAGGCCAACTTCTGGAAGAAGTAAGAATTACAGCAACATGGAGTTGCTGATGGAATTTTAGTAGTGAAAAACAATTTCATCTTCATGACGTCACCAGGCAGCTTTAGTCTCAGCTGTTACTAATTACTTAAGTGGCCACACAGGTATGGCTGATGGACTTAATGGCTTTAGGAATGGCCTTACTTTCCTCAAGCGTTAAATTAGCAGGCAGCAGGAGCAGAAAACCAGCACAGCTAGTTCAGAGGGCTCTCAGCAATTGCTTAACCTCATCACCAATCACCTGCATCCAGAAAAGGGCAGTTCGCCCAAAGCTATTTATCCATGTTGAGCACTGAAAACCTACATCTCCGCCCCTAAATTATAGGCAAACTTCAGCCGCCTCCCCTCTGTTCTGACACCATTCCCTGTCTATTTCAAAGATGCCAAAATTCACTGAAAAGGCAGGTGACAGAAGTCCTCAACAAGAGGCGGTAAGGGCTCAACGATCTCCGTCTGTCCACAGCTTCCCGGACCCTCCCCACATTCTAGGATGGCGGCGGCGGTGGCAGCCACAGCGCTGAGGAAAAAAAAAAAAAAAAGCCAAACCTAGCCGTTGGAGCCTACCCATCCGCGCTAGAGCGCCCTCACTCCACTCGTGGGCCAAAAAATCGAACCCCCTGGGCGTGTACCCAGCCCGTGTCTTCGTCTTTCTCCGGCCCCCGGGGCCCCAGTAGCACCTCGACTGTCGCAAAGGATACTCTCCATGTTCGACATGTTCTCACGAGTTCGCGGCCCGGGGAGCGGGAGGGAGAGCTCGCTAAATATTCGGAACAGGGCAGAGGTGGCCGAAGGTCCTGGGTCGTGGGTAGCTAGGACAAGCGGAAGGCCGAGGTTGTGCCAGGCTTCTGGGTTTCCTAGCCCACTTCCTGTTTCGGTTTAGAACCCGTGGTGGGTGGAGTCCCGCGAGCCGGGGAGGCGGGACTGGGACGATGCCAAAATGGCTGCAGTGAGTAGCTTCGGTTAGGAAGGGCTCCCGTCGCTTGGGGGCGGTGGAGGGCCGAGAGCGAAAGCTTAGGTCCCGCCCCCTCAGATGCTTCACGTGCGCTCAGGATAACTGCGCTTAACCTGGTCCGGCATCCCACCAGCCTTCTAGTTCTTTCTTTTGTCAAGCGGACCTCTGCTTAACCTTCCGCCCTACCTCGTCCCTCAGATTTATACTATCCTTGGCGCCCCCCAACCCTTTTTCTCAGAGCTAAAGTCTTAAAGGATGAAGACAAAGGTATAGGACTTTTAAAGTACTTTTAAAAATTTCTGACTGTAAAATCGAGGCTTGAGGGGTTAGTGTGGCTGCTAATGTTGAGGTTTTAAAGTAGATCTGAGCCTAAGTGTTTTAGGCTTCAAGGGGAAGGGGGGAAAGTAAGCTCAGCTTAAGAGCTAATATTTGCAATGAAATACCTTTTCATACTAGTTGGATTGTTTTATTTTTCTTCAGCATAGATGATGTATGGTATAAAATTAATATAAATTCTTTATAATGGGTGGGAGTGCGTTATAAGTAGTAGATAATGCTTGGCGTTTCTACGGCTTACGAAAATGTGCTGAGGTGAATTTATTAGATGTCTTCTCTGGACTTAGGAAAAGAGGGAATCTTAAGCATTATTATTGTGTTTCAATTTCAATACCATAGAAATTATATGAACTAAGCTACTACTTTGAAAGTTGGTGTAATTATCATAATTGATCAATCTCAGAAGTTCGGCATTTACTACATCTTTATATGCAACCTGTGGAAAAGTGTGTAATGTCATACACTTTTTATACACAGGATTACTTCCTTTCAAAAACAAAAACTGGCTGTAAAAGTGAATATTTTATTGTTTTGTGTTAAGGTGGTTTGCCATAAGTTTCAGACTGTTTTCTATCTATGAACTGAACTGTCGGGGCTTCTTTAAAAACAAAAACAAACAAACAAAAAAAAAAACAACTTTCTCAGTACAAGGCGCTGAGGAATTACAGTATAGAAATCATTTCAAAAGGCAGAACAATATAAAGAATATTTATAGGTTTGTATCTCAGCTTATAGTTGAAGAACAAGACTGATTATAAAGTTTTCCGTGTCAGTTAAACAATTGTGTTTCAGTGCTGAAAAGCTAAGTTTGGAGGATAAAGGTAAGGTAAAGATACATGTTTTAAAGGAGTTTGCCTTAGCACTTATTATTTTTAACATTATTTTTCTTCAGTAAAACCATAGAACAATCCACCAAAACTTAAACATTTCTAGGTTTTATAAAGCTGTGAAGTTGTCAGAGTTACATTTAAAAATAAACCTTAAACTTTTAAATGTTTTCAAATTATAGCATTTCTTGAGGCATCTTCTTGGGATAAGATCATTTTTTTAAAAGATGTTTAGAGACAACATTTGCTGTTGCTATCTTTTAAACCTGTTATATAGTCTGTACTAAACTTAATAGATTTTTTATTTTGTGTAAGGTCTTTGCTGTCTTGAATACCAAAGTTACCCTCGTATTCTTGAATATCTGAGTTTTTATGTGAGTTATTTTTTAAAAGTAGTTTAGCCAGAGAAATTAAACTTCTTAATGTGTATGTGTGTTTAGATAGAATGGCTACTGTTAAAAAAATGACTGTTAGGATTATAAAGCATATTAGAAAAATACAGAAAATACATTATAGCGTGAATCCTTGTATTATGTGTTTGATACATTTTAAATAGTATTTCTAAGTTATACGCACCACAATTTTCTGCATATGACGTACAAAGTAATTAATTTGTGACCTGACATCTAATTTAAGGGAAGAAACATATTTTCCATGAATTCACCTGTGTACACTTAGTATACTCTTCTAACGCTTAGCCTCTTTTCAGAAGCAGACTCTTGTTTGAGTTGATGTTTAATTTCCCCATGTTTTACAAATACTTTTGCTATAGTATTTGCATTTCCAACTAATATATTATAGTAGCTTGCTTTTGTGTTTTCTTATATAAATGAAATATTGTTTGTGCTCCTGTCTTGCTTTTGAGTTCATCATAAAGTTTCTCGGTTGTAGTAAAATGTATAGTGGTGATGGATTCACTTTGCTGCTCTAGAGTATTTCACTATATGAATTTACCATAATTTATCCATTTTCCTTATGATGGTAATATTGATTGTTTTAGGTTGATATAACCTCTATGAATATATGTGTTCATTTAACATATATTTTGATGAAGGGTAACTTTCAAAATGCCCATTGATGTTTGTAAATCAATTTGTAAACTTAGGCAAATTTATTTACTCATTATATTCATATTTCTTTTTGTTTTGGATAATATTGTTTTTTACCTTTCTGGTAAAAGTGTAACAAAACCCACTGCCCTCTTTCATCAAATAGATTGCTTCTTTTTTTATGGTTATCCCTAGCTTCTTATGGGGCCAAGCTAAGTATAAGGATTTAAATATGGCAACCTAAGTCACATATGAATAAGTAAATTATGGATAACTTCATTTGCTTGTGTTTGGAAAGATGCACTGTAATTTAGATGACTTTCTGCTGGAATATTGGAGATGTAAAGAAACAGTGAATACTGTGTCTTAAGATGATTCAGTAGCTATTGTATGAGTTAAAACTGGGCCTAAACAAAGCCAATGTGGGAAATTATAATAATTCATCAGAAAATTGAATGGTTTTCATGATTAATCATGGTTAGTTTTATAATTGAGTTAGTTACATGAATACGCATTTTAAATGAAAATATTTATGAAATAATCTTAACCACTAAAATTTAAATATTTGAATTGATTGCATTATGACAGTGTTTTGTGTCATTTTAGAAAATGATTTTGAAGTGACTAGAAAATTTAATGATTCATTTTACAGCTAATCCCCATTGAAATCAAAAAGAAAGAATGCTCCAGGAATGAGAATAGTGTAGCTTTACACAATATTTCTCAGATTTTCCTTTCCTTGTTAAAATTATAGGTGGATAACCCTAACTTATATGATATAATAAATTTGGAGATGGATCCAAATGTCTGTCTTTTCCTGTACTTACAAAGTAGAAATGAATATTCTAATATATAATCATAAATTCTTTATTGAATGTAATAGCTTAATTTAGATGGAATTTGAACGTTTATAAAGTGTCTCATATTATTTCATTTGATAGTTCATATTGTGTGGTAACCTGGGAAGGTATTATCAACATATTTACCAATAAGAAAATAAGACAAAATAAAAAGAACAATAACCCCCCCAAAAAAAACTTCAAAAAAGATTAAATAAGTTTTGAACAAATAGGGTTGCTACTACTCCCTCTCCTAGGTATCTAATGCAGTTCTTTTGAGTATTACAGCAGGTTGGCTATACAGGAGTGCAGGAGAAATCACAAGTGAGACCACTTCTGCTGATTGCTTTTTCTGCTAGCTAACCATTTACTATAAGAGTAAAATGAACTATTTCAGCTGGTGTGTAGCCTTTCCAGACTCTCTATAGAGAAATAAGTTCTGTTCTAGAAATGCTAGAGAAGTATAAACTGAGAAGTTTTCCTGTTCATAATAGAAAAACATTTTGTTCTGCAGTTTCAGATTTTATTTGCAAATTGTGCTAGCAAAAAACTATTCAAGTAACTGATGAAAGAGATTAGAGCTACTGAAGAGATAAAGCTCTATTTGCTAAAGCAAATAGAAGACCAGATGAAAAATAGTTTAAACACAAGCAATATGGTCAGGCATGGTGTCACAGGCCTAGAAAGCTAGCACTCAGCAATATGGTCAGGCATGGTGTCACAGGCCTAGAAAGCTAGCACGCAGGAGTCAGAGTGCTGCAAGGTTGAGGTCAGCCTGGTCTACATAGTAAGATCTAGGCCAACCAGGGCGACATAACAAGATGATTTAAAAAAAAAAATGACCTTCTCAAAATAAATGGCACTAACAAAACTAATACAAACAAAAGGAATAACTTTGATTGATTAGCATAGGTGACCTAAAAAGAATCATTCATTTTATGATTAGGAAATGAGAAATGAATTCATGAGACAAATGAAAAGTTGATTGTAAGATTACTGTAAATATAAAGGGATTAAAATAACACCAAGTGTTCTGGTCAAAGCCCTTAGTCCCAGCTCTTGGGAGGGAGAGGCAGGTGGATCTCTGAGTTTCAAGGCCAGTGTATTCTAAACAGAGGGTTGCAGTACAGCTAGGGTTGTTATTCAAAGAAACCCTGTCTCAAAAAAAAAATACCCAAAAAGACATGCATGTATTTATTGTGTGTGTGTTAAGATTTCATTCTTGCTGGATGGTGGTAGCACATGCCTTTAATCCAAGCACTTAGGAGGTGGAGGCAGGTGGATCTCTTCGGGTTTAAGGCCAGTGTGCTCTACAAAGTGAGTTCTAGGACAGGTTCCAAAGCTACATAGAGAAACCTTGTCTTGAACCCCCCCCCAAAAGATTTTATTCATACTTAAATAATAAAGGGTGATATTTGATGATCATCTATATATCATCAGAAGAATATTTTTTCAGTAATCTCTGGTTTTCACAGAGCAATCAAGACTTTAAATTTTCCCTCTGTCAGGAAACCATTTGAATACTTGAATAATCAAAATAAATTACACTTTATCACTAAAAGATTTGATTGATTCTTAAAAGATGATATGATAAGAAAGAGAAAAGCATTTGCTGTTATTAGGGATACTTTATACTTGAGAATGGTTCCACATTAATTTTAGAAATTGCATGATTGAGAAATTGTTTAATATAGACATAGATGTGCCGAGAAACCCATTATTAAATAAACCTTTTTCCTTTATTATTTTATCATGCAGGCACCGCATGAAGAAAATTAAGTGGAGAAGTAAAAGGATTTTTTGGGAAGTGCAAATGAAGAAGAAGTAAGGAAAGATAGCTCTTTAAAATTCTCTCATATTCTTATATTCTATAGATAATGAATTACTTTATTACTTTGCTCTGACCATAAAACTCTTCACCATATATTGATTCTCAAGTCAAAAACTCTATCAAATCATTATCAAGGTTCTTATTAGTTTATTTAGTAAATTGATCAGAACAATACCTAAAATCCTTTATAAATTGTTGAGCCTCCTGTATTTGATTGTTTTCAGTAAATTGGGTGTATATATATATTCAGTAATTATATTCAGTGATTTGGAGATATTATCACTGGGCAATGGTTTCTTAGATGTTGCTATAGGCATTTGAGATGGAACAGTGCATTTGGAGAGGGGGCTATCTTATGCAGGATAAAATCCTCAGTATCATTTCTGTCCTCAGTCTATGCATACCAGTAAACCCCCTCCAAGTTACGATAGCCAAATATTTCTCCAGATAATTACCATATCTTCTTCTGGGGACAGAATCACTCCCAGTTAAGAGCTGAGTGATCTCACTTGACAATTCTGTAACATTGCCTCTACATTAAGCTATCAAGGTTGACAACAATAGTAGCAATATAAATACATTTTATCCTGGTCTGACTTTTGAAATTACACACACACACACAACACATACACACACACACACACACACACACACACACACACACACACACACACAAGTTGGTAAAATTAGAATCCACAGAGGTGTGTGTGTGCATGTGCCTGTGTGTGAATGTTTACTCTGGAGACCCAGCTGGCCTCCAGTGTCTTCTTCATCACTCTTTATTTACTGAGACAGAATCTCTTGTTATATCAACAGTGCTCACTAATTTCTGCTAGTCTAGCTGGCTTTTCCTGGAGATCTCTGTCTTTGTTTCCTGTTTGCTAGGATTTAAGGTAGCTACTATATCTGTCCAGCTTTCAGGTGGATTTTGGGAGTCCGGACTCTAGTCCCAATACTTGCACAGCATGCATATTATCCATGGAGCCATCTCCCAGCCTATGAAAGAGATTTTTGTAGTCATCCTTACTTCTGTTTCCTTTGAAAACTATGGAGAGAACAGGGCATTCGGACTCACTCATTCAGGACTGTGTTTAACTTAATACATAATCATCTTTAATAGTTCATTTAACTGGTATAGATTCTGATTTTGTTTGCTGAAGTATGGAAAAATTTGATAGTTTTATTTTTTGAATTAGATATTATAGTAATAGATTTTTGTTGTTGTTGTTGTTTTTGTTTTTGAGACAAGATTTCTCTATGTAACAGCCCTGGCCATCCAGGAACTAGTATTATAGACCAGGCAGCCTTGAACTCACTGAAATCTGCCTGCTTCTGCCTCCCAAGTGCTGGGATTAAAGGCATACACTACCACCACCTAGCATATTACAATTCTTAAATTAGAAGATCTGAGAAATCACAATAATCTTTGCACTCCAAATCTAACAGAAATGCATCATTAGGAATGATACTTGTATAGAAAAGTGAAAAACATGATATAAACACATGGTGCATTAGTATGTAGAAAAGTTAGACATTTCTGGTAATCATGCTTCAACAAAGAAGTAATGTGTAGAGAATGCCAGTTACACAAGTACTAAAAAGGCTTTAATCAAATATAATAGACTATTAATAATACATAAAGAAAGAACAGGTATAAATTTATTGAGTTAAAGTAAATAAAATTGGTAAGACTGTGTAAATCATATTTGAATTTATATTCATATAATCTCCACAAAAAAGAATACATAGTCCATCCATTTTATAACATATTCTTTATATATTTTATCTTTAGGATTTATGAGTAATAATTTATTATGTATCATGTATTCTGGATTTATGAGTAATAATTTATGATAATTAAAAATACTTATTAGTTTTACTTTTTATATATTTGTGTACCTACATAAGTTTATGTTTACCACATGTGTGCAGGTTCCTGTGAGGCCAGATGGACCTGGATTCCCCTGAGTTGAAATTACAGGAAATTCTGAGCCACGTGATGTGGGTTCTGGGAACCAAAATAAGGTCCTCGTTAAGAGCAATAAATGTTTTTAACTGCTGAGCCATTTCTCTACGCTGGAAAAAAATTTAAAATATAGAGAATATGAATAATTATTGATAAGCCATTTTAATTCTTTCCAAGAGATTAAAAGTTATTTTTTTATTTCATGTACTTTCATTAAAAAAAATTGAAGCACCATACTGAGGTTAAGTTTTGTTTGACTATACTTATGAATATTCTCAGTACTTGCTCCTGCAACAGCTATTTTCATAAAGTGTTGTATACTATTTTCTGTATACAAGTGTGTATTTTAAAACAAAATGCCTTTTGTGCAGTTTAAAACATGGATATTTCACTTAGGTATGCAGTTGTCAAACCAACTTTTAAAAATTATTTTGAGATCTACCTATATAATTTATCAACATTTATATATAATCTGCCATAAAATACTGAATTTCATATTTATCTGTTCATCTTTTCACAAACATTTAGCTTGTTTTCCTTTTATCATGTTTTCATGGTTTTTGTTTTTGTTTGCCTTTTCGAAACAGAGTTTCTCTGTGTAGCTCTGGAGCCTGTCCTGGAATTTGTTCTGTAGACCAGGCTGGACTCAAACTCACAGAGATACGACTGCCTCCCGAGTACTGAGATTAAAAGAATGCACCACCACTGCCCAGCTATTAATCAGTTATATGCCTTTTTTTCAATTATAAATAGTGCTGCAGTTACTCACTGTGGCATGTGTCTCGTTATGTATATACAATAATTTTCTGAGTTATATACTTGAATATTTAGATACAGGGTAAAAAATAACTACTTTATGTAAAACAAATACTATTTCGTATGGTAAAGTATATTCTTTTTTATATTTTTTTTTATTTTACATATTGATCCCAGTTCCCTTTTTCTCCCTCCTTTCTCCCTCCCTCCCTCCCACCCTCTCTCACTCTTCCCCTCTCTTCCTCTCTCCCTTTCTCAGATTCACCTCTTCCACTCTCCCCTCCCATCCCCCCCACTGCACACGTAGAGTGATGCCATCCAGGAGGGGTCATCTAAATCTGTCAAGTCATTTGAAGTAGGGACTAGGACTTCTCTCCTGTCTCTAGGTTAAGGATCTATCACTCCATGGGGGAATGTGCCTGCAAGGTCTTTTGACACCAGGAATATATCCTGGTTCCACTGTCTTTGGTCCCTTAGACTGCTCAGGCCTTCTAGCTGAGACCCATGTTCAGGTGGTCTGAGTCAGTCCCATGCTGGATCCCCAGCTATCAGTCTGGGGGCCCATTAGCTCCTCCTTGTTCAGGTCAGCTGTTCCTATGCGTTTCTGCAAACTGGTCTTGTCCTCCCTCTCTGCATCTGGATTCTAGTTTGACTGAGTGTTTAGTTGTGGGTGTTTGCTTCTGTTTCCAAAAGGTACCAGATGAGGATTCCATGATGGTGGATAAGTTAATCATTGATCTCGTTATCAGAGAATGGCATTTATGGTAGCCTTTCCACTGTTGATCAGTTTGTTAGTTGGAGTCAGTCTTGTAGGTCTCTGGACATTTCTTTAGGTTCAGTTTTATCTTCAATCCTATAATGGCTCCCTCTTTTATATTCTCTCTCTCTCTTCCTCCCTTTCTCTCTCTCTCTTTTCTCTGTACTCTATTCTTACCCTGACTCAATGTTCCTACTCCCATGTGCTTTCCTCTCCTCCCCTTCTCTTTCTTCTAGTTCCCTCTCCACTCCCTGCCCCCCCACTCCCCATGTGCTGTGGAGAACTTGTCCCTCCCCCCTTCGGTGAGGGACCTTATATGAATGCCTTAGAATCCATGTTGTTTCCTAGTTCCTCTGGCGGTGTGAATTATAGGCTGGTGATCCTTTGATTTGGTTCTAAAAGCCATATATGAGCGAAAACTTAACATGTTCCTTTTTTGTGGCTGGGTTACCTCATTCAGGATGGTTTCTTCAAGTTCCATACTTGCCTGCAAATTTCAAGATTCCATTTTATTTTTTCTGCAGAGTAGTATCCCATTGTGTAGATGTGCTACATTTTCTTTATCCATTCTTCAGTTGAGGGACATCTAGGTTGCTTCCAGGTTCTTGCTATTACAGATACTGCTGCTATGAACATAGTTGAGTGCATGTCTTTCTTGCACGGATGTGGATCATTTGGGTATATGCCTAAGAAGGGGATTGCAGGGTCCTGTGGTAAACTGATTCCCATTTTAATGAGTAACCGCCATACTGATCTCCAAAATGGCTGTACGAGTTTGCACTCCCACCAGCAGTGGAGGAGTGTTCCCCTTTCTCCACATCCTCCTCAGCATAAGTTGTCATTGGTGTTTCTAATTTTAGCCATTCTGTCAGGAGTAAGATGGTATCTCAAAGTTGTTTTGATTTGCATTTCCCTGATAGCTAAAGATGTTGACCACTTTCTTAAGTGTCTTTCAGCCTTTTTGATTTCCTCTATTGAGAATTCTCTCTTCAGTTCTGTACACCATTTTTGAATAGTTATTTGGTGTTTTGTTGACTAGTTTCTTGAGTTCTTTGTATCTTTTGGAGATCAGCCCTTTGTCAGATACAGGATTGGTGAAAATCTTTTCCCAGTCTGTGGGCAGCCATTTGGTCTTGTCCACTATATCCTTTGCCTTACAGAAGCTTCTAAGTTTGAGGAGGTCCCATTTATTACTTGTCAATCTTAGTGTCTGTGCTTCTGGAGTTATGTTCAGGAAGTGGTCTCATATACAAATTTGTTCAAGGGTACCTCCCAATTTCTCTTCTAAGATATTCAATGTGGCTGGATTTATGTTGAAGATCTTTGGTCCATTTGGACTTGAATTTTGTGCATGGTGATAGACATGGGTCTATCTACAGTCTTCTACACACCATCATCCAATTTTGCTAGCACCATTTGTTGAAGATGCTTTCCTCCCCCCCAATTGTATTCTGTTAACTGTTTTGCCAAAAATCAGGTGTTAATAAGGTGTGTGAGTTTATATCAGGGTTTTCCATTAGATTCCATTGGTCTACCTGTCTATTTTTGTGCCAATACCAGGCTGTTTTCAGAACTATAGCTCTGTGGAAGAGCTTAAAGGCATAGATGGTGATGCCTCCTGAAGGTCTTTTATTGTACAGGGTTGTTTTGGCTATCCTGGGTCTTTTGTTTTTCCATATAAAGTTGATTATTATCCTTTCAAGTTCAGTGAAGAATTATGGTGGGATTTTAATGGGGATTGCGTTGAATCTGTAGATTGCTTTTGGCAAGATTGCCATTTTTACTATAATTATCCTACCTATCCAAGAACATGGGAGATCTTTCCATTTTCTGGTATCTTCTTTAATTTTTTCTTTAGAGCCACAAAGTTCTTATTATATAGGTCTTTCACTTGTTTGGTAAGCATTACACAAGGATACTTTGTGTTGTTTGTGGCTATTTTAAAGGGTGATTTTATCTGATTTCTTTCTCAGCCTCTTTGTTGTCTGAATAAAGTAGTGATTTTTTGAGTTTATCTTGTATCCTGCTAGTTTGCTGAAGGTATTAATAAGCTGTAGGAGTTCCCTGGTAGAGTTTATTGGGTCGCTTATGTAAACTATTATATTGTCTGCAAATAGAGACAGTTTGACTTCTTCCTTTCCAATTTGGATCCCCTTGATCTACTTTTGTTTTCTTATAGCTTTAGCTAGAACTTCAAGTACAATTTTGAAGAGATATGGAGAGATAGGGCAGCCTTGTCTTTTTCCTGATTTTAGAGGAACCGCCTTAAGCTTCTCTCCATTCAGTTTGATGTTGGCTATTGGTTTGTTGCATATTGCTCTTATTATGTTTAGGTATGTTCCTGTTATCCCTGATCTCTCCAAGACCTTTATCATGAAAGGGTGTTGAATTTTGTCGAAGACTTTTTCAGCATCTATGGATATGATCATGTGGTTTTTCTTTTGCAGTTTGTTTATATGGTGGATCATGTTGATAGAGTTTCATATGTTATACCATCCCTGCAATCCAGGGATGAAGCCTACTTGGTCAGGGTGGATAATTTCTGTGATGTATTCTTGGATTCGGTTTGCCAGTATTTTATTGAGTATTTTTGCATCGATGTTCATCAGGTATATTGGTCTGTAGTTTTCTTTCTTAGTTGTGTCTTTGTGAGGTTTGGGTAACAAGGTGATTGTGGCCTCATAAAAAGAGTTTGATAATGAACCTTCTGTTTGTATTGTGTGGAACAATTTTAAGAGTATTGTTATTAGCTGTTCCTTGAATTTCTGGTAGAATTATGCACTCAAGCCATCTGGCCCTGGGGTTTTTTTGGTTGTAAGGCTTTAGATGACTGCTTCTATTTCAGTAGGGGTTATAGGTCTATTTAAGTGCCATTATCTATTGCCTATGTCTTTGTTAGCATAGTTAAATTCATTTGATTGGAGTGTTTTTCCAGAACTTTCTGTAGGGCTGGATTTGTAGATATGTATTGTGAAAATTATATTTTTTACTAAAAGTAAATATTCAGGAAATAGTTAACTTCACATTAATTGATGGAAAAATCTAACTTTCATTTCAAAATGTTTCCTCAGAAGTTAGATATACCTGCTTTTTTCAGGAACACTAAAATGAAATGTTTTCCTACTGTATATTCATTACTGAATAACTTACACATAAGAAACAGAATGCCCACACAAACTGTGGTTCTCATCTAGAACGGCTCTTATTCTGATCTAGTTAAGTCAAAAAGAAAGATTATCTCTAGGAAACAATATATTAGACAGAGGTTTGTAATGTGAAAGCCTATGAACTTTAATTGTCTGTTTCATTCAAATGGACTTGATAATGAAGATTTGGTCATATTTTTTCATCCTATTTAAATAATATAGTTTTAAAAATTGTGTTGGTAGGTTATCACAGGTTTACCGAAGATTAGTATTTCCATTTACAACACTATCTTCTATAATAGGTATTCTTAAATGTTAAATAACATTACCATAGTAATAAAATACTTTCAATTAAATGATAACTTGAATATAGGAATGTATGAAAAATGTGGAAATATAAGAAGCTAAGGTGTAGGTATTCTTTTTAAGAAATAGCAGCTATTTCTTTGAATAGTATTTATCTGTTTTATATAGAAGTGATTTTGAGATAGTCACTTTTACAGTAAAATGTCTCAAATTCCATACTTGGTCATCAAAGGTTTAAAGTTTTATTTCCCAAATGATTGTGTATTTATATTACTAGAAAACAAAAATGTGAATTTATATGCTAATAAAATTCAATTGTGCATTCTAAGGCAAGTCCTTAATTAAAACTTAATAAGAATTAGGCAATGATTCATTATATATGAAAAACCTTAGGTCCTACTGATTGCTCAGTGGTTTACTGCTCATCTAAACCTCTGGATTCCATCCCTTGCACCAGATGGGAGGGAGAAGGAATGGGGAAAGAGAAAGAATGAGAGGGGAATGAGGAGGAGAAAGAGAGGGAATAGCGAAGAAGGGGGAAGGAGACAGGGGACAGTAATATCCATGTGGGTTTTTTGTTTGTTTTTTGATTTTTTTCTTTTTTATTTAAATTTGAAACAAGGTTGTTTTACATGTCAATCCCAGTTTTCATACCCTGCCATCTTCCCATATTACCCCCACCAAACCCCAGCCCATCTGCTTTCTTCTCCCCAGGGAGGTTGAGGGCTTCCATGGAGAGTCTTCCAAGTTTGTCATATCATTTTGGGCAGGGTCTAGGCCCTCCCCCATGTGTCTAGGCTGAGAAACTATCCCTCTATGTGGGATGGGCTCTGAAAGTCCATTCATATTATCATATACTAGGGATAAATACTGATCAATTACTAGAGACCCCATAGATTGCTCAGTCCTCCTGACAGACTCGACATTTAGGGGGTCTGGGTCAGTTCTATGCTGGTTTCCTCACTATCAGACTGGGGTGTATGAGCTCCCCCTTGTTCAGGTCAGTTGATTCTATGGGTCTCTCCAGCCTGGCTTTGACCCCTTTACACATCACTCTTCCCTCTATGGAACTGCATTCCAGGAGTTCTGCTATTGTTTAACTGTGTCTGCTTTTGCTTCCATCAGCTACTAGATGAAGGCTCTAGGGTGGCATATAAGTGCATCATCAATCTCATTATTGTGGAAGGGTATTTAAGGCAGCCTCTCCACTATTGCTTAGATGTTAGTTGTGCTCATCCTTGTAGATCTCTGGGCATTTCCTTAATGCCAGATTTCTCTTTAAATCTATAATGGCTCACTCTATTATGGTATCTCTTTTCTTGCTATCCTCTATTCTTTCCCTGTCTCAATCTTTCTGTTCCCTCATGTCCCCCTTCTCCCTTTTTGTTTCTCTTAACTCCCTCTAACCTTCCCTCATGCTCCTAATTTGCTCAGGAGAATTTGTTCCTTTCCCCTTCTCCCGGAGACCATGTATGTGTCTCTTAGGGTCCTAATTATTTCCTAGCTATCCTGGTGGTGTGAACTGTAGGTTAGTAATCCTTGCTCTGTGTCTAAAATCCATATATGAGTGGGTACATCCCGTGTTTGTTTGTTTTTTGTTACTGTGTTACTTCAGTAAAGATGGTTTCATCTAGTTACATCCATTTCCATGCATATTTCAGGATTCAATTGTGTTTTTTTCCACTGTGTAGTACTCCATTGTGTAAATATGTCACATTTTTTCTATCCATTCTTTAGTTAAGGTGTATGTAGCTTGCTTCCAGGTTCTGGCTATAACAAATAATGCTGCTATGAACATAGTTGAGCAGATGATTTTATTGCATGAATGTGCATCTATTTGGGTTTATGCCTAAGAGTGGAATTACTGGGTCTTGAGTTAGACAAATTCCCATTGTTCCTAAGGAAGTTCCATACTGATTTTTAAAGAGGCTAAAAGACTTTGCACTCCCACCAGCAGTGGAGGAATGTGCCCCTTTTCCCACATCCTCTCCAGCATAAACTATCTTTGGTGTTTTTGATTTTAGCCATTCTGACAGGCGTAAGTTGGTATCTGGGAATTGTTTTGATTTACATTTCCCTAATGGCTAAGGATACTGAGGACTTCCTTAAGCGTCTTTCAACCATTTCAGATTCCTCCACTAAGAATTCTCTATTTAGTTTTGTACCTCCCTTTTTAAATGGATTATTTGGTGTTTTGGTAACTAGCTTCTTGAGTTCTTTGTAAATTTTGGAAATCACGCCTCTGTCAGATGTGAGGTTGCTGAAGATCTTTTCCCAGTTGATGGGCTGCTGTTTTGTCCTTTTGACTGTGTCCTTTGCCTTATAGAAGCTTTACAGTTTCAGGAGGTTCCATTTATTAATTGTTCATCTCAGTGTGTGCTACTGTAGATATGTTCAGGAAGCAGCCCTCTTTATCAATATGTTCAAGGGTACCTCCCAGTTTCTCTTCTAAGGGGTCCAGTGTGCCTGGTTTTATGTTGAGTTCTTTGATCCATTTGAACTTAAGTTTTGTTCATGTTGATAGATATGGATCTATCTGCAGTCCTCTACACAGCATTATCCTGTTATGCCAGAACTATTTGTTAAGATACTTTCATTTTTCCATTGTATGAATTTAGCTTCTTTGTTCGTAGACATGTGGGTTAATATCAGGGTTTTTAATTCAATTCGATTGGTCTACATTTTTATTTTTGTGCCAATACCAAGCTGTTTTTAGAACTATAGCACTATAATAGAGTTTGATGTTAGGGATGGTGATGTCCCCAGAAGTTCCTTTGTTGAACAGGGTTGTTTTGGCTATCCTGGGTCTTTGTTTATCTATATATTGTTGAGAATTATTCTTTCATGGTCTGTGAAGAATTGTGCTGGGACTTTGATGGGGATTGTATTGAATCTGTAGATTGCTTTTGGCAAAATTGCCATTTTTACTATGTTGATCCTATGTATCCAAGAGCATGGGAGATATTTCCATTTTCTGGTATCTTCTTTAATTTCTTTCTTTAAAGACTCAAAGTTCTTATTATATGGTCTTTCACTTGCTTGGTAAACATTACCCCAATATAATTTATGTTGTTTGTGGCTATTGTAAAGGGTGATTTTTCCCTGGTTTTCTCAGCCCCCTTATTTTCTGTGTATAGGGCTACTGATTATTATTATTATTATTTTTTTAGTTAATCTTTTATCCTGCCACTTTGTTGAAGGTGTTTCTCGGCTGTAGTTGTTCCCTGGTAGAGTTGTTCGGGTCACTTATGTAAACTATATCATCTGCAAATTTTGAAAGTTTGACTTCTTCCTTTCCAATTTGTATCCCCTTGATCTCCTTGTGTTGACGTATTGTTATAGCTAATACTTCAAGTACAGTATTGAAGAGATGTGGAGAGAGTGGGCAGCCTTGTGTTGTTCCTGATTTTAGAGGAATTACATTGAGTTTCCCTTCATTTAGTTTGATGTTAGCTGTTGATTTGCTGTATATTGTTTTTATTATATTTAGGTATGTTACTGTTATCTGTGAACTCTCTAAGAACTTTATCATGAAGTGGGTATTAGATTTTGTCAAAGGCTTTTTTAACATCTAGTGAGATGATCATGTGTGTTTTCTCTTTCAGTTTGCTTATATGGTTGATTACATTGTTGGATTTCCATATGTTGAACCATTTTTGTATCCCTGGGATGAATCCTACTTGGTCATCCTGGATGATTTCTCTGATGTGTTCTTGTATTCGATTTGCCAATATTTTATTGAGTATATTTGCATCAAATGTTCATGAGGGATGTTGGTCTGTAATTCTCTTTCTTAGTTGTGTTTTTGTGTGACTTTGGTACCAAGGTACTTGTAGCCTCGTAGAAATAGTTTGGCAATAAACCTCTGATTCTATTGTGTGAAACAATTTCAGGAGTATTGGTATTAGCTTTTCTTTGAATTTCTGGCAGAATTCTACACTGAAGCCATCTGTCCCTGGGTTTTTTTGGTTGGGAGACTTTTGATGATTGCTTCAGTTTCATAAAGGTTAATAGGTCTATTTAAATTGCTTATTTGGTCTTGATTAAATTTTGGGAAGTGATTGCTATCCAGAAATTTGTCCATTTCCTTTGAATTTTCAAAGGTTTTAAAAGTAGGACCTGAAGATTCTCTGTATTTTTTATGACTCTGTTGTTATGCCTCCCTTTTAATTTCTGTCATTGTTAATTTGCATGTTCTCTCTGTCTTTTGGTTAGTTTTGATAAAGGTGTTTCTATCTTGTTGATTTTTTGCCATGAACCAACTCTTTGTTACATTGATTCTTTGTGTTGTTTTCCTAGTTTCTGCCTAATTGATTTCAGCCCTCAAATAGATTATTTCCTGGTGTCTACTCCTCCAGGGTGAATTTGTTTCTTTTTGTTCCAGGACTTTCAGTTGTTCTGTTCATTTTCTAGTGTGACTATCCTCCATTTTCTTCATATGGGCACTTAGTGCAATGAACTTTCCTTTTAGCACTCCTTTTAAAGTGTTTCATAAGTTTGGATATGTTGTATTTTCATTCCCATTGAATTGTAAGAAGTCTTTAATTTCATTCTTTATTTCTTCCTTGACCCGGGAATGATACAATTGCCAGCAGTTTCTCACCAGCCTGGTCCCAGAATGTGTGTTAAGACATAAAACTGTTGGCTTGTTACTAGCGTTTCTTATTGGCTAGCTCTGTCTTAAATATTAACCCATTACTATTAATCTAAGTGGTACCAAATTGTCTTATCTTAGGGGAGAGAAGGTCGGAATGTTTTCTCTCAAGTCCCTACATCTTGATTCCTCCCTACTACATCTCCCAGAATTCTTGTCTTGTAGTCCCGCCTAACTAACCTTCTTATTTGACAACAGTGCTTTATCCTTTAACCAATTAAGACAACTTATTTACAGAATGATATCTCCCACCAGGCCCACAATTGTTCCCTCCAGTGGTTGGAGGTGGGACCAGGACACTGGAAGCCTCCAGGTGGGCAGACCACTGATGTGGCCTCCTCTACATGCAGTCCTCAGTTTTCTTTCCTCGGGAGGCTCCAAGCAGGGCACCAAAGGCAGGAGGGATAAAGGCCTGCACTTGGCCCCTCCCATGGTTGGAGGTGGGACCAAGACACTGGAAGCTTCCTGGTTTGGGGGGGGCAATGAGTGGCCTCCAATGCATGCAGTCCTTAGTCATCAGGAGTGAGTGGAGGAGGGAAGAGGATGCTGGCATCCTCCATGTAGGCAGGACCACCAGGGCAGCCTCCTCTGCGTGTAGTCCTTGGTCCTTTTTCCTCAGATGGCTCTGAGCAGGACACCCAAAGTTAGGCAGGATATAGGCCCACACTTGCCCCGTGGAGTATTTGGAGGTGGGAACAGGATGGTAACAGCCTCCAGGTGGGTGGGACCACTAGTGCAGCCTCATCTGCCTGCAGTCTCCACTCCTTTTTCCTCAGGATGCTCAGATAAGGGCACCAGAAAGCAGGATGAATACAGGCCCACACTTGTGGTTGGAAGTGGGAACAGGATTCTGGCATCCTCCAGGTGGGCAGTACAACTAGGGCAGGCTCCCCTGCATATAGTCCTCAGTCCACTTTCCTGAGGTGGCTGTGAGCAGGGCACCTGAAAGCAGGCAGGACACAGACCCACATTTGCCCCCTCCAATCTATGGAGGTGGGACCAGGAAGCTACCAGCCTCCCAGTGGGCAAAACTTCTATGTTGGACTCTCCTGCATACAGTCCTCGGTCCTCTTTCCTCAGGAGGCTCAGAGAAGGTCACCCTAAGGTAGGCGGCATACACGCCCACACTTGCCCACTCTTGTGGTTAGAGGTGGGACACAGAAGTTGCCAACTTTCAGATGGGTGGGACTACTAGGGTGGCCTCCCCTGCATGCAGTTTTCAATCCTCATTCCACAGGAGAAGGGCACCAGAAAACAGGTTGGATAGAGGCTCACACTTGACCCCAGGAGTGATTGGAGGTGGGAACATGATTATGGATGGCAGCCTCCTGGTAGTGGGACAAGTAGGGTGGCCTCCCATGCATGCTGTCCTTAGTCCTCTTTACTCAGGAGTCTTAGAGAAGGCACCAGAATTCAGTTGTACAGGCCCACACTTGCCCTCTGCAATATTTTGTGGTTGGGAGAGGATACTGGCAGCCTCTAGGTAGGCGGGCAGGACCCCTAGGATGGCCTTCCCTGAATGCAGTCCTTAGGTCTTTTTCCTCAGGTGGCTCTCAACAGAGCACCCAAAGACTGGCTGGATATAGTCCCACACTTACCCCCTCCCTTGTTTGGAGGTGGAAAAAGGAAGCATGGTGCCTCCAGGTGGGCAGAGCTAGCACAGTGGCCCCTCCTGCATGGAGTCCTCAGTCCTCTTTCCTCAGGAGTCTCAGAGAAGGGCACCCTAAGGCAGGTGGCATACAGTCCCACACTTGCCTCCTCCCTTGGTTGAGGTGAAACCAGGAACCTTGCAGCTGCAGCCTCCTGGTGGGTCGAACTACTATGGTGGCTCCTCTGGCATGCAGTCCTCAGTCCTCTTTCCTCAGGAGTCTCAGAGAAGGCCATCAGAAAACTGGCGGGATACAGGCTCACACTTGCCCTCTGCAGTGTTTGGAGGTGGGAACTGGATAATGGCAGCCTCCAGGTGGGCGGGACCCCTAGGATGGCCTTCCCTGAATGCAGTCCTTAGGTCTTTTTCCTCAGGTGGTTCTCAACAGAGCACCTGAAGCCTGGCGGGATAAAGTCCCACACTTGCCCCCTCCCTTGTTTGGAGGTGGGACGAGGAAGCATGGTGCCTCCAGGTGAGCGGAACTAGCACGGTGGCCCCTCCTGCATGGAGTCCTCAGTCCTCTTTCCTCAGGAGTCTCAGAGATGGCTACCAGAAAGCAGGCAGGATACAGGCTCACACTTGCACCCTAGAGTGATTGGAGGTGGGAACCGGAAGCTAGCAGCCCCTGGGTAGGCGGGACTACACGGTGATCTCTCCAGCATACAGTTCTCAGTCTTCTTTCCTCAGGAGTCTCAAGAGAACGGCACCCTCAGACAGGCAGCATACAGGCCCATACTTGTGCACTCTTGTGGTTGGAGGTGGGACACAGAAGCTGCCAGAGTCCCGGTATGCAGGACTATTAGGGCAGCCTCCCCTGCATGCAGTCCTCAGTCCTCTTTCCCCTGGAGTCTCAGAGAAGGGCACCAGAAAACAGGCGGGATATGGGCTCACACTTCCACCCCGGAGTGACTGGAGGTGGGAACAGGATAATGGCAGCCTCTGGGTGGGTGGAGGATAATGGCAGCCTCTGGGTGGGTGGGGCCACTAGTGAGGCCTCTCCTGCTTGTAGTCCTCAGTCCTCTTTCCTCAGGACTCAGGAGGCTCAGAGAAGGGCACCAGAATGCAGGAGGTGTACAGGCCCACACTTGCCCCCTGCAGTGTTTGGAGGTGGGAAGGGGATACTGGCAGTGTCCAGGTGGGCAGGACCAATTGGGTGGCCTCCCCTGCATGCAGTCCTTAGGCCTCTTTCCTCAGGTGGCTCTGAGGAGGGCACCTGAAGGCGGGCAGAATACAGTCCCACACTTGCTCCCTCCCATGGTTGGAGGTGGGACCAGGAAGCAGGCAGCCTCCAGGTGGGCGGGACTAGCACGGTGGCCCCTCCTACATGAAGTCCTTAGTGTTCTTTCCTCAGGAGTTTCAGAGAAGGCCAACAGAAAGTAGGTGGGATACAGGCTCACACTTTCCCACTGGATTGGAGGTGAGAACAGGAAGCTGTCACCTCCAGGTGGGCAGCACCACTAAGGTGGCCTCTCCCCCATGGAGACTTCAGTTCTTCTCCTTAGGTGTCTCTGAGTAGTGAACCAGAAGGCAGGCAGGATACAGGCCCATACTTGCCCCCTCCCGTGGTTGGAGGTGGGACCAGGAAGCTGCCAGCCTCCGGGTGGGCGGGACTACCACTGTGGCCTCTCCTCCATGCAGTCCTCAGTCTTCTTTACTCAGGAATCTCTGAGATGGGCACCAGAAAGCAGGCAGGATACAGGCTCACACTTGCTCTCTGGAGTGATTGGATGTGGGAACTGGATATTGGCGGCCTCTGGGTGGGCAGCACCACTAGAGTGGCCTCTCCTGCATGGAGTCCTCATTCCTTTTCCTCAGGTGTCTCTGAGTAGAACCAGAAGGCAGGCAGGTTACAGGACTATCTATGCCACCTCCATTTGTTGGAGGTGTGACCAGGATGCTGGCAGCCTCCGGGTGTGCGGGACTACTAGGTTGGCCTGTCCTGCTTGTAGTCCTCAGTCCTCTTTCCTCAGGCGGAAAACAGGCAGGATACAGGCTCACACTTGCCCCCTGGAGTGATTGGAGGTGGGACCACTAGGGTGGCCTGTCCTGCAATCAGTCCTTAATCTTCTTTCCTCAGGAGGTTCCAAGCAGGGCACAGAAGGCAGATGTGATACAGGCCCAAACTGGCCCACCTTTGTGGTTGGAGGTGGGAACAGGATTGTGGTAGCCTCTGGGTGGGTGAGACTACTAGGGAGTCCTCCTCTGCCTTCAGTCCTCAGTCCTCTTTCTTCAGGAGGTTCTGATCTGGACACCAGAAGGCAGGCAGGATTTAGGCCCACATTTGCCCACTCTTGCAATTGGAAGTAGGAGCAGGATGGTGGCAGCCTCTGGGTGGGTGCAGCCACTAAGGTGGCCTCCCCTTCATGCAGTCCCCAGTCCTCAGTCTTCAGGACGTTTTGAGCTGGGCCCTGGAAGGCAGTATAATATCAATGTGTTTTATCCCATTTTTAGACTTCCTGGTGAAAATAACTGAAATTATCCAGTACTTCATCACTATCTCCCTGAAGTTTGATTAACTAGAGGTAAGATATATAGTTTAGCAAGACATAAATTTATAAATTGCAATTTGTTTAAATTTTACAAGAAGGTATGTCATGCTGATATGAATTAAATTTTTAGTTTTTAATGTTAGCCTTCAGCCAAAGATGTACTTATAGAAGTATAGAAAGGATCATCTTAAGAAATTATTGACAGTTGCATTAATAAATGATTATTCAACATTGGGGAATAAGAGCAAGAATTATGAGCATGCATTAAAAAACAGTGAAATTTGTCCAAGATTTGTTTCTGTTGTTGTGATGAAACACTGATCAAAATGTATTTGGAAAGGAAATGTTTTTATTTCATCTTACATTTCCAGGTCACAGGAACCAAAGCAGAGAGCACAGAGGAATGTTTTTTTTGGTTTCTTTCCCATGCCTTGCTTCACTTGATTTTTTTTTATTATTTTATTTTATATAACAAAGTCCAATTAAATGAAAACAAACATTTATACACAATATTTGGGAATTTGGGCGTCGTTCTTTCCAAACTACTTCCTGCTGGTAAGGGGTGCTGTCATGGGGGTATTCGAAGAAGATTCAGAAATCCTGGCTGTAGTCTATAAGGCTGCCTTCCAAGGGGTCACACCACCACAATGGCCTGAGCCCTTCTATATAAATCCTTAAGAAAAATGTCCCCACAGACTTGCCAACAGGCCAACCTGATGGAGGCAGGTTCTCAGCTGAGGTTTCCCTATTTCCCAGTGCACCTATTTTGTATCAAGTTGACAAAAACTGAGCGGCACACTCTTCTTTTCACCTTTTTATGAGATTAATTTCTCATTATTATTATCATCTACCTTATGTATGCTCAGTAAAACTTTTAGATACTTTAAAAGCCAACTAGACAAATACCCACTCAAGATGAATATATTTCCCATGCTTTAGATCCAAATTAGGATTTTTTTGAATTTATGGAAAGCAATGTAATTAGCTTGAAAATTTAGTCAATATTGTTATATTATGCAAAGGAAGTCCAAACCAAGTACATGATTACAGTTCATATACTACACATTCTTAACGCTTTTTCAATGGTTTTTTGTTTTGTTTTGAGTATTTGTTTTTGGAGACAGGGTATCTCTGTGGCTTTGGCGGTTATCCTGGAACTAGCTCTTGTAGACCAGGCTCTGCCTCTTGAGTGCTGGTATTAAAAGCGTGTATCACCAACACCTGGCCTTGCAACTTATTTATATAAAAATCATTTTATTTTAATGAACACACAAAAACACCATGAAGCTAGATTAAGGTAACCACTCAAACACTATATGGCAGTGAATTTCAATATATTTCGATATTCTGTATATACAATAGCTGTAGCTATGGAACTTCGCTTAGGGATCTTGCAGTTTTACTATCACTTCATTTTTATGCACATATGTACCACAAAAGTAGAAAACAACATGCCAGATTTGAAACTGGGAAAACAATTAGCTTTACATTCTTTTGCTATTCATGTATCCTTTTAACTATATTTAGTCTTTCTTCACCATTTAGTATTCATTACCATTTCTAGGTCTCCTTTCTAAGTGGCATACTATACCCACACCCATGGCTGTTTGCATATGTGTATATGTATCCATTATGGTCTAGGATCTGTGTTTGAGGGAGAAAGTTTAATTTCTTTTTTTTCCTTCTGTGATTTTGTCACCTGAGAATTAGAATTATACATTCTAAATGTATCTATTTTTTCTACATATTTTCTATTATATGTTGAGATCCTTAAAAACTTATGGCAATGTGCTGTCTAGAAATTTGGAATTTAACATTGGCAATGGTTCAATCAATGTGACATCTCCTAAAAAGCAACATTAGTTATTGATTGCACACATTATATCTACACTTTTATGTGTGCCCTTTCTCTTTAGTCTGTATACATTTTAAAGGCCAAGTCATTTTGTTTCTCAGTGGCTTTTGAAAAATCAAAACAACATAATACCTTACCAATAGTTAAAACTTACTAGGTTTTCATATACATGAGGTGTTAACTTATTTTAATTAGAGCTATTATAAACTAGAGTCTTCTCTTTTATTCAGAGATCTGTGTTCATATCCTATTTCATTTTCATAACTAGGAAAACGTGCAAAGAGATAAGTGGATTCAATAATTTTTAAAATTCCATTTATTTTAAATGTCTAATAAGGCCCCTTGAATCATTTTACTGAAGTCAATGCATCCAGCTTAGGATTATTAGTATGAGATAGATAGCAAATTATTTTTAAAACAAAATTATATTTTATTTTGTGTAGATATGTGTGTATGTGTGTGCTTGTGCATACACATGTAAGTTGTACTTGTGAATGTCAAAGAACACCTTGAAGGCATTAATGACCTGTCTTCCTGGTGATAGAATTTAGGTCATCAGACTTGGCAGCAAGTTTCTTTGCCTATGGAATAATGTCACTGGCTCAGATAGCAGATTCTTTATATTTGAGATACACCTTTGATAACTGTCAGGGGATAGGCATAAATCTCCTTCCAACAAAATTAACAATATAAAATACTCTCATGAATTTCAGTTGTCTTGTCTAATAATGATAAAAATTTATAAATTTGATGATAGCAATTTTGTTTGTAGTTTCCCGGTACTAATATTATTAAGAATGTGACCATAATAAGTTACTTGACTAAGGAATCTATAATTTCCCAGTTAAGATTCCACTAGCATACCTTTGTGATCTGTTCACTTTCTAAGAGTAGCATACCCAAACACAAAAGAGCCTTTATGGTATGAATAGCCCAAAAGTCCTCACTGTATCATTCTGGTGTTAGAGGAAACAAGTTCTGTTTTATTATTATTTTATCTGTATGAAACATTTTTTTACTGATAGAAATAAAGGAAGACCTTAAACTCTGTCATTTCTAAATGTAATAGGAAAAACTATTTTGAAGTTTTGAAGTCATATGAAAATGAGATCACATACATTGGGGAATGCATGAATTTTTATTTCACTCAGTAGTTTACATTGTTGCCTGTATCTGACTTACAGGTTCAATTTCATTTGGTTAAACTTCCTTAGTATAACAGTTGTCTATATTCCTGTTAATGTCAAAAGAGTGAAGAGATACCTGTGTTGAATTAAATTTCTCGGGATGTATTTTAGGTTACTCTTGATTTTCAAGAGTATTTTAATATTTTAAATAATTCATCTTAGTGATCAGTAGTAAAGGTTCTTTTAAAACATGTTAATGAATCATGGCAAAAACAAAATTAATGTTGGATTTAACCTAAATTAGAACTATAGAATAGTTTTTAGTAAGTTATAGTAGTTTTTTCTTAGGTTCTAGAATGAAGAAGTTACCAGAATGTTTCAGCTTGTTAGTTATATGTGATATGGGAGAACAATGATGTGTTGTATTTACTTAGTTTTCAGAGATACTATAAAACAGTAGCTCTGCTTCTCTGACTATTTGTGATGAAGGCATAGAAAGACCAAAGACTGCCTTGTTTGGGGAAAGCTGTGTGTCAACAATTATAGAGAAAAAGGAGATTATCTATATAGAAATGTGTAAGTTATAATTCACATTTTATACAGCAAATAAATATGACTCAACACTGTATAGGGCTTAACACAGAAAAATGTATACAAGGTTTTGAATTCTCAATTTAACATATATTTTGAGTATTTAATTGCTATTGGAGAACCAGAAAGTTTATTTATATTTTATATGTATTTTACAAAGGCGTGTCTAAGGAAAGAACCATACTGTGTATGGTATAGCATGAAATTCTCTAATTTAAAAGAAATGTATTAAAACTTACTTTCCCAAACAAGAGAATTTATGTATACATGATATAATTTGAAAGATGAAAGTACTTTGTGCTTTTCCTTTCTCACAAGAAAGTAGAGCATAAAGGACTGAGGACTTTGCCATGGATTTCAAATATGGGCTTTCCCATCTTGAAAGGACAAGGGCAAAATCTTTTCTAGGAGGTAAAATATCACTCTATATTAAAATCAGTGAACAAAGACTGAAATATCATCTTAGAATTAAATATATACGTGTGTGTGTGTGTGTGTGTGTGTGTGTGTGTGTGTGTGTATTTTAGTGTGGGGGAATGGAACCTAGGGCTTTGTACATACTAGTCAATTGCTCTACTACTAAATCTTGCACCTGACACTTCTGAATTTTTATTTGAGACAGGGTCTCACTATGTTGTCCTGGATGGCCTGGAACTCACAGAAACCCACATGCCTGAATTTTATGTTCTGACTCTGCTACCTATGGCTTTGGGAAAATCAGTTGTCTAAACTATAAAATGACAGAAATGCCCTTACCATAGAGATCTCATAAGGATTAATTGTGATTACTTATTTAATGTATTTAGCAGACTTCATGAAAACAACTGATTTTAATAACTATTTGGAGTGACTGTTTTGCTCTTAAGAGCAGCAAACATAGTAGTAGCATAGTTATAATAGTAGTATATTGTAGCTATACTTTCTTATGCCATAGCATAAAAACTTTTGCTCATCTTTTAGATAACCTGATTTGTTTAAATCTCACTTGTGTTATTTAATAGATGTTTATTAGATGCAAAGAAAATTTGAAACTATTGTGTCACTAAACAGATTGCTGCAGTGGTGACTCTGAGTAACATATGTATTTATATTTCTTATGGAACTCATTATGCAAAATCATCAGCAATCCTTAATTTGCCCACAGATCCAATAATTAAATAAAGGTTATTACTGAGGAAATAATAAAATGCTTCACTTTCCCTAATACCTTGATTCTAATGTAGATCTTAAAATAATGTATAGTATGAAACACAATTAGGATTTTGTTGCTTTATGGAAGTATACTTAAAATTGGAATGCATTCCACAAAAAGTTAAAATATGTTTTTTTTGCTATAATTTCTTGTAAGGATTTGAGTGTTATTTTTTAATCAGTGGACATGAAAGCTAAGTGCTTTCTTTTCTCTTTTTTTCCCCTTAGTTTTTAAGACAGAATGTCATTCTGTAGCTCACCCTGCCATCAAACTTATGTGATCCTCCTAGCAAACCTGCCCAAATTCTGAGCTTACAGGTGTGAGATACCACATCTGGTTGTAAATTCTGTTTTGCTTTGATTCAGTTTCCTTTGATTTTTGAACATAGGGTCTTACTCTAACAAAGCCTTGCCTAAGAATTACTTTATAGCTAAGGCTAGCCTTGAATTTACAATAATCCTCCTATTTCATCCTCTAAATATTTATTACAAAAATCATATAATCTTTTTATTTCTAATGAAACTCGGAGTTGTATTGAATTGTTTATTGTTCATTTTTAATTTAAATACCAATGGTCAAATTAAGGTTATTGTTATTAAATCCATTTACAGACAAAAAACAGGAACAAATATTAAGTAACGTACTCATAGTAACACTGATTTCAAGTTACAAATATTCATACTGAAGCCCAAGCATGTTGAGCCTCCAAGACTATCGTATTTCCTTTTGTACTAGACAATGTTGCTTTATTTAAGACTATTTTAAGGTCTGATGTACTATATTTGGCATTCTATAAACTACTATTTTAATTTCCTTGGCATCTATGAGATATGAATCATACTACTTTATAAACAAAAATGTGAAGCCTTAAGTCAAGTAATTAACCCATGATTGCATAACTATTAAATCAGAGCTGAAATGTAAATTTGTAACAATATGGTAGTTCAAGTCTAGTAAATCTACCACCCTTTTTAGTTCAAAAACCTAATGAGAAGTGGCCATGGCCAGGCAGTGGTGGTGCATGCCTTTAATCCCAGCACTCAGGAGGCAGTGGCAGGTGAATCTCTGTGAGTTCAAGGCCAGGCTGGTCTACAGAGTGAGTTCCAGGATAGCTAAGACTGTTTCCCAGAGAAACCCCACCTTGAAAAAACAATCCAAAAAAGAAGAGAGAGAGAGAGAGGAAGAGAGAGAGAGAGAGAGAGAGAGAAAGAGAGAATTCTGTAGCTGTTTTATGATATAATGTAATACAATATCTTTTACTACATATTTTGAAATGTGCCTACAATTAATAACAGTTATAAATGTGGTTTTTATTTCCTAGTTCATGTCAATATATTATAGAGGTTCAATAAAGATGGAACATGATACCTTATGATAATTGTTACACATTGATTGTTAAATATATTAAGTAGTTCACTTGCTTTAAAAACTAATTTACTACAAATGGGAATGTCTGTAATTCCTGTGCCAGGAATACTGATCCAGGAGAATTACCACAAGCTTAATCTACATAGCAAGTTCTAGACCTGCAAGAACTATATAGGAAGGCTCCATCTCAAAAATCAAGATAATTAATAGTTAACATGTTTTATTTTATTTTTCTTACAGGACTTTGCTATATAGGCTTTCAGCTCATTATGTAGCTGAGTCTTGCTTCAAACTCAATGGCAATCCTACTGCCTCACCTTCCCTAATACTTGGATATCAGGTGTATGCCACCAAACCTGACTAACTGTAAATAATTCAGCATTGGCCAGTGCTGTTAAATTAGCTATGCATAGTAATCTAAATATCTATGTGTACTAAGTGATGCCTATTTAAAAATACCCATTAAATGCCTATTAAAAGTGAATATAAAAGTAGGGTGTGGGGAGAAGGAGAAAGAGATTGAGGTGTTTTCCATGGCCTTAAATTCTTAAATCCCAAAAAGTCAGGCTGAGGATGTAGCTCAGTTGGTAAAGTGATTGGAAAGTACACACAAAGCCTTAGGTTTAATTCCTACTGTTACATATACTAACCATGATAGCAGAGTTAAAAATTTAAGGTCACTCTCAGCTACATCACCAGTTGAGGCCAGGTTGAGAAACAAAATACACTGGCTATAAAGGAACAAATAAATCTAAAGAGACTAAAAACACATACATAAAAATATAAACTCTAGCATGTCTGAATTTTGATCACTGATAACTATTTAAATCAGTAGGAACTTTTGTGAAATCTCTTTAAATGCCAAAATATATGCTGTGCTCTGACACGTATTTAGTTAGGAATGCTTTCTGGCTTCCCAACCTACTTGAATCATAATTTTCTCACTCAGCAATTTAAATTTGAAATGAAATTGTTTTAAGTTAAACCATTATTGAAGTGTATACTAATTTTCTGACTAATTTAAATTCTTCTGTTAAATACAATATACATACAAGCATCATATCAACTAATAATTATAGTAACAAAAATGTGTTTACAGACAAATTGTGAGCTTCTATAGCTATATTTTTGTTTGTATTGTATTGATTTGCCTTTCTATGTGGTGTGGTAAACACCATTACCAAAAGCAACTTGTGGGGGGGGGCAGGGTATAATGTGGTTTATTCACCCTGATCATTGTCTGTCATAATGGGAAGTCACAGTCCATCATATGTAAGAGCAGCGATACAGGTCAGGAACCTGGAGGAAGAAATGAAGCAGAGGTCATAAACTAATGTGACTTGCTAGCTTGCCCTGTTTGCATTCTTATATGCTCTAGGACTTCCTGCCATGGACGGCACCAGCCACATTGGCCTGGACCCTCTCACATCAATCATTACTCAAGAAAATACTCTAAAAACTTGCCTACAGGCAATCTGATAGAGATATTTTTCATAGATATGTCTATGTTTGTATCAGGTTGACAAAAATCACCAAAACAGTTGACTGCTCATGAACCTGACACACAAACATATCACTGTTTAACTGGAACCTTTACTTTCTCACTTGTTCCCAGGATCTCATATTGATATCAATATCACAAAATAAAATGGGATAAATTTAAAAGTTCTGAAGTCTTAAAAATTTGGCCCTTTAAAACTCCACTTTATTTAAAACATCCACTATCTCATTAAAAGTCTCTTAACTGCAGGATCCTGTAAAATCTTAAAAAAAAAAAATAAGTTAAATATATTCTTACACAAAGAGGGAAGAAGCAGGGACATCTACAATCAAATCAAGCAAACCAACATTATAGTGTAAAAAAGTTCAGTGCTTGACATTTGGGAGCCACTCACAATCCTCAGGGTTCCAGCGTGCCTGGCCAACTCCAATTCCTGCTCTGCAATCCATAGTAAACATGCCATATCTCATAGGCTCAGGCAAGCTCTATTCCTCAGCTGCTGCTACCCTTGGTATCCACCCCATTGTCCTAGTATGTCCAATATAACCAAGATTCTGGGGTCTCCACTGCAACTTGGAATGCACCTTTACCAACAGCCTTTCGTAGGGAACTTAACCTTGTTGCAACATGATGCCAGGCCTAAATTTCTCCTCCTTACCCTTTCAGTTCTGGACGCTCCATTGATTGAGCCCCCTCACCAGGGGCCACTTCTGGAACATAGTTCCAAGCTTCAAATGTTCCCCATGACTCCTTCGTGCCTCCAAAACTATTTGGGAGGTTATTATGCATTCCCAAGATCAGTTGCTAGAATGAGCTACAGATCTGACCCATTCTGGACCACAGTTTGTATTCATTGACCCTAAGTAAATATTCCCAGATTTCAGCTCAGTGATGCTGGTTTCTTCTTAATCACAGTTAATTTCTCAGTTCCAACAAATCAATTGTTCCATACAGCAAAGCAAAGGTTTTACTTTATTGTCACTGGCTTCTTTTTTAATTATAGCTGCATCTTCCCCTCCAACTAGGTAGATACCACATATTCTTAATTCAATCAGTCACATAAATAAACCTAGAAGTTTTTGATTTCCTCTGAAACTTTATAAGCCAGGATTCCAATGTTTGGGTCACTTTCAGCATTTAAATTTTCCAAGCTCCCATAATAGCCCACTAAGATTTATTTTACCACCCCTCATATTGGGGGAGGAGGGAGGAAATAGAAAGGAGGAATGATATAATGATATTATATCTCAAAAATAATGTAATTTTAAAAAACAGTTTGAATAATCAATGGCTTTCCCAGAGTCCTTCCATAATCCTATCCAGAAACATGGTCAGGTCTCTTATTGCAGTATCCCATGAACCTTGTATCAGGTTTTATCATGTTTTGGGTTTCTACTATTGTGACAAACACCCTGACCAAAAGGAACTTAGAGAGGAGAGTTTATTTGACTTACACTTCCATGTCATAGTCACCATGGAATGTCAGGCAGGAACTCAAGACAGGAACTGAAGCAGAGCTGGAAAGGAATGCTGCTTGCTGGCTTGCTCTTTTTGCGTTCTTATACACTGTAGGACATGCAGCCCAGGGGAGACCACCCACAGTGAGCTGGGCCCTCCAACATGAATCATTCATCAAGAAAATGCCCCCATAGACTTGCCTCCAGGTGATCTGATGGAGGAATTTTTTCAATTGAGATTTCTCTTCCCAAACATGTCTAGGTTTGAGTCAAGTTGACAAAAATCCACCATCCGAGTCATATTTATCTCTTATTATGAATTTTGTTTAGCGAATGACAATCAAAGCTGAAGGCAATAAAGAACACAATAAAATAGGATTACACTTGAATTTATAAAATTCAGAATTAACGTTATACTTTCTTCTTATTTTGTGGCAATTATAATTTCCCAAAGACTACTTTAAAGTATAATGAAATTATGATAACAATTGTTACCTAGAGAAATCAAATGATGTAAAAATTTCAAACTGAAATAAAAGAATCTACCTTCAACTAAAATGACAGGGAGAACAAGAATTAGAAGTTGTCAGTCAGAGAATGAACCCCTTTCCTCATCCCCTTTCTGCCTCTGTTGTAAGTGTGCTTTCCCTGTCACTATTGGTTTCCTTCCTCTTTTTCTGAAGACCGTCCTTTCAATAAAGTGGATGCCTGCTACCATCTTTCTGACCTCTATGCTTGCTTGGATCAAAGGACATGATGTTTCTCCTTCTCCATTCTCCTCCTCCAGGAAGAAACTGTGATTTACAGACTGTCTGCTCTGAGGTTTTACTTTTAAACTCTAATAATATTATGCTTCAAAACAGGAGAAAAGAAATATTAAGAAGTACTGGCAAGATTTTACTCAAATTTACTAAGAACATGATGAGAATCAAAACAGAAGACCATCGAAGTTTCAAGGTCATAGACTAAAAGAAAAATAAAATTGAAAAAAAAAATATGATAAGGCCTCCACTTAGAAGAAATAAAAGGAATGCCATAGTTCTTACAGAAATAACCCAAAATTTGTAAGAATATGCATGCATGCATTTAAAGAAAAAATAGGCCACTGAGATGCTTCAGGAGGAAAAAATATTTGCCACAAAGCCTAATGACCTGATTTCAATTTCCAGGACACATATGAATTAAAAAGGCTTTCTCATGTTATCGACGTCTACATTGAAAGGGTGGTGCATGCGTGCAAACACACACACACACACACACACACACACACACACACACACTTAAAGAAATAAATTTTTAAAAATAAAATGAAAATGATCCTGGAAAGCATATATTCCAAATAGTGGAAGTAAGAAAATAGGTATGAACATGAAATAATTTCTTGACACTTTCTATAATGAAAATGTAGAACGCTTCATTATAAATGAGAAAAATGTAGTGAGAGAACATAAAATTAGTAAAGTAGTTATATGAGTCATGTAATTTATTTCAGACCATGACAGCAAAAGATAGGTATAAACTGCTGTTGATATCATTATCAGTTTAAAAAGTCAAGTGGATTGCATCAAAAGGCTTATTTGGTGACTGTATGAAAAAATCATGAAAAGATAATTTAGAGTTTAGATCACATTCGGTTTCTTCAGTTGAATGAGCCTCATTTCCATTACACACTATGGAACTATCATATATTAATTTTAACAAACATAATTTTAAAAATGTGTAGCTCAAAAAAATCAGAGAGATACATGCTATAATTTAACCCACTGTTCAGGCAAGTTTGTATATTTGTACATGTGGCAATAAATCTTGTATATGAACAAAATAGAATTTTGTGGTCTGTAACTTTTCATTTTTAGTTATTACCTGATTTTTATATCCTTTGGATATTTGTTTTTTTTTTTTTTTGATGTAACACAATTTCACTTTAAATCCATTCCTACTTGATTTTTTTAGAAATGGGTAAAGCATATAAAAGGTTTAAAAAAAGGTACACTATTTTCAGTATTTTCTGACCTCAGCCAATTTAACATTATGACAATGTGTATATCTGTAGAATATTTGAGTGACTATATTATTTAAAATATAGCATAAAAATTTTTACTCCAACTAGAAAAGTGCTCTCAGTTTTCATAGTTTAAAAAAGTAATTATATCTAGAACTATCATTCTTCATTTTCCATAGAATTGATATACTATACATTCATTCATATTTAGGAATTCATACATATTTTGCCCATTTTGCCCACACTAATGCTGAGCAGTAGCCCAGTAAAAGCATCATGCTCAGCACCTTGAAGGCACACGAATGTTTGGTGAATGAATAAGTAATTTATGATACTCAGAAATCTGACTCTTCCCATCCACAAAAACTGTATTGCTGTTTCACACCATTAAATAAATACTGGGACTAATGTGATCTTTGTGTAAACATCTCATGTTGTAAGATAAAGCTTCAAACCACTAATTTCTTCATTAAAAAGTTTGACTTCTTAAATAAAGTTACTCTGTTTCTGTGTATTTGATTGTGTTTTTTTTTTTTTATTCTCTACATTCCAGACTCCCATTCTCTTCTCACCTTCCAAATGTAGATTTGCTGAAGAATGTCTTATGTTGAATTTTTGTCAGTTTGTATTTGCTGCTGAGTATGTCCATCCCATATTTCTCTCTCTTAAGCGTCTTTATTTTATTGTATAACTCCTACTAAAACTTTAATATCTCAAAAATTACATCAATTTCCTAAGGAATTTTTATTTGTGTTTCAGGTCTTTTCAATAGACAGTGGATTCAGTTCCATTACTTGCAGTTACCTTTTCCTACTTCTTTATGTTTTATTTCACATTTAGCCCATCACTGGGTCCTGTTGATTTGATAATATTTCTTGGATCTATTGCTTTCTGTTCCTCCCATAATTATTTCAGTTTAACCTCTCACTGCTTCATTTAATCACTCAGTCATATTTTTGTCAAAAACATTTTATATGTATCCTTAATCTGGCACATGTGCCAGAAAGAGCTGTCTGAAACAGAAGACTGGCCACAACATTCATCAGTGTTTTAACCTATTATAGTTCCTTAACATTAGCAATATAAAAGTCAGTATTGTAAACATCATCACATATGATTGAAAAATAAGATTTAAACTCTTCCTATCTCATTTTCCCATGCTTATATATGATGTTGTACAGCACCAAACCAGAAGTTTGCCTTGAATTTCATATAAATGCTGTATGTCATCTGTCTCTTAGCTTCAGACTTTTACTGTTTTCAATCCCAATGTTTTTAAACCCCAAGAATTCTTTTCTTCATTTAATATTTGGATCTGATGACAATGATAGGAACAGTTTCATGCCCACTTTAAGAAAAAAATCTTTAATTCAATCATTCCTTGTCCTAGCAAATTATATTTCTTATGTTAAGTTTTCTACTATACTGAACTATTTGAAAGTGGGAAATACTTTCATCTTTTGTCATCTGGGGATGAAGCTGTTATCATGCTTGGAATCAATTAGGTAATTCAGAATTATTTATTGTTGCCAAAAATTTAAACTCTAGGTTTACCTTTGCTAAATTTATTCACAGTGAACTGATTACCTAGTTGCAAGGATTTACTTCTTTTTCCAATAAGGAAATCAAGTAGATCAATATGCTTTTCTCACAAAAATTTACTCCTAAGTAAAATGATATATATAAATACAAAAGTAAATTTTGAAAGTGCACTACTTAGAGGTTTTATTAAATTAATATTATTACCAAAATACCTTAGCTGCTGACAGTTATTATGATTATTTCCATTTAAGATTCTGTAAATCATTTTGTTATTTATAAGAGTGTCTCATACTCAAAAAGTAGGTGATTGTGCCTTGTATGGGTCATGGAAATTTACCTCTTTCGTGAAGCCTTTTTGTTTTAAACTATCAAATATATATTTCATAATGAAGATATTACAACTTCAATACATTTTTTTCACAGATACTTTAACTTTATTTTGTATGTTCAGTACCTGTATATTTTTATTCTGTTTAATTCAGATGATCTTTCTATTTGCTTTCTCTAATCACTTTCTGTGTTCATTCCTAAGCAAGAACTTCTCCTTTGGAAGAAATTATTTCTGTAATGTTAATAAAATTCATACTATTTTTATTGAAAATTGTATGGATATTCAAATATGGCATTCTAAACCAAAGTCAGAAACAGATATACATACATGCGTGCATACATACATAATACATATATACATACAAACATACATACGGCATCAACTTTGTATTCTGTAGAATTTTAAAAATTTAGTCTGGTTAATTTTGTATTTCCTCCTATTTCAAGGGAAATTGAATACCTGATTTTACTGAATAAGCCAATAAACATCAGGTGCCATATGGTGTTTACATTTTATTTGGTAGAAAGGGATTTTTTTAATGTCCCTGGTGATAAATTGAATAACATCATGTGTTTACACTATTGGGCTGGTTCTTTTGAAGGAATATATGATAAATTTTTGAGATTGTTTAATGTTTTACTATTTGTAAATAATTGAAGTTTATTCTCTAATTGTATATTTATTCTGATTTGAGATTCCCTCCCTTATAAGAACAAGAGATAATTTAGACACTGAGTTCTATATTTCTTTGTAATGGTAATATCAATTTATAACGTCAATAAAGCACCAAAGCATTTCTTATATCTTCAAATATTGCTAATTTTTCTCTACTTGATTGTAAACAAATTTACTTTCTAGGACAAGATAGAGTCACAGAGTCACTTATTCAAACTGGTGGCTAAATTGTATCCTTTGGTTGTTTCTCCTTTCAGTTATTCCTGTCAAGTGTATTTTTTGCCCAGACATTCTTTTCAAATAGCATGGAATGCGTATTAGGTATATATGCTTTTCAACATGTGTTTTGAGATTAGCAAAATATTATGTTAGGTTATCAGTTCTTATATTATGCTCTTACTGTTTTGTGAATAAAATTCTTTCTGGAATTTCAGCTTTTCCCTTCTGTCATTATGTTATGATACAGGTTTTTGCTCTTGTTGTGTAATTTTTTTTCTGAGTAGCCAATATATATGTACATTAAAAGTGTAAAGTTTAATCTTACCATTTTTCCTAATCAGAAAGATACATATTAACATGAATTTTCTTCAAAAGTCTGTAATGCACATTAAGATTAAACACTTGTTAAGGAATTATCCATTACTTTGAAACGTCTCTGTCATTTCATACTTTATTGCAACAGGAGGTGATCATAGATCATAGTAAACAAATCACAATAGGAGATTCAAGATACGTTAAAAATATAATGAACAACTCAGTCAGGGACATGATACCATCAGCAATGATAAAAATCTGTCTGGAATTCCAAGTTTGTTTTCTTATCTTACCTAATAGTCAATGGATCACAAATATCTGCAAAAGAAATAGCTTAGGTCTCTAGAACACAGAATGAATGTTCATCAGAAGTAGGAAATTGTCAATTACTTAGTTTGTTTCACATTTGATTTGGTAGATTGCTTGAATTTGTCTGCAATTATATTGTCTTCATCTCTAACATAAAACATTTTCTTCATCAGTTTGTTTTTCTCCAGGCAATCATTTCCAAACTTAATCTCAAATAAATTTTGAAAATGCATCCCGATACCTTCTGTCAAAGTTCACTGCATAATCTACCCCAGCTATTTGATTTTAAGTCATTTTGCCAGCCTGATCCTACTTTCTGACATAATTAGAAAATATTCACAGTTTTTACTTATATGCATATCCTAAACATGTGTACACATAAAACAGCTGATAGCTTGTAAAACACTATTTGAGGGATTATCCAAGAATCTTACATGTAATTATATATCTTCAGAACAACCCTGGAAATGGAAATAATACCCTCTACGTTTTTCAAATTTAATATTACTTAGATAAATTCAGAATAAGTATTTTAAATTCAGACAAATAACACATACTAGAAAACTGGAATAAAATTCACTTGTGCTCCAGGGTTATTACTTCTTCAATGATTGTTAATTTTGCATTTATTGTTTAAATTTGCTATGTAATTCTCCCTTCCATTTTAAACTCCTCTTTCTCTTTTTACAACCCACTTTAACACTTTCATTTTCTTTTTTCATGTGCCTTTAATACTATTCCCTTCCTCTCATTTGTTTCGTACCATTTACTTCATAAAGCATCACCTCAAAATTCCCATTTTCTAGAAATATTTTATTAATAGCACCTTATTCTAAATACACCATTATTTATTCATATATTGTTTTAGCATGTTAATGCTTGTTTCATTTCTGTTCTTTTAAAATTCGATTTATATAATTTCTAGAGTTAATTTTTGCCTTATGTTCAGTTCTTGTGTTTCACTTTAACAAATGTAGAGAAAACTGTTTAATTTAAGTTCACTGGGGAAGTAACTAAAGAAACTGAGTAGATAAACATTTTATAAGATACCACACAGTACTTCATTTATTTTGTCAGCATTTGGTTGCTTAAGGAAGATCTAGACTATATTGATTCCTACCACTTTCTGTGAAGTTCTATAAAGAACGTTTGGCTTCAATTCATGGCATTTTTTTAATAATATGTGTTTTACTTTTACTTTGGTTGCATGTATTATGTTTTATGAAGAAAAGGAATGGGCAATTTTCTCAAAAAATTATTGGTCTTAGAAAGTTATGACAGATATAGAATAGTGGTACTTACCAGTGACAATACCATGCAATCTTCTGAGAACTGCTAGAGCATGCCAGTTTCAGAATACTTTTATGTCATCCAGGCATCAGTGCAATTTGCAAAGATGTTTTATTGTTAACTTTACCTGGATCCTGAAGAATTACACCAAAGGTTGACCTCTGGCATTCTTGGACATGCCTGCACATCCCATGCAAATGTGATGGTGTACCCATACACCACAGCTGTGTATGTGCACGCTCACACACACATGCACAGACACATTAACATAAATGAGGTTACTGCTGTCACAGTACTGTCACCAACATTATCATTTTGATGTGTTACACTGTACAACCTGAAATAATCTAAAGGTAGGAATGCTTCCTTTAGTCATTATATCATAGCTATATGGATTATCATGTATAATTTGGTTAGTATAGGATTTTATTTTTCATATCTGTCAATACAATAGCTTTTGAACAAAGGGTAAATACAGTATTTTTAATAAAAATGTTTGTTTAAATACAAGATAAGTCTTTTCCTTAATATATAATAAAATAGATGTTCATGTTTATGTCATTTACTATTTGATGTGGCCATATATTCTGAATTTGATATCTGTGGTATAAGCTTTACTTGTTGTAGCTAGGGTTTCTATTGCTGTTAGAAACATCATGACCAAAAAGCAACATAAGGAGGAAACAGTTTGTTTCACCTCATAAATTACAGTCTATAATTGAGAGAGGTCAGAACAGAAACTTAAGACAGGAATCTGGATGCAGGAACTTAAGCAGAATCCATGGAAGAACACTTTTACTGCCTTGCTCCTCATGGCTTCTTCAGCTTCTTTCTCATGACATTGAGAACCACCCAGTGGTCGCACTGACCTCTGTAGGCGAGGCTCACCCAGATCAATCATTAATAAAGAAAATGCCCCAAATGCACACAGGCCATTTTGGTAGGAGTAGTTCCTCAGTTGAGCTTCCAGTCTCCCAAATGACACTAGCCTATGTCAATGTGGCAAAGAAATTAGCTAGCATGGAAGTGTAGAACCATGCAAAACAAAATAAAATTCCCTGGAAAAATCAACATAGGACTGGCAAGATGGCTCACTAGTTAAAGTTGCTTGGTACCTAGACTGAGGACCTGAGTAAAGATCCCCAGGACTTACAAGGTGTAAAGACAACTAATTCCTGCAAGTTGTTTTCTGTACTCCACGTGTGTCCCCAGGCACATGTGCACACACACACATCTAAAATTAACAAATGTAATAATGTTTAATCTACATATAAACTCAACCCCAGGCTTCCACATGGACATATACGCCACACACACACACACGCACACACACACACACACACACACACACACACACACACACACGCACACACACACACACACAATTTCTTTTCTTAAATGTTATTTATTATTCAAACTTATTTTTTTCACAAAGATATTAAGATAACTACAATATCATCTTTTAAAAACACAAATATTTGAGATTTCTGAAAGTTGGCTAGTTATCATAAAAGTGGCATCTACTGAATTCTAGTTTTATGCAGCTAACTTGTAAGCTTATGTTGTACCAAGAATGCATGTGTGGGCTATGAAATCAGAGCAAGAAGCATAGTGACATGCTTTTCAGATAAACTGGGCTCTGTTCTTAACTCAAAGCAGCCTGAGTTGTAGTTTCTCTAAAGAAAATATGGCATTTTTTTTAAAACAAACTAGTCTAATGTCTGGTTCCATTTTCCTACTTTGAAAGTGACATTGTAATGGCTATCCAGCACGTAAGCAAACAAAAATATAGATATATTGGTCATGACTATATAAATTGTAAGGTAAATTTGAAACCTTTGAATTAGCTTACTGGGTATAGTTTGTGGTCAATGAACTTCAGTTAGACTAAAGGTATTTTGATCAATGCAGTACATATGCCATTAATGTTTTATCATTTTTGGATAATTTAAATTATTATAAAATGATAATTTCAGACATTAAGATTTTAGAGTGTCTCAGGATCATCGATAGATTTGGTTAGATAAGGTATAGACTATATAGCTGCAGATATAGTAAAATTAAGATAGATTATTACATTTTATAGTCTGATAAATTATCTTTTCACCTGCTTTCTATGAAAAAAGAATGTGCAAAACAATTTCATTTTCATTTTAAGAATTTTAATGAACAAAATTATATTGAATCTACTGTTTCTCTCCTTGCAACGGGGTAGATGTCTCAGCTGGTGAAGTGTTTGCCACACAAGCATGAAGTCCTTTCAGATTCCCAGAAGTCACTTTAAAGACCTAGCATTGCAGAATGTGTAATTTCAGCACTGGGGAAGCAGAGACAGGTAGGTGCTTGGTGCTTCTTGCTAGCCCACCTAGTTGTATTGATGAGTTCTAAAGTTAGTGAGAGACCCTGCCTCAAAAGAAAGATGGAAAACAACTGAGAAAGAAATTCAGCCTTCATATCTGTCTTCCACTGAACCTACAAAGACATATTTACGAGCACATGGACACATGAACAAATACATATACCACACACAGAATTTTTAAATATATTATTTTTCTTCTTAAATTTATTCTAATTTATTACTAAAACTTTAACTACATATGGAAAAAGTAGAAAGATAGAAAAGGTCTGTCTAGCCTATCTTAAGCAGACAGGCATGATCTACATTTAAATTAAGATGATTCAAGTAGAGCCTCCAGTCAGGATATGTTGGTTGTTTCAGTGGAATTAAGCAGTAACTTTTATGTTCACAGTTGCAAGGTGGTATTTTTATAATGTATTATACTTACATTCACTATTACCTAACACAATCTTTGCCCTGTATTATGAACATTATAAATATGACATCAAACACAACCAGGCTTAGCATGGGAAGACAGATTTGAGGCCTGTTCTATATTTTATAACTTTAAATATGGGTGTAAGAATCATTCAAAAATATACATAAGTATGCTAAATTAATTGAGACTATAAAACTAAAAGTAGGAAGCATTAAACTATAATTTAATTCGAAGATAAATGTTTTAAATTGACTGTTAATGAAGTAATTTTTTTCAGGGAAATATAAGTGGATAGAAATGACCTTTCTCATTTAGCAATATGAAATTCTACCCTTACCCATCCTCTCAGTTTTCTTTGTTAACCCAGGTTGGGCTCAAACTCACTGTGTAGCTAAGGATGACTTTGAACTCTTAATCCTTCTGCCTCCACTTCCCAAGTGTGAAGATTTTATAACCTATCATATGTTTTTTTAAATGTTAATATCTTACCTTGTTTCAAGAATGTATCCCTGTATTACCAGTATTAAATGAATAGTAAAATGTCAAAATCCATGCCAAGCATTTATTTAATTAAAGCTATTAGAAAGGTAACATTACTAGAACTTTCAGAACATATTTATAGGCTTCAATAAAAAGGACTATGTTATAACCCACCCTGTATTCCAATATAGTCAAATTTATGTTTTTAAACTTTTAGCTCATATATGTAACATTTATTATATGTTTTATTTATTACTGTATTATATAATTCACCTGTGTACTATTGCCACATATTAGCAGTTTACTATTAAATATGTAATTTTTATAAAAACGAATAAGCCAAGACCCCTGTTATTAGGGGACATTGGGAATATTACATTTTTATAATCAAAGATGTGTAGATAATAAACAAAATACAAATAAGTATGTACCCTCTACTAGAACAGGGAGTCCATGTGGGAAGGTACTTGTTTCCATGCGTTTTTTAATCTCCAGTGCCTGGCAAAGTGCCTAAGCAATATATATAATCTCCAATAATTATTTGTTGAATACTATGTAGTGATCATTATTTTATTGTTTAGCATTTTAAAAATAGAAACCCAACCTTTACTGTGGTAAATAACAATAGACAAAATACATAAAATAGAGAATTTTAAAATATGAACCATGCTAGGGATAAAAAGCAAGTGGAAGGAAACAATGTAGGTTGAGACATGGGAGAGGGAACATAGTTTTATATGGAATGCCTTTGGAAGGTGGTAATTTTTTAATTAAGACTTGAGGAAATTTGAAAGGCATGGTAGGATCACATTCTAAACCAGATAAATCTCAGTTTTAGTGTGCTGAGCATGTTTAGGGAACATAAAGAGGATCAATATAGTTGGAGTAGATGTGGAAATAATAAATGAAAGACATTAGATAATAAATAATAAGAGAACCAAATCATGTAGGCCATTGTAGGTCATAGTCAAGCTTATTTTTATTTGCATTTTATTTGCCTTAGTATTATGAGGGATCTTCTCTAGAGAATTTGGCATTCAAGTTTTAAAGGATTATTCTAGGTTCTTTATTGATAAGATTGCTGAGAGTTAAAGGCAAGTGCTTGGAGACCAGCTAGGAAACTGTTGCATTAATATGTGCAAAATGCAATAGCTTGGATTAAAGTGAAAATGATGGGTTGGCAAAAGAAAAAAGGATTTGGTATCTGGTTATTTATTAATGGCAGAAATTAGCAAAATTAATTTTGTTGGTTTAAATTTAGGTATGAAAGAAAGCCAGAGTCCATGATAACATGGCACCAAAATATTTGAGCATTTTAAACATTTACTTATTTTAGGTTATGTGTATTGATGCTTTGCCTGTATGTATGCTTGTGCACCTCGTACATCTAGTGATCACAGAGGCCAGAAGATAGCAGTGGATCATTTGCAACCTGAGTAAGAGTTGCGAGCCTCAATGTGCATGCTGGGAATCAAATCCTTGTCCTCTGTAAGAGCAACAAGGCATCATCAGAGGCGTCAGTTCAGCTCCTGGGGCATTTTTAAAATTAAATTTATTTATATTTTTATTTTATGTTTATGGGTATTTTTCCACATGGGTCATGTATGCCTGTGTACCACCTGCATTCCTAGTGTCCATGGAGGCCAGAAGAGGATAATCTGTAACTAATGTTACATACAGTTATAAAAACCACAGCATAGGTACTGGGAATTCAACTTGGGTACTCTGAAAGGCCAGCCAGTGCTATTAACAACAGAGTCTATTTCTCCCGCTCCAAAAATTTTTAAGCATTTAAAACATGGTAGGCATATATTCAGTGCTGTAGAATATGATAGTAAAAATGCACTCAGAGTCTTTGTTTCTGTGGGGCTTTCTGTCTTGGTAATATACAAATTGTCACAAGAAAGCATTCCTATTCTGAGGAAATGACTAATTCCAATCCTGTCCTTTAGTAACTAGCAATAATCTAATACATAGAGTGACATAGTAAGCAAAAAAGGATGATGACAAACTCAAACAATTATTAGCTTTCACAAGCTCTGATTTTTCAAAACCTATCTTAAATTGGAAGAATGATGCTAGGGTTTTCTTTATCAAAAACCTGAACATAAATTTTAAGAATGGAATCAGTATGTGAAGAAATGAACAGCTATGAGGAGCAATATTCTTTCTTATGTAAAATTAAGGAAGCTGCCATATTGTTTGCTACTTGATTTTCTAAGAGGAAGTAATAAAAAGAAATTATATATTTCAGCTTATATGAAACCTATAGAACTAATTTCAAAATAATTTGGATGTTCTTTAAAGTCTTAGAAAAGTTATACATCAATTTTACAGAATAACTATTTTACATCTTACTAAAATAAATACATAGCAGTTCTATAATTTAAGTATAAGCATGGTAATATCATTTCCTTTTGATGCTTCTAGTAACCTTCAGTTTGTTTTTGGCATTTCAAATAACTCCCTCCATTAATTATATTCCCTACAATTTTACTGCTTTTCAGTGGAATTAATTTGTATTAGCTTACTTTATACATCTATGTTTGTAGCCTAAGAAACCTAAGAGGCTTTAAGTATTTTTTCAGGTATAAGCTTATAGTACTTAAAGTTACTTGTTTTGTTTATAGATGTGAGCTAAAACTAAGATTAGCATGCTTTTATTATTTTATAATACATTTGCTAAGAGATGAGAACAAACACAAAGATTACATTTTCAGTATATAAACTGAGTATTTTGCTGCCTTTATTTGTAAAGCTTAACTATTCTTGTTTCATGTAATCCCATTTGTCAATCTGGACATCTGTGGTCCATGGAATATCAAAGAAGAGAGGGAAAGAATGTAAGAGCTAGAGGATGGGGAACGGTGTGAAAGGCTAGCATCTGAATTTAACATAGCTATTGTACTCATTAACTCACAACCTGCAAAAGACCTGTTCAAGATCAAGCCAATTTTCAATTTCAGCATGGTGTTTGGAGAGTCAGTCAGGGATCCATCTCTAGCTGAGTATCTATTGACAGTTGGTGACCATTAATGAAAGAATAATAACTTTTCTGTAAGGATGTAGCTCTTCTCTTAGTGGGTCCATAAATCTCCACTGAATGGCCCCATGCAGATGGGCTGTACTAACTGTAATTAGTAGATTATGAAAAAAAGGCATGAATTAAAGTGGTGGAGGTAATCATATTTCATTTTATATTTTTATGAAAATTTTTAAGTATAAAGAAAATATTTTAAAAATTTAACTGTTCTTAAAAATGGATAAAATATAAAATATTTTACTCTTAACTTGATGGAAAATACAGATTATCTTGCATAGTTTTTGTTTCTTAAATTCTGGCTACATTGGCATTAAAATCCCTTTATGCTATTTACCTTAGTCTTCCATATAAATTATGGGGACAGTTACCCATATGGTAAAATATATCATATTTGAACAAATAAACCCTAAAGGGCACAGGTAAGATTGTATACAATATTCATATAAGAACAGTAACAATGTGGAAGAAAAACCTCTTGAAAATCTATAGTAGCAGTAGACCTGGAGGTGCATTCAGTTGTTGATGTGACTTGCCTGCCATACAGATAGCCCTGGGTTTTACATTCAGCATTGTACAGAAACATGCATGATAGTCCTTTAAATCATAATACATCATAATGGAAAATTCCTGGTGAGGGTATAAGTAAAAATTATGTCATTATTCTCTATAAGATGATATTTATTATTTGAGGGCACCCACTAGAATTGATCTGAGTTCCTGTAGATACCACACATATTCACCTTTATTCTGAGTTTATGGTAGTATAGGAACTTGCTGAAAGGCTATTTAGAATAATGTGAAGAGTGTTGCATTTTCTTCCTTTTATTTAAAAATTTCACACAATATCTTTTGATAAAATTTTTTTTTCTACCCCAACTCTTCTCAGGGCCTCTTTACCTACATAACTTCACATTAATGTGTACATGTCTTCACATTAATTTGTACATGTTCTCTCTCCCTCTCTCTTCCTGTCCCCTCCCCCTCTCGCCGTCTTCCTCTCCTTCCTCTCATTCTCATCCTCTTCCCCTCTCTACCTTTCCCTTCCCTGTCTCTTTGTTCCTCTCTCCATCTTTGCTCCTCCTATTCCTCTCTTCTCCCCATCTCTCCCTCCATCATTTCTTCTCTCCCTCTCTCCCGTTTTCTCTCAAATATAACAACCAAAAATACAAAACAGAAACTTTAATTCAAGACAATTGGCCAAACACAATACAATATCAAGCAACCACCACCACTCCTGCCACAAAAAAAAAAAAAAAAAAAATCATGGGGTTTGTTTTGTGTCAGCTAACTCCTCAAGATTATGGAGCCCACTTGGAGTTTTTTGTTTGTTTGTTTGTTTGTTTGTTTGTTTGTTTGTTTGTTTTTGGTGTACCCAGTGACATGTCATTGGGGAAAAATGATTTATCCTTTCCCAGTAAATATCAATTGCAAGTGGCTTTTTGGTATGGGGTGTGACGTGTGTTCACTTTTCCTTTTCAGTGCTGGGATTTTGCTTCATTTGAAGCTGGAATAAGTATTGTTTGTGTTTTCATTGTTTCTGTATGTTCTAGTGTGGTTTAGTCTTACTGTGTCTAGAAGCTGCTGCTTCCATAGAGTCATGCATCACTTCTGACTTTTACATTGTTTCTGCCTCATCTTCCACATAGCTCCATTAGCCTTGAGGTGAATGGTTTGATAAAGGTATTCTATTTAGGAGTATTTCTACAAAGTCCCTCTCCCTCTTCCTCCCTCCCTTTCTTGCTCTCCTCTCTCTCCCCTTCTCCCTCTACAAATCTAAGGTATGGGTCTCTGTTAATTACCATATCCTATTGGATAAAGCTTCTCTGATGAGTTGAGAAATGTACTTATCTATCGGTATAGTATTATTATTGCTATGTTCCTTTAACAGAATAATAGTGGGTTTATCCCTAGGGCCCATGACCTATCTAGTCTTAAGTTCTTGCTCATTTTAGTACTGTCAGGTATGGGTTGCATCTCATGGAATGGCCCTTAAATACAATAGAAATTGGTTATTCCCATAACATTTTGCCACTACTACACCAGTATATCTTCCAAGCAGGTCTCTATTGTAAGTCATAGAGTTTGTAGCTCAGAAATATTGATGATTACTTTTTTACCCTGATAGCATTCAGATTCCTTTCCAGCATCATAAACATTAGTAAGAAAGAAGCTTCTAGCTTAGCACCAGCTTGATTTCTCCTTGCTCAGTGACGTATGGAAGTGGTTTATTTTGAAATAAGGCCTTATTATCAGGTTGTGGAGAGTAACCCATAGCATCGGCAGTAAACTGTGTTGTTTGGAGTGGTCTTTGGTACAACGCCCATTGATTCAACAATATATAACCCATTCCTGACATTGGATGTTTTATTTCATGGCATACACTGTCTAGTTTAGGCATGGTCTCCCTATAGTATTTGGTGACTCCGTTTAATTTTTTTACACATATGTGTATATTTTAAGAAGCTTCTACAGTAGTAGGTTTTCACATGACTTTTTTTAAACAGTCTTTTAGTGTTAGTTGTCCCCATATTCCATCCTTTACAATATAGTACTGTTTTTGAAACTTAATAGGCCTAGAATTTTTTATCATACTTCTGTCAATTCAAAGTTGTATTTAATTCTTTCCTCAGATACTAATCTTTAAAACATGGTGGAAAACTATAATTTGGGGATATAGAAAAATAGTATAATATATATTTAGCATATATGGGGTTCTGTGTTTGATATGAGGATAATAATATCCACTTTGTGTGATTTTCATAATTAACTATTATAAGGAATATAAATGGACTGTGCATGTATAGTATTTAATGAGGGCTTAACAAAAGATGTTGTCCTTTACTTTTCTCTTCTACTTTACCATGTTAGGCAAAATTTATTTCAATTACCTATTTAAAGACACAATTATTTGGTGAACTTAACTAATGATTTGGAAGTAATAACTATAATTTTGAGGCACATTGGGAAGGGTGTCTCTTTACTAGGGACTAAAACTAGGACTTGGTGCATGCTGAATGATTGCCCCAAGAACCAGATACCTAGTCCTCTTTCAAGGTTTTTATTATGCTGTATGAGCTCACAAATTTGTTCAGGCTGGCCTTGAATTTACAGTATACCAGGCAGGTCTTACATGCCCTAACTTCCTACATTAGCCTCTAGAACAGTAAGGATTACAGACCTGGACTACCGGACCAAAATTTGAAGGACATTCCTCATAATTTTTTTTTGCTTTAATTTTTAATTGTGTCTGTGTGGCTATATAAGAAAATGAGTGCCATGCTTGCGGAGACTAGAAGATGAGATTGAATCCCTTGGCACTAGAGTAACAGACAATTATGAGCCACCAAATGTGGGTACTAGGAACTGAGTTCGGGGACCTCTATAAGAGCAGTGTGTGCTCTTAATCACTGAGACATCTCTAGCCTCTTGAAGACCATTCTTGATTGACTAATGTCTGTGATTTTACTTAGACTTATCCTCATTTTATTATTAAAATATCTTTTAAAAGCTTTATTTATTATTTTTAGTACATCCCATCTGTAGTTTCCCCTCTCTTGACTTTCCCCTGGTGCCCCCCACCCCTTTCTTTCCCAGATCCATTCCTCCTCTGTTTCACTTCAGGAAAGAGCAGGCCTCCCAAGGACATCCAATGAACATGGCTCACAAGATAAGACTATGCACAAACTCTCTTATCAAGGCTGGAAGAGGCAACCCAGTAGGATCCCAAGAGCAGGCAAAAGACTCAGAGACACCCACACTCCCATTGTTAGGAGTCCTACAAAATCACCAAGCTACACAACCGTGACATACATGCAGAGGACCTAGGTCAGACCCATACAGGGTATGTGATTGTTGCTTCAGTCTTTGTGAGGCTCTCTGAGCCCTACTTAGTGAATGTCTGTGGGCTGAGTGCTCCTGGTGTCCTCAACATTTCTGGCTCCTACAGTTTTTCCTCTACTTCTTCCACAGTTTCTTGTGCTCCAAGGGGAGGGACCTGGTGAAGATCTTCAATTTGGTCTTTCTTTCCACCTAATATTTGGCTGTGCATGTCTACATCTGCTCCCACCATAAACCTACTTTCTTTGTCCTGCAGTATAATTAAAATTCAGTGGTGCACATCATTTAGATGACACAAAACTTATTTTATTATCCTTCCGTTTATCCTTCATCAAACCCAATTTTTATTCTGCTTCCTACAGTTGCATGCATGTCTTTCAAAAGGCTCCATTAAATATGATAATTTATAACTCCATAAGAAACTCAGTCAAGAAGGCAAGCATTCATGAGAAATATTTTTGATTCTTTGTAAATAATTTAACATCAAATTAATTGGTGGAACATGATATGTTTAGATATGTGTTTCCTATTTTGTGTCATAGGAGGTTTTACAACTATGATGTGACATGTTTTACCACTTTTAGAAAATTCTTTTTTATATCACTTTATTTGTTCTTGGAAAGTGTCATACACTTACAAAATACACATTGATCATGTCCATCAATCATTGCCTTCCTACACCTCCCCTCTGCACCCTGCCTCCCTGCAGTTTTCATTTTGTTCATTCCCTTTACTTTCTAATGACTTTCTTAGTCTAGTTAGTCCTACCCATCAGCACATGTGTGTGGGATCATCCACTGGTGCATGCTCACTGTAACAGTGGTCTCATCCTCATGTCAAGAAGACCAACTGTCACTCCACCAGCAGTCATCAACTACCAATAGCTCCTTAGCTAAGGATGGTGATTTAGCCCCTCCTCAATATATTTGTATTTTTTGAGAATCTCATACATGCATAAAATATTACTTTGTTCATGTTCACCACTCACTCCTAGATTCACTCCCTGCCCCTGCAGCCCTCAAAACTTTCTATCTTCTTTTATGTTACTTAATGCTGTCTGTATACTGATGGGTGTGAGGCCACCCAGTGGAACAATGGTTAAGATACCAGTGACCACTTCCTTAAAATAAATTGGACCCTTCTCCCCCAGAAATATTTACTGTCACTACCTTCTCAAGGGTAGATGCTGTAGTGTTGACTGACTTGATCTTGTGCAGGTCAGGTGCAGGAAACCACAGATGTTGTGAGTTCATGTGTGCTATGTTATCATGTCTGGAACAGACAGCAGCAGCTCATAGCACTCCTTTCTACCCTCTAGCTGTTATATTCTTCTTTAAAAATGGTCCATTAAGCCCTAATTATGAGGAAAGGTTTACATTGATATTCCACCTATGACTGAGCACTCACAGTGGTTTATTCTCAGCATTTTGAACAATTATGAGCCTGCCTTAACCACTACTCTCTGCAGTAAGACGTTTCTCTAAGAAAGGATTTGAGCAGCACAAGCCTATGAATATAAACTGCTTTCTAAATATTTGTAACTTATATTTACCATCTACCATGTTTTGTTTCTTCTGCACAAACACCTCTTTCTTCACTCCACCTAATCCATCGGTAATGTGTGTTAGTACTCGTTATATGAAGTGATATGTAGTGACACACAGTTGCTACTGTTTGTTTTAGATTTTTTATGGTGATAAAACAGTAAACACCACTGTGACAACATAGTTGAGAATGCAACCCGTATTTAATAGATGTTCTTAGTCAAGTATATATCCAATTTATAATGCAAGCAGTTGACTCATTTCTCTGTTTGTAGCTTCAGATGCCCATTTAACGATGTTCCCATTGTCTAGGTTAAATTTGAAATTGATCAGCCTGATCTCTCTACCTTTTCTGACTCTGCAGAGATCAATTGCTGTACCGTATCATCTCACAATAGCTCAGAGGAGTTTAGTGTTCTTTCCTAAGATGTAAGAGGTTGTTCATTGATTTTCCTATGATTCTTGTTTGAAGAATGATCTGAAATTGTATTTTAAGTAGTTCATAACTTAGTTAAAAAAGAGATGAGTGTATAGGTTAGTGATAAGACACTTTATATAGAGTATATGAGTGTTTGGATTTGAACCCAAATAACAAGCGCACCCATGTGCATGTATTACTTAATTCAAAGATGTACAGTATTGTTAGCAAATAAAATTAGGAATTTATTAACAGTTGGAATGGGTGAATGTGAGGCCAAATATTTAAATTGCTAAACAACTATTTAGTGATAGCAGCCTTTTACTTCTGTTTTGTGTTCCATTAAGGTTCCTGTTGAGCTTTTAATGACATTACACTGTATTATGCTAGCATGTTTTTACATTCATACACTGAAAAAAAAATTAAGACCGTTTTAACAAAATAGATGAACATCTAAATAACACTTGATATTTTACTGTCTTATTTTATAACAGTTTCCTGAATTGGTTATTTCTGTCCAATGAAATCTTTTTGTAATAATTTAAGACTTTGGCAGACTTAGTCTTCCTTGTATATTAAATGACAACTCAAAATACCTGATGTTTTATTCTACTTAATATTTCTCCTTCACTCTATGCCTATCTGTATAATTCTTAGCTGATTTTGAGTTATCCTATTCATGAATTGATTTATGTATTCTATTCTTCATTTTTCTATCTGGTTTATTAGTTTTTCTGAGTTCTTTACATTCTTTTGAGTGAGAATTTAATGAGATAATCATATGATTTAATGTATGTCACATTTATAATTTTGTTATTTTAAAATGTTCAAAGTATATAAAATTGAAAAACTATACTCAATATTTTCTTTCCTTAAGTATATGATTTATTGTCTTATAAATTATTCACAATTGTTTTGTTTGACATGTATACTATATTCCAGGAAAAAAATAAGCAGTTATCTGTATTCCTCTTCAGTCACCCCGAAATATACTCAATCCTTTACCTATTTTACTGAAAAAAAAGTTTTTAAAGGGGCTATACAAAATGTATTATTTACATTCCCAAATAATCTGCTTCATATTATCACTTAGTAGCCTATCTTCTTAATTTTGGAAGTCCTATTAGATAACTTATGAAATAATTACAGGGCAATAAGACATTATGTTGGGACCATTGCCTTGGAAGTTAGTCTTTAGCTCTGGAGTGTTGTTAAATTCAAATTCAATAAAGTATGTTATGAAAAAGTGGTGAAATCCTGTAGAAAGGAAATTTTATTACTTTCCATTTTGGAACTCAAAATAAATTGTAAATGTTAATTAGAATTCATTTTGACTCTTTAAGGATATTTTTAAACAGTGTTCATTTTTAGTAAAAATGAATGGATATTACCATTTCAAAGTTTGTATTTCAAAACTTAGAACTTAATACATAAATCACATTAGGTGTTATAAAACATAGAACACTAATATCTGGCAGCATGTAACTATATGGTTTATTTAGCTTTATTATTTTTAAGTCTAAGTAAAAGCAAGACCAAAAGACATCACACTGGGATGGAGACTTGGTGAAAGGAGGGAAGAGGCTTGGTAGCAGTAAGAATGGGTATGGGGAATTGTTCAAGAATACATTAAGTTAAAATAGTCTTTAATATGTCCTATCCATTCTTTCATTCAAACAGAATTGGCTGGCTCACTTAAATTTCTCATTTGAAACATTGTCCTAGCTATGAGTATTATTGATGCAATAGTAATATACTTTGTATCCTAGCAACAGTATCCATAGCATTGTGAAAAGTAAAGTGCAGAAAGAATCTGTGGGGAGATAAGTTGATGGGGCACCCTAAGGAAGGAAGTTGGTCTTCAGAGTTGGAGTGTTGTTAAATCCAAATTCAACAAAGTACGTTATCAAAGCTGTGCTAAGATTCTATACAAAGGAAATTTCATTACTCTGACATTCAGTTTCTACTGAGTACACACTTAAATTGATGCTTAATTTTTCTTTTATTCAGAAACATATTTCACTTAGCTGAAATGAAATTCTATACTGAATGTTATAGGAAATACAGTTTATGAATAATTATGCTAATCATAACTGTGGTAAAATTGAGGCATTAATTAACTGAAAATCCATCAGTAATTATTTTAATGTATTTCTGAGTTTATGAGGAATATACCATATATATTACTAATATATTGTCGTTACCCCAAATTTCATTTATTCATAATTCTAGGTTAAAAGAGTTAAAAAAAACTTCCCTAAATTAGCTACATATACTGATATTGAATAATTTATGGTATTTATCTTAAGATATTTCTAATCTGAAGCATATAAAAGATGCAGTGTATAGCAGAAGTCTTTACTGTATTTCTTTGAATGAAAATTAAGATATTCAAGTATTCATATTTACTTTTTATAGATATTTCTAAATTTTAAAATTTACTGCTTAGAATTTTTTCTTCCAAATAGACATTTGTGAGTCACGCCTTTGGTATAGTCTTTAAGTACCTTAAAAGTGAGTTAATTTTTCTCCTGTAGCAGAAAAATTTAATGCAAGTATTAGAAACAAGAATCAAATTTATAGTAAATTTAGTGGATTTCACTAAAGCAATTCTATTTTAAGCTTTTGGCGATTGAACATATATATTTTAAGACTGTCTTTGTGCTACTGTTTTGTGTCTGCAGATGTTGAGAAAACAGTGTAGCCCTGAATGCTTTTAGCTAACCTGAGAGCAAAATGTGTTGGAAGTGAAGGAGGAATTTCCCTTGATAATGCAAGTTATGCAGAAATGTGCTGTAAACAAAACAAGACACTTGTATCAGCAAAACTGCCTGTGGGCATAAAGTTTAGTTTGTGTTAGTAAAGATTGAAGAGACACTGGGAAGCTAAAATCCTCTCTCTCTCTCTCTCTCTCTCTCTCTCTCTCTCTCTCTCTCTCTCTCTCTCTCGTCTCTTCCTCTCTCTCTCTCTTCTTGTGTGTGTGTGTGTGTGTGTGTGTGTGTGTGTGTGTGTGTTCCTGAGTGCGTGCGTGCACATTTGAGAGTATGTTTGTGTGGTGTGTGTGTGAAGGTTATGTAGATGGAGAATAGAAAAGTAATGAAGATGGGCAGCATTTGCAAGGGAAAGGGGAAATTGATTTCCAGGTTGGGGAATGGGAAAAGGTATTATTACACCAGAGAAAGTTCAGTGCTAAAGGAGAATGGAAGTAATAGATTGCACTGCCTAAGCCATGAAAGACTCACATAACTCGAAAGTACGGACCACCTTAAATTGTATGACGACAGGTTGCCATGGAAATGGTTTTACGCTACTAGAGAGGGATGAGCCTGGAAGGAAGAGAAGTCTGTGCAGTGGGTGAGTGAGACTAGAGGGGTGTGTTGGGGAAGTCATTCCAGCACCTAGGAGCCCTTGGACAGCAGCAGTGTAGCAGCCTTGCCAGCTGTTTCAGGAGCTTGCTTTCTGTGCTCTTTCCCTGAAGCATTCTTTCTTAATCTCTTCTTCCCTTATTTCTCCCTGTCTTTTGCAACATTTTTTTATTTCTTTCAGTTTCTCTCGTTAACATCCCCCACCTCCGTTTTCTCCTGCATACTTACCAGCAGACTTCCTCAGAAGCCTCACTCTAGCACCCCTCCCCTTCCAGTTGCTCCTTGCCCGGTTGGATTTGAAGATATCTTCAATTGGTGAAGTGAGTTCTAAGGGAGGAGAGGGTATGGAGAGGGGCTGGGGAGAGTCATGAACAGAGGTGTTTGTTATGTGTTTAAGAGGCTTTTTTGTTTTGTTTTCTTGGACTAATCTGGTGAGTTCCTACTTTCCTGCTTCTTTGGATAGTATTTGTGAGTCATATGGAGCATGTGTGTGATATAGACTATAATTCTAGAGTCCTCTTAAGTCTTTATACAGTCCCTAGTCCCTGAGTCCTGACAGTCATATACATAAGAGGAATTAGAGTTCTTAAATAATGTGGGAAATGCTTATTGGGCTTCTGGATTTATTATGAGTGTCATTTTAGTTAAACAGCTTTCAGTACAGAGAACATGATATTTTGTCTCGTTAGGTCGCTTTGGCTGCTGTCTAGGAAGCTCTTTGCACTTTAAAGAATTCTCACTAGTGCCGTAGTCACAAACTCCATTGAAAGCAAACTGGAGTTGTATCTGACCAGTTCGTCCCTCTAAATTTTGCAGCAATTTCCAGAGGCAATACTCTATTGGGTAATATCAGAAACAAAAGTATGTCAAAGATAGCTATTGAATTTTCATAGTGATCACTATATACTAGGTAATACAAGAGAAGAGGAAGAAAATGCTATAATGCTACCTCCTTATACTTTTCACAATGAAGGATTTGTGCTACCAAGGAAGCAGGGAATGATTTGCTCAGAAGTGCTCAGTTTTAACATTTTAAAGCAACAGATAACAACTAAAGCACAATAAAAATAAGCATAAGAAATGCATGCATTGCGTTAGGCAACAAAAGGAAGTGATACAATTTTTGTTGGTTTGTTTTCTGGAATTAAAGGCATAGGTTTAACCTATTGTGAAGGCATTCCTTTATGAGCCCATGCCTTTAAATCCAAATGTGTTCTTTTTTTTTTTTCCCCCGTGCCCAATGTGTTCCTTTTTTTAGGTGAATAGGTGCCTGGCATGTTTCTTAATTTTGCTAATACACATTCTAATACCTAAGCCTTTCCACTCAAAGGCCTTGTAGCATGATTCCACCTACATAAAGAAATTTTGGGAAGTTTCTTCTCTGTTCATTAGTGATAGGGTATTGGTTATTTGAGCAAGAAGCAGACTTAAGCATAATATGTGAAAAGAGATGAGCATAAAGTACAGACAAATAGATAAATAATATTAGAATGGAAAATATATTACTGTGTTATTATATGCCTAAATAGAACTAAAGCCTTTAACAATCCCTTCATCTTTTTGGCACAAGAAAAACTGATGTTGTCCCTTACTCAGCATGACTCTGACTCTGACTATAAGCTTTTTTTTTTTCCTTTTTGAGAACTGTGTCATTTCTAATAGTTTAAAATGTGCATAAATAACTTCATTCACAATGTAATTAAATATCTTGATATGTTTAAATAATAAGCAATTTCAAGTTAACACCCATCATATAAGCTTCACAGTTCACAGTTATCCTAAGGTACATATATTAGCTAAAAAATTTTTAAATGACTATCCATTTCATTAAGACAATCCAGGACAAATGGATTATTGCAACTGTTTGGGGATTTGGAGCATATTAAAACTAAACTGAATTTGTGGACGGGCCTAAATTGAAACTATTTTAATATAAGTATTGATGTGCTTCATTTTTCATAACCAGATTTGGAAATTAATAATGCCAAAAGTGAACACAATTCATAACATCCATGTGAACCTTTAAAAAAGAATTTTAACATCAACAAGAGTTTATGGCGTAAGTGACAGTATTTTTAATGTCACTATTATTCTAAATCCTGATAAATAAAAGTTTTATGTACATAATATTAAAAGCTTAATATAAACCTTCAAATAGTTTAACCTTATTGTGAGTTCTTCCTGCTTACTTAAATATATTTGGCTGTTGAAATATTAACACATCTGTATTACACTTCAAATCAACCATGCAAAAGAAATATTTGAACATGTTAATAACCTTTTGAAAATGTTTATAGTTTTAAATTAAATATCTCTATCATTTGCTATATTTTACCAGAAAAAGGTTTTAGGGTTACTTCTTATTAGTTTTTAATTCAATGAGCTAACAGAAAAAAAAATGCAAAACTGAAGAAACTATTTGATTTTTGTCATCTGAATGGATTATAAAATATCCTTCTGTGGAAAAAAAATAGGTAAACACCATGTGATTATGGCTTTTGTTTGTTTGTTTTGAGGCAGGGTTTCTCTGTAGCTTTGGAGCCTGTCTTGGAACTAGCTCTGTAGACCAGACTGGCCTCGAACTCACAGAAATCCACTTGCCTCTGCCTCCTTAGTGCTGAGATTAAAGGCATGTGCCACCACCGCCCAGCCCAATTATGACTTTTATAAATATCTGTGTACATTGTCAGCAGAGCATTATTATCTTTTAGATAACAAAGATCCTTTAAACTTTTAAGTATAATAATCTATTGTTGAACTACAGACACAAACATTTCTGCTTCATTTGTAAGCAAACCCTGCTTTGAGATTAGTAGATCAAATAAATAATGAATTTAATTTAAAGTAAAAATTATTTTGATTATCTTAATTTCCAGTGTGTGTGTGTGTGTGTGTGTGTGTGTGTGTGTTAGACTCTAGCATATCTTATTGTAACAGTCATAATAGTCACAGAAAATCAGTCTTTTTATGGTGTCCCTATTAAGACTTTTCATTTAAATGTTATTTTTATGTGTATGAGTGTTCTGCCTGCCTGTATGTCTATGCACCACATTCATGCCTGTGGCCACAGAATCCAGAAGTGTTTCAGATCCCCTAGCACCGGAATTACAGACAGATGGGAGCTACCATGTGGAGACATGGAATGAAACACTGGTTCTTTGGAAGAGTAACCACTGCTCTTAACTGCTAAACCATTACTCCAGCCCTGAATCTTCATTTCAGGAGGGGTCTAAGTATAATCTGAACTAGACTATGGAGTCGTATCTGTCTCTTTGAAAAGATATGCATTATGATTTGTTGGACATTCTAAGCACTATGTTAGTGTTACATAGGTATATATAGTAGATACCCATAAAAGGAAATATGCACAATTACCTTAGATGTAACTTAACTTGGCTACTAGAGAAATCGTTGGGGTGTAGAAAGCCAGTGCAAATAGCAATGACTTTTACAAGGCAAATTAGGTCTATGGTCCTCTTTTTGTTGATTCCCTTCACATTAATATTATAGAGACTACTCATTTAAATCAAACAACTAAAGAACCATAGTTTCTGCTAGAACAGGGATCACTTTTACCATATTTAAAGCAACTCATTTGCTCTAATTTGTCCTACTTATACTAATTTCAGTACCCTTATATGCCATATTAAAAAGGAAAACAAAGTCAAGTCTGATGGTTAAGATAAACTGATTGAGTTCTTATTCTTATATAGTAGCTATTACACTATTTTATTCTCATAATTTTTATATCCTTAACAATTATTACATTTAATGAATATGTTTTGAGAAATCACATATTTGGCATTACAAGTAGTTTTGTAGGGGAATATGATAAACAGTTACATTTTCATCATTGTTTCAGACACAAGGTAGGCCCACAACCAGATAGCACATCTTTCTGACCTTTGTCTAACTTAGTAATTTCTGGTGTCACACAATTAATATATTAAATATTCCTTTAAGCTTGAAGTCAAATATGAGTTGGAGTTTTTTCTTTATTTTATTTTTGTAGTGCTGGGGGTTGAACGTAGCACCTTGCCTGTGCCAAGCAAGCATTCTACCATTGAGGTACACACCTAGCCCCTTAGAGGATTCTGTGTTAAAATTATATGTCAGCCTTTACTTTTAGCAGAGAAAAAAATACTAAAAGTAATTTCCTTCATATTATTATCACTTTTTCATGATGGTTTTTGATGTTCTTTATTATCAATATTAGCCAGGGTATTTTGTTTACTGCTTTAATCATAATATTAAGAAAATACCAAATCAATCTGTGTTTTCATCATGATATAAATGTGATTTTTTCTTGAAATGAGTACTTTCATTTTTAAGTAGATAATTTTCAGTTTTCCATAAACTATATTTTAATTAAGTACACCAGTTTCATTTCTCATGGACCTTAATCTTCTCTCTAGATTTAGTATATCAAAAAATGTACAATACCTCTTTCTAGTAATTAAAATAAGTATTACTTCATGCTTCTTTGAATATATTAAATATGGTACATAGTGTGACTAATGACCATTTGTTTATTTAACTATAGGTGGATGCCAATCTTGAAGTTTTCAAAAGTAGGAGACATCTACTTCTATATATAAGTATTTACTATAAGGTAACTAGCCACATTTCTGTCTTAGAAACAGTACACACGTTTTAGACTTTTTAGATTTAACATCTAGTTGGAAAGGAACATTTTCTTGGGATGGAATTCTGTTTTATTCATTGCAGTTTTATTTTTAATTTATTTTGTGGTGACAGGAAGTCAATATGAAGTGTCTTTCTCACTTTCTCCATCTAATCTTTCGATATAGGGTCTTCTCACTGAATCTAGAGCTTGCCATTTCAGCTATACTGGGTGGCTAGTGAGCCTTTGAGAGTCCATGTTTCTTCATCTCCCCAGCCCCATGGTTATAGACATGTGCTACCATGCCTGGTTTTTATGTGAGTGTTGGGGTTCCAAACTCAGATCCTCATGTTTACACAGTACTTATTGAGTTAGCCATGGCCCAGCCGAGCTCTCAGTAGTTTTTTTTTTTTTCTTTTTCTTTTTTATTTTATGAAATGGAAGTAGCCAAATCATGTGGTATACCAGTTAATAGTCATGATCCTTGATCATTTCTTCTAAGTATCCTTTAATGATATCTAAAGTATAGCTGTGTAAACACCATCTGAGGAGTTGCTTAAATGCATATATTCAGGTTCCCCTTTTACATGCTTATTCAGAAACTCTAGAAAAAGGACCAATAAATATTTCAAAAACCCTCTTTGTAATGATACATCCTGAAATTTAAGAACAACTATTTCAGAGCAATTGTTTTATCATGATTTCTTTAGTGTATATGTCTATGTATGCATACAGTTTATAAAAATGTGATCAGGAACATCAGATTATTCATGTGTAACGTGTACCAAAATGCTCTTTTGTTGTTTTTCTTCTTTAGACTGGTTGCCTGATGACTTTATTCCTTAAGATGAAAATTCAAATCTTGGCTGAAATATCCACTGTATCACCATATTGACTGTATAGAGTTCTTGAAAGTTATCTTTGCAGTGCAAGTTGTAAGTTATTCCTTCTTCTCCTTGTACATGAACTTCTAATATTAATAGAGTTGGAAAATTACTAGTGAGTTTCACTTTTATTACTGTTGTCAGAAGGGTAAAAGTGAGTGATAAGGAAAATATTGTGATTTATTTATTATATAAATAAATGTTTCTGACCCTTTGTGAGATCTTGACAATTCACTTGCCTTATTTGGATTTCAGATGAATTGAACCAATTAAATAATGGAAACAACTTAGTTTTGATTTCATTGTTTATACTAGAATCATATGTATTAGTATATCATATTTATTATAGACATACTAATGCTATTCAAGATCACTGGACCATGAGTTAGCTTACAGGATAAATAAATTAGAATAAGTCGGAGACTCAGAACAAGATCTTAAGGAATAGACTGATATGATTTCAGCTTTTGTATTCGTGTTCAGGCTTATGAGGCAAATTTTTAAAGGAGATTTGCTTTGAGTTTGGATATTCAGCCCATGAAAATATATTCTTGTACTTCATGTTCAAAAATCACACATTCTTTAGCTGACAGCTTTTTGTAAACATTGTACAATAATCGATGTGAATAGGTTAGGCTTTTTTTTTTTTGTACTTCTAACTTCATGACAATAAGCACCCAAAGAGTTGTGCTTTCTGGTATGGGAACTTTTGTTTCCTAACAGATTGTTTAATTTTTCTATTTGATATATTTGGAATTAACTATGTTATTTGAAAATATGACTCTTAAATTACATATGATAAGTCATTAATTTAGGTATTTGTTAGAAAATTAAAATAGATACTGGGTATATGAAAGAAGTATAAAATTATAGACAAATGTTGAATTATCCATGTTAATGGAGATGAGCATTTGTATAAGCATTATAGGTTCCATATTAATGAAAAATCACTTATTTCTATTCCATCATGTTATACTTTACTGAATTTGCTGTGTGTATATATATCATGTATAATTTTATATGTATGATATTTGGTGGTAATTATGATGTTTTAAAATTTGTGATTCATATTTCTTGAACACATAACTTAAGTACAGGTGACTAGAAAATGGTAATGTAAAATTCTTCAGTTAGTAATGATGTGCGAATTTAATAAAAAGTAGAGTAAGATGGGACTTTATTTAGTTGTAGCAAGAGAATACTAAAAAATCAGAACTGGTTATTTATAAATATTATTTAGTTAGTTGAAATGTATACTGATCAATGACATAACATCCTCACATCCTAACAAACTGATTTCATGTATTTATATTTAACAAATGCTAGTGACAAATACATGCACATATAAACTTAAATATACATATGTACAAACACACACATGTCATGTCCTTAAATATGCAAGCTAGTCTAGATGCTAGAAGACTTAGAATAATAAGCATAGGAGTCAGGTGAAAAATTGTAGACACCGATGAACAGTTTCTCTATACTACTTTTCTAGCATAAAGTGAAAAGAAATGTTAATCTTCTTTGTTTTCTTTGTGAGGACTTAGTATGCTTTTGTGTGGGAAACAAAATGTTTTTCCATCCCTTTCTTCTGTAATATCTATGTCTAGATCTAGTATATTAAGTATCTCTTCCTAATTTGTTTTATGTTAGAGTCACTTTTTTGATCAGTTGCTCATTTATTCTCACAGTTCTTTTATTCTTGATTTGGTTGGCTATCTCTATATAAAGTTCCTATGGACTTCTTTATGGAAAATAATTTCTTAACACTTGAAAAAGTATATGTAGCAGTATTAATATTCTCCTCTCAGAGGTTATAAGCCCAGTATTAAGCCACTGAATTTTTAATATTTTACTAATATTAACAAAGGAAATTTTCCATTAATTATATAGAAATTTCCACTTTCAAAAGAAATTTGAATATTAATAAATAATTTTAAAGCTTATGACCACTATTTAAGCTAGTTTATACTTCTGTAATATTTATTCAATAAACTGTAGAACTCCCTAAAATTTTTATACAAGCCCAGATATTGTGATGAATTCTATTTTCCAGAATGGTAGCTGGAACATAATGAATCATTAGCTTCAAATAGTTCAGTGATAATTAGAGGCAGGAGGGAAGGCCTAGTCCCTACTCCAAATGACTTGACAGATTTTGGTGACCCCTCCTGGAAGGCATCACCCTCCCAGTGGAGTGGGGGGATGGGATGGAAGGGTGATCAGGGTCATGGGATGGAGGGAAGGAGGGAGAGAGAACAGGGATCGATTTGTAAAATTAAAAAAAATTAAATAAAAGAATTATTTTAAAGTAGTCTTACAATTTCTTATTGAATGTTCTAGCAACTAATGTGTATTCTTGCTCCTTAAATTAATTTTTCTCACTAGGGTAATTACAAAAACCTGAAATAAGTCAATGCAACCCACTCATGTTTAAATTTTTGATTTGTATACTCACATAGTTGGTCAAACTCTACAAATATTCACAATTAAAATGGCTTAAATAAAATAAGCAACCCATTATATAAACCATAATATTACATAATAAAAATACACATTGGCTCTTTAATTCATGTTTATGAGGATAATATGTAGAGAGAGGGCTATGATAGGTTTAGTTTTCTCACAAACACAGATGTGCTGTTTCTTAATGATTGAACTGTTAAAGACTATTCTACAAATGCCAAATAAGATAATTCTATTGCTGTAGTTATACTTGAGATATATGTGAATTCTAAATATTTTTTATTCTGATAGCTCTGTAATTTGAAAAATATATGAATGCTATCCATATAAATATGCTTTAAACATATTTTTTTTCATTCCTTGAATTCAGGAAATAATACCTAGTTCAATGACTATGTCCATGATAGACTTCATTTACTTTCCTACATTAATTTGTTTGAACAACTTAATAGTGTATTAGAAAATCAATGTAATCACTTTAGATAATGCAGAATTAATATAGATGCACTCATCATGATTTATAAAAATTTAAATTCTTGATACTCTCCATTAGTAAAATTTTCTGAGCATTTTATATCATATGCTAACTAGCTATTAGACAACTATACTAGATGTTTTTAAGACACAGGAATTTTATGCTTCTCTAAATTCTTGTTTAATTTTGCATGCAAATTTGGTAGATTCATTTTATATTTCCAAGTAACAGTCATTATTTATTTCACCTGACATTAAATCACTTCTGGGCATATAGGCTAAGTCATGAATTAGATGATAACTTTATTCTCAAAGAACCCAGTGAATTAATAACATAATAGAAGATTTCTATAATGGTATTTAAAATGAGAGCAATGAAATATACAAAACTCAATAGTGTATGTTTGAATGATTTTATAATTATAGAATTAAAGATATCATATTATGTATTAGTTCCATTTTGTCCATGTATTGTACTATAATTATTCCATAAATGGCATTTATATGACCAAACACCATCATTATTTTTTTATATGGAGAAAGATTAGAAAAAATGCCATTTTTATTTTATGAGTTATGTAATTGCATTTAATCCTTGGGAAACATGTTTGAACTTACCTGTGAACCAAAGACTTAATATAATCTTGTGACTTTTATTTTTCCATATTTAAGAATGATTATATCTATCAATAACTTCCTAGTATTCACTTTGTTTTTATAGAGGGTAAATCTGTTTTGAACTTATTTCATATGTTGTTGGTGTAACATTAGCTTTAAGATGCTGATATTTTCTCTTAATATTTTTCTTGTCCCTAGTTGATTTATTGACATCACAATGTCAGAGATAAGATTCAGCAATCTCACTTGGGATCACATCATGACACTGGATCGCGTTTTAGATGAAGTAATCCCAATTCATGGAAGGGGCAATTTCCCCACACTGGAGGTAAAACCAAAAGATATTGTTCATGTTGTGAAAGATCAACTCATAAAGCAGGGCATTACTGTTAAAGATACTAGATTGAATGGCTCTACAGCAAGTTACATACTCGCAAGCCATAATGGAATCAGCTATAAAGATCTGGACATTATTTTTGGTGTTGATCTACCAAGCGATCAAGAATTTCAGGTTGTTAAGGATGCAGTTTTAGGCTGTCTACTTGACTTTTTGCCAAAAGGTGTTAAAAAAGAAAAGATTACCCCAAAGACAATGAAAGAGGCATATGTGCAGAAAATGGTCAAAATTTGCAATAACCATGATCGCTGGAGTCTCATCTCTCTTTCAAATAACACTGGGAAGAATGTAGAACTAAAATTTGTGAATTCACTCAGACGACAATTTGAATTTAGTGTAGATTCTTTTCAAATTCTTTTGGATTCCATGTTAGATTTCTATAGTGTCCCAAATGCTAAGCTAACCAAAGAATCTTGTCCTGTTGTTGTGGCTGAAAGTATGTATGGGGATTTTCAGGAAGCAATGATACATTTGAAATACAAGCTCATATCTACCAGAAAACCTGAAGAGATCAGAGGTGGTGGTCTTTTGAAATACAGCAATTTGTTGGTTCGTGACTTCAAACCCGCTTGTCAAACAGAAATTAAGACTCTGGAACGTTATATGTGTTCTAGATTTTTCATTGATTTTCCTGATGTAACAGAACAGCAAAAGAAAATTGAATCATACCTCCGCAACCATTTCATAGGTGAAGAAAAAAGCAAGTATGACTACCTTATGACTTTGCATGGAATTGTAAACCAAAGCACTGTCTGCCTCATGGGTTATGAAAGAAGGCAAACTCTTAACATGATCACTCTTTTGGCTTTGAAAGTACTTGGAGAACAGAATGTATTACCCAGTACAGATAATGTAACTTGCTTCTATCAACCTGCTCCATACCTTGTTGTTGAGGGAGGGTACCCAAGCTATTATGTAGCATCTGGGCCACCACTTGTTTACTTCCAGCCATGCCCTACAGTGCAGTTTCCAGTACAGAATGGTATGATCTAAGAAGTACACATATCAGAAGCATTGCTTAAGTACATCTGAAAAGCAATTTTCCAAATTCTGTAAAAGTTAAGATCTATTTTTGTGCAGTTGCCAACTATTTTTCACCAGTTTCAGTGTAGATAATCATAGTAGATAAGTTATCTCTAAACTCATTTTAAGTGATCTTCAAATGTTGTGACTGTAAAAGCTTTCAAATATAGTAGAATACTTGAAATGATGTTTTACATCTTACTGACACTTAAGACAAAATTTGCTGTGACCAGTATGTTAAAGATGCCTGCATCTTTGGCTGAAGTATAAAAGAACACTCTCATGTTTTAAAATCGAGACACATAGTGCAGACATAGTACAACATCTTTGTGTTCAACTAGTTCCTTGTTACACTGCTTTTTTTCCCTTAACAAATAAGAACATGAAATTTTAGTGCTTAAATTGAAAACACCTGATTTCAATGATAACAAATATAAATGATGTTAAAACAATGAATTGTAAATCTGTGTTTCCCAATAAAATTTGTTGGGTTGAAAATACTACTAAATTTTGAAGGACCACTGGAAAAAATGTTCTGGAAAAAATCAATTTATCCCTCCATATAGAAACAATTTAGCTAATCTGTGAATTGAAAAAAATTCCTTTCATCTGAACAACCAATAAGTAACTTATAATGGAGAGTGTTTTGGGGTGTTTAAATAAATTGAAAAAAAAAAGAACCAACTTTTAAATTGAAACTATTTTATCATCATCTCCTAAGAAGAAATTAAATGGGACAAAAAAGAGAAATAGAACTACTAACAACAAAAAGTTAAAGATTTTAGCCATGACATTTAAGATTTTTGGCTTATTTGATCAACAACTGAATACATCTGGGTAATTTCATCATTAGTAAATGAAAGCAAATTACCACTGATTTAAACACTTTCACATTTTCAACACCAAAGATTAGTTTGTAGTATGTTCCTCGATGTTAGATTTTAGTTAACACCATATTTTTCAATAATTATTTATATTTTCCATTGTTCTGAATATTTAGTCAGCACATCAGATATCTACCTTGTAAATATATGAATGGTATTTATAATGAATTTCTGTCATGATGAAAAGAGCCATTGATATGTTATCTGGGATGATAACAATAAGCTGATCCAAATGAATGTCAAAAGACCGTCAGAAAACTTAAGTAATTTTCCATCACAACATGAATCAGAAATCAAAATCTGAGAATGTATTTAAATGTGTGTACCTACAGAGAGTATTTGAAGTCTCTTCTTGGCATTATAGTATTGAATACAGTACCACTTCTAGGAAATTTTCAAATAGCCAATATTTCTTACTTTTTTGTACCCATAAATCACTGGCCATTGGGGTATTTAAATAATTACATGTGTATTACAGAATCCCAAGGCTTTAATATTTGGATTTACCTCCTCTTGTGGAGAACAAATAAAAAACATTAACTACTACACTAAGAAACTGTATGTATCTGTCTACATCTTGTAATAGCTAAAGCATAGGGATTCTTCTTTGTGCTCTACTATATACACTTTACTTTTCAGAAAGTGTGGAAACTACACACACACACACACACACACACACACACACACACACACAAATAATTACTCACCAGGAAAAAAATCTAAAAGATACAGGGAACTTAATTGAGAATAAAAGGATTGTATAAGAGATATCAATGTTAAAGGTTCAGTATTTCCCATAGTAGTTGAGCAATATATTGTGAAGGTGTTTGGGAGTATCTTATCACATTTTCCATCTGTTGCTTCTTATTGGATTTACTCCAAACTCTATTTCCTAGAAAGCAATTTTTCCATATTATTATCCTAAAGCTTTAAATTGCAGTGTATAGAGAATGGCCTAAAAGGATCATGCTTTCTCCTGACATTTTAAATGTCTTGTTCCCTTGTGGAAATATCTCAATATATACTTCTCATATTTTCTCAGGTTAGAGAATCCAAACATGTTGAATGGGAAGGATACCATAGAATAAAATTCTTTAGCCTATTCCTCATGACTTTGTTTCCCAAAATAACATCACCACATTAAGCCTTCCTTTATTGCCTCCTAACCAGAAAAAATTGTATTCAATAACATGACAGCATCTCTCCAGGACTAATGCAACTGCCTTAAAAGAAGCAGTACTAATCCCTTCTGTTCATTAGTTTAATATTACATGGGACTGGTTTTTCTAAGTAAGCAGGTGCCACCTTTTTTTTTTTTTAACCTGGAGTCACTCATTGAAGTCATTCAGTTATTTTAAAACCCTCTTCCAGCATATGTCATTCCATTACCAGGCATGCACCAGATTGCCCTTGACTGTTTTAACCAATGATACGATACGATTCAGGAATAAGTTTTATTCTGGATGGGTTTTTTTGTTGTTGTTGTTTTTTTTTTTGTTTTTGTTTTTTTTTGCCTCAGCCATCTAATCAAAACCAAACGAGAAAAAAATAAGTAGTTCTAGCATTTCTATTAGTTAATTGTGTTTCAGCAACAGACACATATTCTTTTAACCTATACTATTCTTATAGTGCACAAATGTCCTCATATCATAAATGATTTAATAGGATGCGTAAAGCTTTTAAATTCAGAAGTAGTCTTCTGATTGTCACTTACTTGGAAACCAATTTTATGTCACTGTTATTTCAACATAACACATTTTGCTTGAATGTGCTTTGGTTATGGAAGAATGTGAGATTATTTAAATGAATTAAAACAAAACTCATTTTATAACTGTCTATTTTGAAAGAGCAACAGATATTATATAGATGACATTAATGCATGCGGTTTATATGCCCCCTCCAACAGACAGACCATCCATTGTCCTATAAAAGGAGTGCCACATGCATGCACATTTTATTGCCTCATAATAAAATCATTAACCCCTATAAATGAATAAAATGGCCTTCTTAAGACAGATAATATATCTAGTAGTTACTCCTCAAAATTATTCCAAATTAAAAATGATAGGCTGTCAACCCAATTAATTTGGTGATTTCTTACATAACTCTACACTAAGAGAGAAATATAAATTATTGTTTCTAAATTGCTAAGTAATCCATTATATATTATAGATATGACCCATTCATACATATTCCTTAGGCTAAACTATGCAACCCAGAAGCCTGAGACTGGATTCTTATTTAAGGGTTTGTAAAGACCTGGAGGTAATGAGTAAGGGATATTAGTCACTGTGAAAATAACATTACAGTGCTGTATGAGGCTACTAACTAATACACTACTTGACCTTTTACTTTTACTGTAGTAGAATAACTTGAAAGTTTTCTATATAAAATTAAAACTTAATTCCAAAGCAAAATGGTAAAGATATTATCAAATACTTAACTTGTAAAATCAGAATTAAAGGGTATTTTTGTATATTTATAACAGTCTTTTCCAGATGCTTTGAAAATTAAAAGTAATCTTGGTAAATCATTGATATGTACATTTTCTATTTTTAGAAGGTTTTCCAATTTTAGTGCCTCGCACCAATAATACTAGAGTCAATACAACCCATATTGGCAGGTATTTGAACAAATACAACTTTAAATCATAATTTTATTTAAGCTATATGGATGACTTTCTTGAGCATGAGTATTTCTTCGTATCTATCTCCCTTACAGATTTAAGAGTTTAAAGGCATCTTTGGTACTCTGACTTCAAAATCCAATACTTTTTCTTGCATTAAATTGCAAATACCTATTGTTCACTAACTATTGAAGTTGTATTTTCACTATTGAGTAAAATCCATCCTGATTCAGCCTGTAAGTTAGGAATATAACTTAAAACTAGTTCATAGAGTAAAACTGTCTTCTTTGAAAAGCAATCAAATCTTTAAAGTCAAAAGCAAGATAACCCTCTATCAAATACCATATCTGTATACTTATTAATAGTGTATCATGCAGTATTTTGACACATGTAGACATTACTGAGACTTAAATCTAATTAGTATACATATTTTCCCAAGAATAGGTCTGTTATTTATGGTGAACACTCTGAATGTCTTCTAGCTTTTGGAAATTTACAGTACATTAGTGTTATCTATAGTCATCCTATTGAAGAGTAAGGTTTTAATTCCTCCTGTTTCTTTTCCATATACTAAAATGGCACTTCTACTTTTCTCAGTGGCAGGATAGAGAAATTAAAACTAGGGGTAACTTTTTAGTGTTTACTTTACAAAAAATTAATTCCAAAAAAGAGGGGGGAATCTGGCACTGTTGATTTAAGAAGACTGTGGACATAGATGTTCAATTCTAGAAAGTAATTTCTGTGTATGTATTGTAGATAACCCAAATTTAGCCTCTCTGATTTTCACAAATTCTCATGCCTAGGGCACATTAACAATCTTAAGTCAAAGGCTGTGATTCTGGAAATATATGTTATCTTTCTGATTCTTGAAGAATCCTTGAATTCTTGACAATAGTCAAAGAAATCAGTCTGCTTTTTCTGTCATTTGATGTCCAAATGGGTATAACTTATAAACTAGCTTCTTTTTTTAGTTAGACACACTCAGAACCATTCATGCACAATGTGTTGTGATCTTGAACTATTCTAGAGAATATTTAAAAGTAGTTATATTAAAAATTAACCATCAAAACACTAAAATTTTAAGATCAGAAGGCACTATCTAAAAGTATAAAGCTATACATTACATAAACATTCCCATAGCACATTACATTAAAAGATAAGGTAATGAATAGGCATCTTGCATTCATAAATTATATTATAATATCACATTTATTGAATAATTTTTCCAGTACATTTTAAGTATTTCATTTAGTAAGCTTAACTTTCCCAGTAAGATTAGAAATAACCCATTTCAGTAGGTGAAATTTTCTGATATCAACCCATTACTGTTAGATAGTGTTGTCTTATGGTTATGTTTGCTATTTTATAGGTGGCTGTGACAAATCTGACTTCCTATTTAAATTAGGACCTTCTGCTATTTTAAAGCATGTCACATATACCTAGAAAAAGTACTGCCACCTCACATCTGTACTCTGCCATTAGATTTAACTGAGTAGTGTTTGCTTGGCAGCTCTGACTTAGTTGTTGAATTTCACCTAGTCCCTTTTAGATGACATGAACTGAATGTCAGTAACTTTTCCTTCTGGTTCAAAAAAGTATTGGCAAGCACAAAACATTTTTCTTTTAAGTCCTTCTTTAGGTTAAGGGGATGCCTTTCTTCTCCTGCAAAACAAAAAAGGCAACTGCTTGGGTAATCCAGTCCATAAACATGTCAATAAATAATTAATGGTGGATAATTGATTAATCTGAGTTACTTTTTCATTTAGAATCCAAAATAACTACTGAATACTAAGCAAGTTTAATTCATAAGCATTTCTCCTCAAGATATGTTTCAACATTCAGTTGATTTAAACCTAATCATCTAACATGAAAGAAAATGTCAGTGATACAAATGTTGGTCAGAATGGGAAAATAAATAAAACTATCTAACTGTAGTTGCCAGCTCCACATAAAGTTGGCTGCTAATAGCATTCTCTTCTCTACTATATCAAGAAAATTATCTTTTAAACACTGAATTATTTGTGTTTTGATTTAAGAAAGTGGGCAATATAAATATAGCTTTATAACGTTTAAGGTGCCTTTTCTATTTTTATAGTTCGCATATCTACTTTTAGTCTCTTAGTGCAAACATTTTGAAGTGCTGTAATAACTTACTATGATTCTGTAAATAAATTTTTTCAGAACTATTTCAGGAGTAGTAGATTTAAACAGGTGTCAGAAATGTCCAAAGTTTGGTGAAATGTGCATAGTTGCTTTAATATTGAATATATGTTAAATAAGAATAGTTTTTTATATTGTTATACAATTTCAAGACTTGTATCACTTTTTGGAAAATGTATTTTGGTGTTTGACAAAAAATTAATATATGAAGAGTGAAGTATCTTTTTTGGAAATTATTTTTGATTCTGATACTATATATGTATGTTTTATTGTTCATCGTATAGCTCTTATACTTGTATCATTTGCTTTGTATGTAAAGATGGTGGAAATTTTAGTATAGATACTGTTATTAGATCAAAATGAGTTTTGAAATAAAATGACCATGGAAAATGCAGCAGTGCACCAACTGCAAAATGGATAAATGCCTATTATTTCAAACACAACCACATCAGCTACTTAAAAGTATTTTTAAAAAGAATTAGCTTGAATGTTTTCCATTAAAAGTGGAAAATAACGAACACAAGAAGCTACTGACCTTAAATATATTATAACTTTGTATAAGGAACTACTATCAACATTTATGACAAATTAATGATAACACTATCCAATACAAAATGCTATCCACAAACATAACTATTAAATGGAATGTATTTATTTATTTCACTTAGCTTCATTTGATTTTCCCCCATTGGTAAGTCTTACTTATTCTATCTTCCCCATTCAAATTACCATTATCTCTAATACATTAAATGAGATCATAATTGACAAGATGAAATTTAATGTGAAATTAAATGCCAGTATCATTCAGAGAAATGAGCCAAAATAGCAGATACTGAATCTATACCCCTACACATCCACACACCCTTCATACCTTTAGCAATACTTGGTGGTATTTTGGATTAAGTGACTAAATAATGAAAGGTGGTTTTGAATATAGCCATAATTAAAATAATGAAGACTGATAAAATATGTGAATAAGAAAAAGAGGACCACACCATAAACCTGGTGCTGGGGAAATTCTCAGAAATCTACAAGGATGACCCCAGCTAAGACTCCTGGAAATAGTGGAGAGTATGCCTGAACTGGCCTTAACTGTAATCAGATTGATGACTACCCTGTCATCAGAGAGCATTCAACCAGTAACTGATGTAAGCAGAGGTGGAGATTCATAGGCAATCACTAGCTGAGCTCCTTGAGTTCTGCTGAAGAAAGGGAGGAGAGAGCGTACAAGCCAAAGGAGGTCAACATCATAACAGGGGAACCCACAGAGATAACTGACCTGAGCTAATGGGAGCACATGGACTCTGGACTTATAGGGAGCCTCCATGGGACCAACATAACCCCCCTCCATGTGTGTAGCTTGGTCTGTTTGTGGGGCTCCTATCATGGGATAAGGACTTGTTCCTGGTACTTGATCTGTATTTTGGAAATTACATCACCAAGCCTGGTTGCTTTTCCCAACTTTGATGCTGGGAGGGGTGGGGGAGCTCGGTCCTACTTCAAATTATGTGCCATGCTTTGTTCAATCCCAGGGAGGCCCACCTCTTTTTGAATGGAGACAAGGAGGAGGGAATGTGAGGGAAGGGTTGAACAGAGGTAGGGGGAGGGAACAGGAGATGAGGGAGTAGAAACTGTGGTCGGTATGTAAAATAAATGAAAAAATAATTATAAAAAAGAGTAGAGTTTTTCAGGTCACTTACATAATATATCGTCTACAAATAGTGAAAGTTTGACTGATTCCTTTCCAATTTGCATACCCTTGAGGAGGACCCTAAGAGAGACCATACATGGTACCCCACAGAAGGGGAAAGGTACAGATTGGGAGCATGGGCGGAGGGGATAGGGAGTTAAGAGAAAGAGAAGAGGAGAAGTGGAAGGAAGAAGAGTTTATAAGGGAACAGAAAGATTGAGTTAGGAGAAAAATACAGGAGAGCAAGAAAAGAGGAACCATAATGGAGGGAGCCATTATAGGTTTAAAGAGAAATCTGGCATTAGGGAAATGTCCAGAAACCTTCAAGTATGACCCCAACTAACAATTTAAGCAATAGTGGAGAGGCTACCTTAAATGCCCTTCCCCGATAATGAGATTGATGACTACCTTATATGCCATCCTAGAGCCTTCATCCAGTAGCTGATGGAAGCAGAAGCAGACACACACAGCTAAACCCTGAGCCGAACTCCTGGAATCCAGTTGTAGAGAGGGAGGAGTGATGAGCAAAGGAGTCAAGACCAGGCTGGAGAAACCCACAGAAACAGCTGACCTGAACAAGGGGGAGCTCATGGACCCCAGACTGATAGCTGGAAAACCAGCATAGGACCGACCCAGACCTCTGAATGTGGGTGTCAGTTAGGAGGACTGTTCAATCTATGGGGCCTCTGGCAGTGGATCAGTATTTATCCCTAGTGTACAAATGGACTTTGGGAGCTCACTCTCTCAGCCTAGACACATTGGGCAGGGCCTAGTCCCTGCTCCAAGTGTGACAGATTTTGAAGATCACCCAAGGAAGGCCTCATCCTCCCTGGGGAGCAGAAAGAGGATAGGATAGGAGGTTGGTGGGAGGAGGGGAGGGAAAGGGAACTGGGATTGACATGTAATAAAAGTTGTTTCTAATTTAAATAAACAAATCATTTAAACTTTTTAAAAAGAAGAAAAAAGTGGTGTGTGTGGGGGGAGAGGGGGAGGCCGGGCAGTGTTGGCACATGCCTTTAATACCAGAACTTGGGAGGCAGAGGCAGGTGGATCTTTGTGAGTTCAAGGCCAGCCTGGTCTACAAAGTGAGTTTCAGGATAGCCAGGGCAGCACAGAGAAACCCTGTCTGGAAAAAAAATGAGAAAGGAAGGGGTGGGGGCTCACTCAGTGTAATTTGCTTGAGGTTTAAATAGGCATAGCAACTGTCTAGCCACTTTCTAGGGGTTTAAATTATGTTGAAAAAAGAAGCAGTAAATAACTTTAATGAAGACAGAGTATTTTCTCTTCATAATGTAAATTATTAGATGACTAAGGTTTGAAATCAATAGATGATTATACGAAAAAAAGGTAAAAATGACTCACATTTTAATCCTTTAATATACAAGGATATTCTGCCTTATGTAATCCTTCAAACATTACCAAGAATCCTCCTTTCCATACTTACAAAAAACAGACTTTAAATTTAGTAATAAATGGATATACATACAAATCCTAATATATTCCTGTATAGGTTGGTTCCATATTTCACTTGTCACCTTCTAGTTAATCATGCCTGATATATAAAAATGCATTTTATTTATATATTTATTTCATCAAGCATATTAAGATATTCATTATTTAGCACAAATAGAAGTCAGATTCATCAACTTTTGACACCTGACAATGGTGCCATTAAATTATGTACATAAAATCTCATTATACTAAGTGATTGGTATGCTTGGGTTCTTTCTACATTATTCACAGCATTAAAAATACACACATGTACATTGTATAATGTATACATGTATATGTGCATATGTGTACTTATAAGTATTCATACACATAAGCATATACATTTTCATACCTCACCAAGTAAATCTTATTCTTAGCAAGATTATGTAAAATGTCTAGTGTTACCTTTTGTTTTATATTAAGATTTGAATAGATTTCACACATTTTAAAACATTTTCAGTAAAGTATACCTAAAGACATAAAATAATTAAAAATAATGCCCTATATCTCATCATTCCTAACATTACGTACTATTACACATACATGTATTACTTTCTGGTTGTTTCATTATATCTCTTATACTTGTATCATTGCAATTCTTCATTTCTGAACTCATAATGAGTTTTTATAGAAACAGTAAACCACTGACATGAGCAAAATGAAAACCCTAGTCCCTTTAGATTTTACATATATCTGAAATGGATCATCCCACACTTGTTTCAGTTTGCCTTTACTCACACATCAACTCTTCTAAGGATACATAAATATGGCAGACATAATAGATACATTCTTGGAGAAAAATCATTTTTTCAATTTCAAAGACAATGAATACAGATAAGTGTTTGAAAAATGGCTTATCTTAAAGTCAATTTTTTTTTAAAACCACATTTCTGGACACACTATGATAGAGGTAACAGTGGCTGAACTGACAATTTTAATTAGCACTATAGAAAATTTTTAAATAAATTAGGGAAATCTGTGGTTTTATGGGAGGTTAACTCTGACAGTTTACATATCTGGGTACATTTTGAAGGTTATTTGAAACTCGCCTGAACAACTTTTGCCTCTAGGAAGATACATTGTTTGAAAAATCACCCAAAGGTCACTATTTCTAGAGAAGTGGTTTCTATCAAAACCTCCTGTTTTAAAGTTACATGAAGTAACTTTAAACAAACTTATTGAGGGAAGCCCACAGGTAAAATGGTAAGTTGGCTCTATCACTCTGTTAACTCAGAACTCGATGTTTGGCAATTGGTCGTGAGTTCTCATCTCTCAGCTGGATTCTTTACATAGTTATATAAACATACTAACAGATTCTGTGAAATAGCCAAAGGAAAGTAAATTAATAAGGTGGACTAAGGGGTTTCAAAAAGTAAATTATTGGAATAACAGGTGATGGGAGAATGCATACATAATTAGAATTAATGACTTCAAAACTCTCAAGTAATGTTGGAAGAATGGTTCAATCTTGGTAAGAATAGCAAGCCCCATGACACAGAAGAAAACTTCATTTTCACAGACATTTTAGATCACAGCAAAATTAGGAAGAAAGCATAGATTTCTTACATATTCCTAATTTCAATATTTCTCTATTATAATATGACACACCAGAATAATTGATTTGCTCAGATTCAATAAATATACACTGGCAACTCATTGCCACCTAAATCCATAGATCATATTGGGTTCACACTTTGTAATTATGGATTTTGACAAATTGCAAAATGACATGTATCTATCATTATAATATAATGCAGGATACTACCAATACCCTGGGGGAGGGGATACCTGTTCTACCTTTGTATTCTTCTTTCCCTTCTAACCTCTAGAATTATTACTTTACTGTTTTCATAGTTTTCCTTTTCCAGAATTTCATATACTAGAAACAATTCACTTTACAACTTTTCGGTTTGATTCCTTTCAATGAGATACATATTTTTTTTTCATGATGTTTGTAGAGCTTGATAAAACTAATTTCTTTTTAGTGAAGAATATTCCTTTGACTGAATGTACTATGATTATCCATTCACTTACTAGAGGACATCATGATTTTGTCCAAGTTTACAGTTTTGAATAAGACTTCTATAAACAGCTGTGTAGAGGTTTTGTGGGGCATATATTTTCTACTCATTTGAGTAAATACTAAAAATTGTGATTAGTAGGTGGTATGGTAAGTATATGCTTATATATAAAGGAATTTATAATGACAAAAGCAGCTGTACTTTTTTTTATACCCACTAGCTGTAAATGAGAGGTCCTTTCGTGTTACATTCCCAGTAGTTTATTACTGTATGTGGATTTTTGCAATTCTAATAGGTGTACATACCAGTGATATTCATTATTGATTATTAATATTCATTATTGTTAATTCCCTAGTGCTTTATGAACTTGAGTATCTTTTAATATGTTTATTTTCCATCTGTGTATCTTATTTGGTAAGGCAACTCATCACCTCTTTTACTTATTTTAAAAATCTAATTGTTTTTATGTTATTGATCTTTAAGAGTACTTTCCATGAGCAAAGGGGTCAAGACCAGGCTGGAGAAACCCACAGAAACAGCTGACGTGAACAAGGGGGAGCTCATGGACCCAGGAATGATGGCTGGGAAACAAGCATAGGACCGACCTAGATCCCTGAACGTGGATCTCAGGAGGCCTGGGTAATCTATGGGGCCTCTGGTAGTGGATCAGTCTTTATCCCAGTATAAAAACTGGGCTTTGGGAGCCCATTCCACATAGAGGGATACTCTCTGAGCCTAGACACATGGGGGAGGACCTAGGCCCTGCTCCAAATGTTGTGACAGATTTTGAAGATCCCACATAGAAGACCTCACCCTCCCTGGTGAGCAGAAAGAGGATGGGATAGGGGTTGGTGCAGGGCAGGGGAGGAGGGAACTGGGATTGACATGTAAAAAGCTTGTTTCTAATTTAAATAAAAAAGTATTTTCCATATTGTTGGTAAGAGTGCTTTTCTTCCATTTCCCCTTCCTAGAGAAATTCATGCATTCCCTTTAGGGCTCTCCTTGTTACATAGTTTCTCTGATGTTGTAGATTGTAACCTAATTATTCAAGAGAGTACCTGGGTAGGTTGGGGGCAGGTGAAGAAGAGAACATGAGGGATCTGGTTGAAGAGTGGATGGAGTGGGAATGTACTGAATGAGTGGTAGAGGGAACATTTCATGATCAGGAAAAACCCTGTTGTAACGAAGACTCGCACAAATCTATAAGGATGGCCCCAGATAAGACTCCTAGCAATGATGGATATGTAGCCTGAACTGTCTGTCTCCTGCCATCAGGTTTATGACTATCCCAGTTGTCATCCCAGAGCCTACTTTCAGTAAGGGGTGGAAGCATGCAGCAAACCACAGCCAAACATTAGGCCAAGCTTTGGGAATTCTGCTAAAGTGGGGGAGGAAGGATTGTATGAGCCAGGGGGATTAGGGTCATCACAAGGGAACCTCCAGAAGCAAGTGGCTTTCTCATTGGAGCTCACACTATGGCCTGAGGGCTATGGAGCCTGCATGGGTCAGGCCTAGGCCCTTTGCATATGTGTGGCTTTGGCAATCCTGGTAGAAAGAGCAGACCCTATCCCTTATGCTTCTCATGGCTTTTTGGAACCTGTTGCTAATGTTGGGTTGTCTTGCCCAGCCTTAATAAAACGAGAAGAGCTTAGTCCTACCTTAACTTGATATGCCATTCTTTGCTGGCACACATGAGACGCCTGCTCCTTTCTGAGCAGAGGTGGAGGAGGGATGGATGGGAGGTGCAGAGGGAACTTAGGGAAAGGGAATGAGATGGGGGAGGGAAAGATCCAGTTGGAATGTAAGAAGAAGTATTTGAAAAAATACTTTGTCAAATGTATTTTTGCAAATAGAATTGTTGCTGGATACCAATTGATTCTAGTATCTACCACAAATGCCAAAATGTAGAGATACTCTAGCTTCTTGTATAAAATGGTATAGTACTTATAGTCTATATACATCTTCACATATACATATAGATTATTTCTGGATTACTTAGAATGTCCAATGCTATATAAATATTTTATTATGTATTGTGTAGAGAGAAAAAGCAAAGATCTCTCTAGTTTAAGTATAGACATAATTTCTAAAGTGTTTAATCAAAAATCAAAATTGGTTTAGTCTATGGATACAGAACTCATACATATTAAAGGAAAGCTATATTTACAGCCAGTTGATGCTGTGCTCTCTCATTCTCTTGACAATGTTGTTTGCTCCCCAGTTTTTTTTAATTTAATGAAATATAGCATGCAAAATACATCCCTCAAGATATTGATGGTTTTAATATGGGATCACCAGTCTATTGCATTCTATTTATTATATTCTTAAAGTTTTGCACTTTACATTTGGTCTCTGATGCAACCTGAGTTGACTTTTGTGATGACTATAATGTCAGTGGCTAGCCTTGTTTGTATATAGTTATTTCATTGTTTTAGATATTTTTTTTATTTATTTTTTCTTATTTTACATATCAACTCCAGTTCCCTCTGCTTCCCACACTCCCATGGCTCCCACCCACCTTCTATCCCATCCCCCATCCACTTCCCAGGGAGGGTGAGAACATCCATGAGGGATCATCAAAACTGTCAAGTCATTTGGGGTAGACACTAGCCTTGTCTCTCTAGGCTAAGGGACAATCCCTCCATGGGGAATGGGCTTCCAAGTCTATTCCAGTACTAGGTATACATCTGCTTCCACTGTGACAGGTTCCATAGTCTGCCCAGGACTCCTAACTGAGACCCATGTTCAGGGGGTCTGGGTCAGTCCTATGCTGGTTTCCCAGCTATCAGTCTGGGGTATATGAACTCTCCTTTGTTTAAGTCAGTTGTTTCTGTGGGTTTCACCTGCCTGGTCTTGACTCCATTTCTCATTACTCCTCCTTCTCTATATCTGCATTTCAGAAGTTTGTATTAGTGTTCAACTGTGGGTGTCTATTTCTGCTTCCATCAGCTACTGGATGAATGCCCTAGGATGGCATGTAAGGTAGTCATCAATTTCAGTACAGGGGAAGGACATTTAAGGTATCCTCTCCACTATTGCTTAGGTTGTTAGTTGGAGCCATCTTTGTAGGTCCCTGAACATTTCCATAGTGCCATATTTCTCTTTAAACCTATAATGGCTCCCTCTATTATGGTATCTCTTTTCTTGCTCTCCTGTATTCTCTCCCCAACTCACTCTTCCTGCTCTGTCATGTCCTCCTCTCCCCTCCTCTTTTCCACTTCTCTTTCTCTTAACCCCCTCTTTCCTCTCCCTGTTTTCAATTTGCTCAGGAGATCTTGTCCCATTCCCCTTCTGTGGGGTACCATATATGTCCCTTTTAGGGTACTCCATGTTTCCTAGCTTCTCTGAAAGTAAAGTATGGATTTTAGGCTCCTGATTTTTTGCTTTCTTCTAAAATCCATGTATGAATAAGTTGTTTGTCCTTTTTGACTGGGTTGCCTCACTCAGGATGGTTTCTTCAAGTTCCATCCATTTGCCTGTGAATTTCAAGGTTCCATTTATTTTTTACTCTGAGTAGTACTCCATTGTATAAATGTACCACATTTTCTCCATGCATTTTTCACCTGAGTGGCATCTAGGCTGCTTCCAGGTTCTGGCTATTTCAAATAATGCTGCTATGAACATAATGGAACAGATGTACTTGATGCATGAATGTGCATCTTTTGGGTATATGCCTAAGTGGAATTGCTGGATCTTGTGTTAGACTAATTGCCATTTTCCTTAGGAACTGTCAAAGTAACAGTACAAGTTTGCACTTCCACCAGCAGTGGAGGAGTGTTCCCCTTCCTCCACATACTCTCCAGCATAAGCTGTCATGGGGTTTTCAATTTTAGCCATTCTGACAAGAGTAAGATGGTATCTCAGAGTTGTTTTGATTTGCATTTCCCTGATGGCTAAGGATGTTGAACATTTTCTTAAGTGTTCTATTCCTCTATTGAGAATTCTCTATTTAGATCTATACCCCATTTTTTAATAGTTATTTGGTGTTTTTGTGACTAGCTTCTTATGTCCTTTGTATATTTTGGAGATCAGCCCTCTGTCAGATGTGGAGTTGGTGAAGATCTTTTCCCAGTCTGTGTGCTGACTCCTTTGTCTTGTTAACTGTGTCCTTTGCCTTATAGAAGCTTCTCAGTTTCAGGAGGTCCCATTTACTAATTGTTGATCTCAGTGTGTGTGCTACTGGTGTTATGTTCAGGAAGCGATCTCCTGTACCAGTGTGTTCAAGGGTACCTCCCACTTATTCTTCTAAGAGGTTTGTGTAGCTGGATATATGTTGAAGTCTTTGATCCATTTGGACTCAAGTTTTGTGCATGGCAATAGATATGGATCTATCTCGTCTTCCGCACACCACCATCCAATAATGGCAGCACCATTTGTTGAAGATGTTTTCTTTTTTCCATTGTATAATTTTAGCATCTTTGTTGAAAATCAGGTATTTGTAGGTGTGCGGATTATTATCAAAGTTTTCATTTGGATTCCATTGATCATCCTGTTTGTTTTTGTGCCAATACCAAGCTTGAAGTCAGCGATGGTGATGCCCCAGAAGTTCCTTTATTGTACAGAGTTGTTTTGGCTATCCTGGATCTTTTGTTTTCCCATATAAAGTTGAGTATTGTCCTTTCAAAGACTATTCACAATCGTGCTGGGCTTTTGATGGGGATTGCATTGAATCTGTAGATTGCTTTTGGGAAGAATGCCATTTTTACTATGTTTATCCTACCGATCCAAGAGCATGGCAGAACTTTGCATTTTCTCATATCTTCTTACATTTTTTCTTGACAGACTCAAAGTTCTTGCTATGCAGGTCTTTCACTTGTTTTGTTAGCATTGCCCCAAGATACTTTATGTTGTTTGTGGCTATAGTAAAGGGTGATGTTTCTCTGATTTCTTCCTCAGCCCCTTTATCATCTGTATATAGTAGGGCTACTGATTGTTTTAGTTAATCTTGTATCCTGCCACTGTGCTGAAGGTGTTTATCAGCTGTAGGAGTTCCCTGGTAGAGTTTTTCAGGTCACTTATGTAAAGTATCATATCATCTGCAAATAGTGAGAGTTTGACTTCTAACTTTCCAATTTGTATCCCCTTGATCAACTTTTGTTGTCTTATTGCTCTATCTAGAAATTCTATTACAATATTGAAAAGGTATGGAGAGAGTGGACAGCTTTGTCTTGTTACTGACTTTAGAGGAATCACATTGATTTTCTCTCCATTTAGTTTGATGTTAGCTGTTGGTTTGCTGTATATTGCTTTCATTATGTTTAGGTACATTCCTGTTATCCATGATCACTCCAAGACTTTTACCAGGAAGGGATGTTGGATTGTCAAATTATGTTTCAGCATCTAGTGAAATGATCATATGGTTTGTCTTTTTCAGTTTGTTCATATGGTAGATGCCATTGATAGATGTTTGTATGTTGAACCACAGTTGCATTCCTGGGATAAATCCTACTTGGTCATGGTGGATGATTTCTCTGATGTCTTCTTGGATTTGATTTGCCAGTATTTTACTGAGTATTTTTGCATCCATGTTCATGAGGGATATTGGTCTGTAGTTCTTTCTTATTTGTGTCTTTGTGTGGCTTGGATACCAAGATACTTGTAGTCTCATTAAAAGATTTTGGCAATGAACCTTCTGCTTCTATTTTGTGGAACAATTTGAGAAGGATTGGTATTTGCTCTTCTTTGAATTTCTGGTAGAGTTCTGCACTGAAGCCATCTAGCCCTGGGCTAATTTTGGCTGGGAGACTTTTGCTGGCTGCTTCTATTTCATTAGTGGTCATAAATTGCTTAGCTGTTCTTGACTTAATTTTGGTAAGTGATACCTATCCAGAAAATTGTCCATTTCCTTTAAATTTTCCAATTTTGTGGAGTATAGGTTTTCAAAGTATGATCTAAAGATTCTCTGGATTTCCTCTGTGTCTGTTGTTATGTCCCCCTTTTCATTACTCATTTTGCAAATTTGCATGTTCCCTCAGTCTTTTGGTTAGTTTGGATAAAGGTTTGCTTATCTTTTTGACTGTCTTGAAGAACAAATTTTTTGCTACATTGATTCTTTGTAGTGGTTTCTTTTTTCTACTTTATTGATTTCAGCCCTCAATTTGATTATTTCCTGGTGTCTACTCCTCGGGGGTGCTTTTGCTTCTATTTATTCTAGAGCTTTTGGTTGTGCTGTTAGTCTTCTAAAGTAACTATTCTTCAGTTTCTTCATATTGGCACTTAGTACTATGAACTTTCCTCTTATGACTACTTTCAGAGTGTCCCATAAGTTTGGGTGTGCTGTGTCTTCATTTTCATTGAATTCTAGGAAGTCATTAATTTCTTTAAGTGTTCCTTGACCCAAGGATGGTGCAATTGCACATCATTCAGATTCCAAGAGTTTGTATGGTTCTTGCAATTTGTGTTGGTGTTGAATTCTAACTTTAAAGCATGATGGTCTGATAAGATAAATAGAGTTATTCCAAATTTTTTTTTTTATCTGTTGAGTACTTGGTCACTTTTAGAGAAGATTCCATGTAGAGCTGAGAAGAATATACATTCTTTTGTGTTTAGATGGAATGTTCTATAGATGTCTGTTAAACCCAATTGGGTCACAACTTCTGTTGGTTCTTTTGTTTCTTTGTTAACTTTCTATCTGGTGGTCTTGTTTAGTGGTGAGAGTGGGGTGTTGAAATCCCCCACTATAAGTGTGTGAGATTTTATGTGAGATTGGAGTTTTAGTAATTTTTTTTTATGAGCGTGGGAGCCTTTGTAGTTAGGGCATAGATGTTTAGAATTGAGACTTCATCTTGGTGTGTTTCTCCTGTGATGAATATGTAATGACCGTCTTCATCTCTCTTGATTGATTTTAGTTTGAAGTCTAATTTGTTAGATATTAGGATAGCTATACGAGCTTGTTTCTTGGATCCATTTGATTGGAAAATCTTTTCCCAGCTCTTTACTCTGAGGTAATGTCTGTCTTTGAAGTTGAGGTGTATTTCTTGTATGCAGCAGAAGGAAGGATTCTGTCTTTGTACCCATTTTGTTAGCCTAGGTCTTTTTATATGTGAGGTGTCAAGACCATTAATATTGAGAGAAATTAAGGACCACTGATTATTAATTCTTGTTTGTTTTTGGATTTGTTGGTAGTGGTATTATTCAGTGTAGATTTACCCCACTTTTTCTTTTGGAATCTGGTAAAGTGGGATTATATTTTGCCTATGCTTTTGTGAGTGCAGTTAACTTCCTTGGGTTGAAATTTTCCTTTCAGAACTTTCTGTAGAGCTGGATTTGTGGATATTTATTGCTTTAATCTACTTTAATCATGGAATGTCTTGGTTTCTCCATCTATAGTGATTGTTAACTTTGCTGGGTATAGTAGTCTGGCCCGGCATTTGTGTTCTCTTTGTGTTTGTAGAATATCTATCCAGGACCTTTTGGCTTTCAGGGTTTCCATGGAGAAGTCAGGTGTAATTTTGATAGGTCTGCCTTTATATGTTACTTTGCCTTTTTTTCCTTTGCTACTCTTAATTTTCTTTCTTTATTCTGTATTTTTGGTGTTTTATTATGTGGCAAGGGCACTTTTTTGGTCCTATTTGTTTGGTGTTCGGTATGCTTCTTGTACTTTCATAGGCATGTCCCTTTTCAGGTTGGGAAATTTTTCTTCTAAGATTTTGTTGAATATGTTTTTTGTACCTTTGAACTGAGCTTCTTCGCCTTCTTCTATGCCTATAATGCTTAGCTTTGGTCTTTTCACAGTGTCCCATATTTCCTAGATATTTTGGTTTAAGGATTTGTTGGATTTAAGATTTTCTTTGGTCAATGAATCTATTTCCTCTCATTTATCTTCAGCACCGGAGATTCTCTTTTATATCTCTTGTATTCTGTTGGTTATGCTTGCATCTATAGTTCCTGCTCATTTACCCTGCTTTTCTATTTCCAGGATTCCCTTAGTTTGTGTTATCTTTATTGTCTCCATTTCAGTTTTCAGGTCTTGAACTTTTAAAATTGTGTTTGTGTGTATGTGTGTGTGTGTGTGTGTGTGTGCGTGTGTGTGTATTTACATACATATACATATATGTATATATAATATTTCTTATTTTATATATCAATCCCAGTTACCTCTCCTGCCAATGTTCCCATGCCCCAACTTCCCCCCATCACACCCCCCCACTCAACAGGAAGGGTGTTCCCTTCCAGGAGAGTTCAACAAAATCTGTCAAGTCATTTGTAGTAGGGACTAATCCCTCCCTCCTGTCTCTAGGTTAAGGGAGAATCCCTCCATGAAGAATGTGCTCCCAAAGTCCTTTTGTGCACCAGGGATACATCCTGGTTCTACTGTCAGAAGTCTCTTAGATTGTCCAGGCCTTTTAACTGAGACCCATGTTCAGGGGGTCTGAGTTGGTTCAATACTGGTTTCCCAGCTATCAGTTTGGGGGTCCATGATCTCCCCCTTGTTCAGGTCAGCTGTCTCTGTAAAAATATTCTTTTCTTGAGTTACACTATTGTTATTGCTAAAGATCAGTTCACTGCACTTATGTAGCTCTATTTTCCACTCTCTATTTTGTTTCATAAAACTGTTTGTCTATTCTTCCACAAGTTCCAGACTTCATTCATTAATGTACACTACAGTATATCTAGAAAATAAGTAGTGTGTATCCTCTTACTTTGTTATTCTCCCTTGGTAGGTTATTTGACAGAAAGGTCTTTCCATCTCTGTATAAACTTTCCACTCAGTCTATAGCTATTCACAAAATAACTTGCTATGATTTTGATTAATGATGCACTGAATACATGGGTCTGTATAGAAATAGCCTACACTTCAACACATTGGACATTCCTGTTAGTGAACAATGAGCACATATATAGTTGTTGATGGATTTTATAGCTTTCCTCATATATATTTTAAGTCTATTTCTTTTACATTTTTTTTGTGTATGTGTGAACTTTATTGTAATTGTTATTTGTCACCTGTGTCAACCCCACTTCTTTCTATAAATCCCTTTCCCACATTTGTGTCTTTGTTTTCTGACCCACTAAGTATAACCAAAGTAATCTGTTAGATCACAAGTTTAGAACTATCTGTTGAAGTGCATCAGTAGTTACACAACTGAAGAAAAAAAAACTGCTTATGTCTCCCTCCAGAATATTTTTAGTTGCCAGTAATTCTTTAGAATGACATAGGTCACTCACTCTTTTGAGTCTAGTGCAACTACTGTGAGTTCAAGATTGCAATGGTTGTGTCATACCCAGAGGGTGGCAGTTTCTAGTCCTTCTTTCTTCTTGTTCTTACACTCTTTTTAGGGGGTGGGGTGGAACCAGGGTTTTTCATTGTATCTTCTCAGCCTGTCCTGGAACTCACTCTGTAGACCATGCTGACCTTGGACTCACAGAGATCCACCTGCTTCTGCCTCACAAGTGCTGGAATTAAAGGTGTTTGCAACCACTGCCTGTTGAGCTCTTAATTCTTTCTACACACTTTTCCATGATTCTCCCTAAGCTTCAGAAGGAATTGTATAAGTGTCTTTTTTTAGGACTCAACTCTCAACCATCACTTGTTCTCAGCACCTTGAACAGCCAGGTTTTCTGCACTCACTGCTTTCTTACTACACAGAGAGGCTTCTTTCATTAAAGCTGAAAGTAACAATTGTCTATGGGAATAAACATTAATATTTAGAAGGCAGTTTGAGAATTTTTGCCTAGTAAAATTCCCACCATAATTATACATGACTTGTATGTATGAGTGTCTAAGTATTTCATCCATTTTATTGCTACTGGCAAGTTCATTTTTCTTAGTGCCTGAGTGAAACACCTTTGTCTATATATACTACATTTTTCTTATTAGTTCATACACTGATGGACACCAAGACAGATTCCATAATTGAGCTATTGTGAACAATGCCATAATATAGATGTGCAGAAATCTCTATAATATGTTGAGTTTGATTTTTTGGGTATGTACCCCAAAGTAGTATGAATTTTTCCTTTCTTTCTTTCTTTCTTTCTTTCTTTACTTTTCTTTCTTTCCTTCCTTCATTCCCTTCCTTCCTTCTTTTCTTTGCTTTTTTTTTTAAGTACCTTCAAACTGATTGTGACAGTGGCTAGAATGTTGCATTAGTGAAGCAGGGTCAATGCCCCCACTGTATTCTCTCAGGCAGTGGTGATTATTATTATTGTTATTATTATTATTGTTATTATTATTATTGTTATTATTATAGTAGTAGTAGTAGTTTACATATTGATCCCATTTTCCTTTCCCTCCCATCCTCCCATGGGTCCCTCCCCCTACACCATCACATCCCCCATCCACTCCACAGGAAGGGTGATGCCTTCCAGGAGAGTTGAACAAAATATGTCAAGTCATTTGGAATAGGGGCTAGGCTCTCCCTCCTGCCTCAATGTTAAGGGAGTATCCCTTCATGAAGAATGTATTCCCAAAGGCTTTCGTGCACCAAGAATACATCATCCTGGTTCCACTGTCAGAGTTCGCATAGACTAAGTCTTTTAATTGAGACCCATGTTCTGGGTGTGGGTCTGGGTTGGTTCAATACTGGTTTCCCAGCTATCATTCCGGGAGTCCATGAGCTCCACCTTGTTCATGTCTTGACCAACTTTTCTTATCACTCCTCCCTCTCTGCAACTGGATTCCAGGATTTTGGCTCAGTGTTTAGCTGTGGGTGTCTGCTTCTGTTTCTAACAGCTACTAGATGAAGGTTCTAGGATGGCATGTAAGTTAGTTATCAATCTCATTATCAGGGAAGGACACTTAAGGTAGCCTCTCCACTATTGCTTAGATTCTTAGTAGGGGTCATCCTTGTGGATTCCTGGGAATTTCCCTAGTGCCATATTTCTCCTTAATCCTATAATGGCTCCCTCTATCTTTGCTCTCCTCTTCTGTTCTTTCCCCAATTTGACCTTCCCAATCCCTTGGGTTCTCCTTCCCCCTTCCCTCCTACCTCCATCTCTCCTCCCCCTATGCTCCCAATTTTCTAAGCTCTTGTCACTTTCCCCTTCTAGGGGAAATTGATCTCAGGGTACTGTTTGTTATCTAGCTTCTCTGGGGTTGTGTATTGTAGGCTGGTTATCCTTTGCTCTATGTCTAATATCCACGTACTTTTTTTTTTTTTTCTGTGTCTGGGTTACCTCACTCAGGATGGATTCTTCTAGTTCCATCCATTTGCCTGCGAACTTGTACAGCCTGGAAATCAGTAATTCCACTCTTAGGCATATACCCAAAGGATGCACACTCATACCACAAGGGTATCTGTCCAACTATGTTCATAGCAGCATTATTTGTAATAGTCATAACCTGGAAGCAACCTAAATACCCCTCAGTTGAAGTATGAATGGAGAAAATGTGGTGCAGTCACACAATGGAGAGCTACTCAGCTATAAAAAAAAATGGCATCTGGATAAAATCTTTAACTAAAACTTTTTATTTGTAAATAACTCAAAATACATGTGTCTAACTGAAAATCATACTTGTAATCTTAGTCATTTTAGTCTTTTTGACTACTAGAATATTGAATTGTGGTGTTTTGGTAACTTTTCCTGGGATTGTGAGGAATTTAAATCTGTTGTGATTCTTGGTGTTAGTCCTTGACAGGATTTTAAATCACAAAAGAGGCAGGGCTCCATCTGGGCATCCCTGTGACAGTCTCTAGATAAAGAATAACCTCTAGGAGGTATATGGAGGATTCCCTTGGTTAACTGACTTGTAAAGATCTCTTATGTGAATAGTACCTTTCTTGGGTTGGGCCCTGGACTAAAGAAAAGGGAGAAAGGTGAACTAAGAACAATTAATCATCCCTTTCAGCTTCCTGCTTGTGAATATTTTATGAGCAGCTACCTGGTGCCTTGATTTCTCTATGGAGCTGTGAGCTGTAATAAACCCTTTGCCCCTTAAGTTACTTTTGTCAAGGTATCTTAACTTAGCAGCAGGAAAAGAAACTATGGCATCTACCCCTGTCTCTGGTAAAATGCTTTAATTTTTAGTTGTTTATGTTTTGTATACATGTTCATGTGTGTATGCATGTATGGATATCAGAGGTCAAGTGCTTTCACTGGTACCTTAGTGATGCTCCATGGATTGCTTTTCAAAATTACTCAGATCAATCCTCATCTTTAGGGTTCATATATGGTAAAATATAATTAAAACGCCTATTTTTCCTATTATATGAAACAAAATATTTGACTCTCTTTATAGACCCTTACATCAATGGCACTGGTTTCTTGATATACTTTTCACTCTACTGAATTTTTAGGAGTTAATCAGCACTAGTTTCTGTTTCTTCCATGTTCAAGGGAAAAGATATCAAACTATTAGAATATTTTTCTTATTATACTATTGTGAGGCTTATTTTTTGTTGTATTTTTTATTACTCTTATTTCCTCTCTGGTCCCATCATTGCTAAGAATGTTGCTATTATCTGTTATTTTTATTTTTTTCTTATTTTACATTTTGATCCCAGTTCCCCCTTCCCCCTCCCACCTCACCTCTCTCCCTCCCTTCCATGCCCCCCAACCATCCTCCCATCCCATCTCCCCCTATTCCAAAGGGAGGGTGATGCCTTCCAGAATGGGTCAACAAAATCTGTCAAGTCATTTGGAGTCGGGACTAGGCCTTTCCTCCTGCCTATGAGGCCTATTTTGAAAAATGACACAATGATCAAAAAATCCCATAGAACCCCAACAACTTTGTTAAAAAAAATTCATCTAGCTATCTTCTCTTTCAGCTATTGTATACAATAGAGGTGGGATATAGAGATAAAAGGTGGAAGGCCAGTTTCCAGCTGCCTCTTCATGTAATACTCAGATTTTTTTAAATTTAAAATTCATAAAAGATATTTTGATACTTTATTGATTAGTCCTCAGTCACTGAGGCTTCAACAAAATTGAACAAAGATTTCTTTAATGTTTTATATGTATATTTAGAAAATGCAATTATTACTATCGCAAACTTAAAAGCTGATTCTTAGTCATAGAGGAATAAACCATAAAAATAGGAAATCAAAAAGAAAGCAAGGCTATATTTAAACTTAAACACTGAAATCCATCTGAAAATAAACAGATTTAGTTTATAAAATTAAGTAAATACAAATTCCAGGGAAAAAGCTCAGAGCTATTTAACTACCTTTAACTGTAGTTCTGAGAGAGGATTGTCAAGCTTACCCAAAACCATGGCTTCAGTCTCCAGCACTCCAGAATAAAATAAGAATAGTCCTTTAGGGTTCAATTCAATGACTGTAAATCATTAAAGCTATATCAGGTGTCCTATGACTATGACCAACTAGTTTGTAGACAGATGACAACATTTTCTAGATTTAAGCTACTTTTACTATAAACTGGAAAATGGTAGAGAAAAAACAAACCAAAACATGAAAGTCAGGACTAAATTTATCTTCCTTTAACTTTCCAGTTTCCTCCTAATATGTTGTACCCACCTACTAATGGCTCAAGTAGTGCTTTATGCATATTGTGCAGGAATTTTAGTTCAATTTTCTGGAAGATGGAGAGTTGAATATAAAAGTTCCATTTTAAATGAATTATTTGTCCTATACTTTTTGCATCTTTACAATTATTATATCATTTTCTTTGCTTGCTTATGTTTGCCTTTGCCATTATAAATCTATAACTTCATTATTATAAGTCCAGGATTGTACTTTATATCAACTATCACTATTAGAACTTTTCAGCTGCCTTTAGCAATGTACATTTATGACAACTAACTAGCTGTATATTGCCTGTCAATTTCACTTTCTGTAATATTTATTAGCCATATGGTAGACACATTATCATATTTAATTTATTTTTCATATTTTTGGATATCTTTCCATAACACACACTTTACCTATATATATATATGCCAAAATTTATTATAGGCAGTTTATAAATATCATTTCATTTAATCATATAACAATCTTATAATGCTAATATTTATACTTTTACAAATATATGAGTCTATTCAAGTTGCCATAGCAAAATATCACAGACTCAACTTAAACAACAGAAATGTATTACTCATGGTTCTGAAGGTAACAGGACTAATAAAAACACAGAGACAGATACTGGGGTTCAAGCTGAAGCAAAACAGCCAACCACTAGCTCTCACCTATACCGCAGACTGAAATCGGTGAGCCTGTCTCCAGGAATCCTCAGAGGCTTTCGCTGTCTGGAAACTAAATCTCACATGAAACCCTTTGCTTCTTCCTTTTATACCTCCTCAGTGCTGGGATTAAAGGCATGAGCTATTATTATTTTTAGCTGATTCACTCTACTATAGCTCAGGGTGGTCTTGGATTTACAGAGATCCATCTACTTCTGTATCCTGAGTCCTGGGACTACCTGGCCTCTATAGCTAGCAAGTACGGCTGCTGGGATTAAAGGTATATATCATCATTTCCTGGCAATATGTCTGTGGCTAGCTTTGCATTTTGATCTCCAGTGGCTTTATTATATCATAAACAATATATCACCACATCTGAAAGCTGAAAGTCTGTGATCATTCTGCCAACCCCTGGATTCTACTGATGGCCTTTTTATGGCCCTTAAATTGCTGCCTTCCACTTCCACTCTTATATGATGAAGGGGGAAATAGAAAACAAGCTCTTCTCTCTCTGTACAAATTATGTCAAGGATCAAACTTTATGACCTCTTTTAGATTTCATTTAATTATGTTCTCACTCCAAATGATTTCCCTTTCATATTGCAGGTTAATATGCCAACTGGTAACACTTCAGTACTCAGTAAAAAATAAATAAACTAAGTATGTAGTTTGTTCAAGGCTAAACAGCTAACAAGTTTTAGAATATAGAACAAACCAAGGTCTCTTCTCAAATTTTATTTGTAAGGATTTGATAAAATTTCATAGTTTTATAAGGCACATGGTTAGTCTTAAAGTTTTTATTTTCTAAGAGAATACAGTTTGTACTACTAAAACATAAAAATACAGAATTTAAAAGAATATAAATTTTATTCACCTATTTTTAGTCCTTTTTCTCAGTATATCTTATTTATACCGAGTACATATTTCTTTGATTCCCATCATTTTAGTAAAATTACATTTAAGTATTTAAAAAATCATTCCAAGCTATTTTCATAGCTGCATAATATTTCAGCATATAAATATTATTAATCTTTTGTTAGCTTATTCACCTTTTTGTATTTAATCACTTCTAAATAACTAATATTATTTTCATATACTGCTCATTTGTTACTAAAATTTTAAAGTATATGGTACACATGTAGAATATCACATTTACTATGTAATTCCTTGAATGCTTTACATATCAATCATTATATTTCTAGAATGTGAGTTCTTGTGTTGACCCACAATTCTACCTGCCACAAATGGCCACTTGTAGAAAGAGTCATCAAGGGTCGCATAAGCAAAGCAAGGAAAGCAGTGCTATTTGTACAGGGAATGTCTACCCTTCACTTAATGGTGGGATAGCTGCAGGCAATACTTTTTCCTATATAAGAGGAAATAGTCTTGGAACATCCCATACAATATGATGCGCAGCAAAGGGAGGGGCTGAAGTAACTACTCAGACTGCCTATTGTCTCCCCAGTATTTTCACATGTGTTTGAAGCTTGTCTTACATCTGGTATGAGTAACAGTGTCTCAGAATCAGCATTATTGTCTTTATTTGCCCTGTGTCACTGGATCCCACAAAAGAAATAGTGCAATTGCTAGCATGTGAACTCACCAGACATTTACTACAAACTTTGTGATAATCCTGGCATCAAGGGATACCATAAGTACATATCTCATACTGCTCATGGCCAGAAATCCAGAAAATTTTAGGTACCTGTACAACTCCATGTGTGGAGTGTCACAGTGCCACAGTTTTTGAAAGGAAGACCAGGATCTGCAAAAGTCCTGATCTAGCTAGGATGACTGCCTGAATGACAACAGAAACCTATCTGCTTTCACTCAGCCATTAGAAATTGACTAAGGAAATTTCAAGACTGTCCTCTAAGGTCCTAGGCATACATATATAAATGAGATCAGCCTGACTTTTGGACACCCTTTTTAATGACATCAGTCCTTCCTAAATCCCTAGGTAATTTCCATTGGACTGTTGTTGCCATCTCAAGTTGATACAGAATAGTGCTTATGATATAAAATAATTTATAGTTGAAAATTGCTTATGCAAATTATCTTCATAGGAAAATGGGAAAAAATGCAACGCCCAATGTGATGGTATTTAGAGATCAGTTCATAAGTAATTGATTCATGAGAGCAGTGTTCTCTTAAAGAAATTGTACTTTCAAAAGAGGATGCAACTACCTCATGCTGCTCTCTTCATTGTGGTGAACAAGACACCATTTGAAAACAAGAAGGCAGACCCTCATCTGACATGACATCTTTCAACACCTTGAATTTGGACTTACTGGCATCCATAATAATGAGAAATTAGTATGTGTTGTTTAAGCTATTCTCTTTTTGGTTATCTGTTACAGCCTCTAGAATCAAGAAAGCATTTTAATAATTTCAAGGAAAGCACTCTAAAGTACAGATCCAGTGAGTTGTGAGTTCCACAACAGGATTTCTGTGCTTCTGAGTTCTAAAAGTGACACTAATACCCGAATCCTAATATATGAAAACATGCAATGGACCGGTTCAATAATGAATTCTTAATAACATATGAGTGGGCTTGTATTATGATTGTTGATGGTTCTTTAGGCTTCTCCTTTCTACTGGTCTTTCTAAAAACTTAGAGGGTTCATTTCAGCAAGAGAATCCCTTGGTTGAATATATAGATGGCAACAGAACTTCTGAAAAGAGAAGTTGCCTCTTTTTCTTTTATCAGAAATCCTCCATAGCACGATGTAAAGAAGTAAGCCTTTCTAGGAATGTGGGGCTGGGGGGGGAAGGAAACTTCAGCTATTTAAACATTCAAGTAATTAAAAACTCTGAATAGAGCAGGTTCCCAATTGGTGCTTCAAATTCCTTTTGACCCATTGTCACAGTTTCCTGAAAGTACTGATTGAATATAAAGCCCTGTGTTCTCTGCTAAATCTGGAACACTCCTCAATTAGTATCCCCAGTGTCTGAGCAATGGCATTTCTCTCAATGGCAGGAAGCAGTGTATGCCATTTATATCCTGAAAACTTCAGCCAGCTCTGTCTTATGTTCCCTACTTTTAAACTCTTAGCAGAATCAATACATACAGGCATTTCAAGGTAAATGAGTAGAATAAAGCATTTTCAGTGCACTTTAGATTTCTGACATGGTGAATTTCAACCAAGTAAGATTTAGAGGTATATGTGTAGGCATTTAACCTAAAAGTTGATGTTTGATAGGATGGTAAAATGGATTAAGTTCGTGTTCACATCTCCTCACTCCTCATTCTAACGCCAACAAATCAACCACCAGGTGCTTGCTTTTTCTCTCCCCCCAAAACTGTCTTATCTTACTTCTAGGAAGGAATTTGTTCTTTCACAGTTGCCAGATCAGAACATACAGAAGTGCCTCTAGCTGTAAAATTTCATCGAGTTTGAGACAGCTAGAAATTCCACACTATAGGGAAATACCTTCTGTATCACAACTCTATGTGAGCATCCACACTACAGACTAGATTACAAGAGCAGGGATGGGACCAGGGTTAAAGTATTTTGTCTGCTCTTTGTAAATCTCAAAAAATAAATGCTTATCTCATGCCACTCCACCAAAGAGTGGTTCTCACTTCCTTTTGGAATAAACCATAACTCAAAGGCTTCTTGTTATCTTTAGTGTAACCCTTAATCCCCCATATGATGACCTTCTAGTTTGACTCTCCTAGTCTGACTTATCTTGCTTTTTATCTTGATCTGTAACTCAGTATTCCTGTTATCTAGGCCCTCTTCTTAATTTGTCAATTTTGTTTGAATTTCTCTCACATAAGTTTTAATTCATTTATTATTGAGAATTTGATAATATGCATGCAGTGTATTTTGATCATAGCAGCCATGTTTCCTCCTACCATTCCTGTCAGATCCCTCCCTTGTCCCTGTCTCAACTTTCTGTAATCTTTTTATTTTTTATTTTTAATTAAAACATAATTACATCATTACCCCCTTCTCTTCCCTCCCTCCAACCCCCCATGTACATATGCACCCTTCTTCTAGCCCAAATTAATGGTATTTGTTATTGTTAGATACACATGTATATGTATTATGTTTGTTATACATGTATGTATGTATAAATATGTAAGTGCAACCTGCTGAGTCCATTTAGTGTTACTTGTATGTATATGATTTCAGGTCAGACAATTTAGTATTGGACAACCAATTAGGGAGCTCATCCTTGGCAAAGATTACTTCCTTTGCTGTAAGCATTCTTTAGTTGCCTGTAATTCTTTGCTTAAGGCAGGGCCCCACGAGATTCATCCATCCATTTTAGATTGCCTATGTATGTTTTACTTGTTAGAGTCTTTTTTAGGCAGCCATTTTGTTTGGGTAACATGTATGAAGCTTTCCTGTCATTTCTAGACAACACAATTTCACAGCTGATTCCCTGGGCCTCTGACTTTTATGATCTTTCAGTCCCCTTTCTGAGATGCTTCCTGGGTCTTAGGTGTTAGAGATGCATTCACTGGGACTGGAAAGTCCACAATGAGATATTCTCTCTATTTTTAGCAACTGTGACACGTTTATGTAATGATATCTGTCTGTTGCAAGGAACTACCTGCATCTGTGGCTATAAGGATAACACTTTACTATGCAATTAGGAGTTATGCTAAGTAACAGTCTCCTCTCTTCACAGTAGCCCTGTGAAGTTGTCTAGGTTTCCAGTACAAGACATTATATCCCTCCTGCTGAGTGGGCCTTAGGTCCAATTAGACAGCTGTCAGTTACCAACAAGACATAAGCATCAGCATTATACCCATAGTTATTTTGACATCCTGGTATCATTACTGGGTAAGACTTGGTTGCTTCCCCTTTTTGGAAGCTTGCATGGTGCCTTCTGATACTATGAAAGCTAGCTCTCAGGAAGAAGATTTTCTGGTCAGATCCAGCTCAGGTCCTCCAGGTTTGTGTCTAAAGAGGATGCTGTCTTCAGCAGTAGGGGTTAACTCCCCTTCAATCTCTGGGAGGCAATCAAGGGCACTAGCATTAGCCTATATTGACTTTGATCTCTTAAGACTGCCATGATCAACAATCCAAATGGGGATTTTTCATGCCTAACATTGTCATTTCATTAGGTAATTTATAGTTCTTGGGGGAAGAATTGTGAGATCAGGTGACATAATTAATTTCAACAATATATTTAAAGCTATAAACATACACTTGTATGTAGTATAGATCATTTTGGTAAATAAAAATAATATGATTATGACTTTTTATTACTTTTTTATTTTTGGGATCATAATTATATCTCTATTCCTTTCCTTCTCTTCAAACCTTCTCATATACTTCTCTTTGCTCTTTTTCAATTTCAGGCCTCTTTTTTCATTGTTACTGCATTCCTTGTGGCTTTAAAAAATCCTTAGTGTTATTTTCCCTTCTCCTTCCCTTTTCTTTTGTACTGACATCTCTCTTCCTCCCCAGTTAAAATCCCCACTTTTTCCTATTCCTCCTTCATATACTATGTATCCTGCTAAATTCTCTTTCTAGCATCCCATCCATGGCACCTTTTCACATTCTTGGTTTCTGCAATTGTTCCAGGTAAGAGAAAACATGCACTATTTGTCTGTATGAGTCTGGGTTACCTCACAATATAATAGTCTCTAGTTTCTTTCATTTAATTACAAAACACATTTTTATTTACAAATGAATAGGAGTCTATAATTCATATGTATCACATCTCCTTCATTTTTTCAGTTGAAAAGCATTTACATTGTTTCGGTTTCCTAGCTATTACATAAAAAAAAAAAAAAAACAGAAATGAACATAGCTAAGTAAGTGACTGTGGAAAAAGAGGTCAAGTACTTTGGGCATATGCCAAGGAGTTGTATAGCTGGTTCATATGGTAGATTTATTTTTGTCTGTTTGAGAGTCCTCCACGCTTACTTGCAGAGTGGCTTGACCAGTTTGCAATCCCACCAACAGTAAATAACATCCCCAACCTTTCTTTCACTTACCCTACACCTTCAAAACTTTTCTTGTCATGGTTTAGTTAATTTTAGGCATTTTGTTTGAAGTAAACAAAATCTTAAAATGTTTTGATTTGCATTTCTCTAATTGCCAAAGATGATAAAATTTTTAGACATTTCTAAGCTACTTTTTTTCTTTTGAAAACACTTTGTTCAGATCCATAACTCATTTTTTTTGCATGAGTCACTTGTGGGTTTTGACTCTTTTAGATTTCTTTATATAATCTGCATCTTCTGTCAGATACATATCTCCCATTTATTTCCTTAGCTGTTCAGAAGCTTTTTAGTTTTTCGGGGCCCTACTTTTTAGTTGTTTGCCTAATTATTGAGCAAATGGAATTCTATTATTTAGAATGTGTTTGCCTAATATATATTCTGTAAGGTACTTCCTCTTCTGGCAATTTACGTCTTTCAGGTTTTATATTGAAGACTTTGATACATTTTGAGTTCATTTTTATTCAAGGTGAAATATATGGTTCTAATTTCATTTTTTTATATGTGACATACAGTTTTTGTAGCGCCATTTGTTGAAGATGCTGTCTGTGTTTTTCCAATGTATGTTTCTGGCACCTTTATGTAGCTACATCTACATAGTTATGTGTAATCATGTTTGGATACTTTATTTTATTACACTGGTCTCCATATTGATCTTTTGTGCCAGTGTCATGCTGTTTTTATTCATTTTTAAATTCACTGTGTCCATTATTGTTGACCATATACCTATGAGTACAGAACTATTTACTGGAGCATGCATGGTAAACTTACTATGGGCCACACCCCTACAACAAACTGACTCTCTACAAACTGCCATCAATTCCCAACTCCTTTTTCCCTAGTGGTAGAGCTTCACATGCTCCTCTCCTATCCATACTGAAATGCTGATTTTGTGCTAGTCTTGTGCAGATAATCACACATCTTATTAACTCATGAATGCAATGACCTTGTCATATACAAAAGATAGTTTTGCACCAGTTCTTCCCAACTTCTAGCTCTTTCCCTAAAAATTTTTGAACCTTGTAAGGAGGGGACATGATATATATGTCCTGTTCAGGGCTGAAAACTTTACTATGACTTATTGTTTTGCACTTTGGTCAGTTATGAATCACTGTACTATCGTCCCCTGAAAAGTGAGCATCCTTGATAAGGGCTGGGAGCTTCACTAATAAGTTAATATAAAGGTAACTATTAAAAAAATAAGTTGAATTTTGTGTCCATTTACCAAAGTCAAAGTAGTAGGTTCTACCTGGGGCCCATAAGCTCCCTAGTCACAGGTATTCAAAGAGGTTTTATAATAAAGCCAAGAGTTCTTCCTTATGGAGTGAGACTTATATCCGACCAGAAGGCAACTGGTTGCCCCCATAACATTCAAGTCATTGTTGCAGCAATGGACACATCTTTCCAGGCCAGTCCTTCTTGTAACTCATTAGGTTCATAGCTGTGTAAGACTACTGATGAATTTTTGTCTACCAGCTGCCAATATAACACTTTTCGGCATTACAAAATCTAATCAATTTGGAAGAAACTTCTGGATGGCTACCAGGTTGATTTCTTCATGTCCTATGACCCAAGTAAGTTGAATCTTCAGGAATATGGTCTTATCATCAAGTTATGTTATGTTCGTAAATTTAACAAATACCTGTGATAACTACCTAATCACCTTTACCTTACAGATGAAGGTTTATCTGGGTCATGACATTCAAGGTTTCAGTCTATGGTTAGTTGTTGCGTCTGCTAAAGCAGAGAAAGTAATTTGATTTATGTTTAGAAAGTAAAATGAGGAATAGTCTAAGTCCCACTATGTAGTTCAAAAAAGGAGAAAGTGAGCTGAGCATCAGCTTTATACTCCTGTTGCACTTCCTTTCCCACCATGGTGGAATATTATTTAGAACTGTAAGCCAAAATAAAAGCTTTCCCCATTTAAATTGCTTCTTAACAGCTTTTCTGTCATAGCAATGATAAAAGGAATTCAGAAAACACACTTTGTTGAATCTTCTTTGGTGCTATTTGGATGGCTATTGCTAACACTTAAAAACTGTAAACCTATTTATTTGACCCTTCTAAGCTTCCCCTTATCTTACATCAGTTCCATGAAGATAGACACCACAGCAGTTTCACTCACCATGTGTCCCAAGAAACTGTCCAGTATATGCATTGTACACTTAGTACTTGTTAAATTAATATAAAACTTTGTTATAAATACAAATGGATTAGGCTCCATTTGACTTAACCTAGCAATCAGTGTCATACAATTTTTATGTAAAGTCAAATTTTAGTCATTGGGCAAAATTGCTCAGGAATTTTCTAATGACTGTGATAAAATAGCAACTGTTTCATATTGCTTACAGGCTTTTTATTATGTATATTATTATTTATTTATTTTTATTATTTTACATATCAATCCTAGTTCCCTTTTTCTCCCTCCCTCTACTTCTCCCTCCCTCCCATGACCCCCCTCCACAGGGAGGGTGATGCCTTCTAGGAGGGGGGTCAACAAAATCTGTCAAGTCATTGGGAATTGAGACTAGGCCCTCCCACCTGCCTCTAGGTTAAGGGAGTATTGATGGGAGATGTCATTCTGTAAATATGTTTCAATCATTGATTAATGAATAAAGCACTGTTGGCCAATAGGAAAGCAAGATAGGCAGGACTAGGAGACTAGGAGGAGAGAGGAAGCAGTAGGGAAGAGATCCAAGATGGAGAACGGAGAAAGAAGAATGCCAGCCCCTCTCTCCGGTAAGATAAGACCACGTGGAAGTACTTCGATTAATAGAAATGGGTTAATATTTAAGACAGAGCTAGCTGATAAGAAACTAGTAACTGGCCAAAAAGAATTATATATTAGTATAGCATCTCTGTGTGTTATTTGGGGCTGGCATGGCAGAGGGACAGCAGGAAAAAACCTACTCATAACACAGTATCCCTCCATTGGGGAATGTGCTCCCAAAGTCCTTTTGTGCACCAGGAGTACATCCTGGTTCCACTGTCAGAGGTCCCTTAGACTGCCCAGGCCTTCTAACTGAGACCCATGTTAAGGGGTGTGAGTTGGTTCAATGCTGGTTTCCCAGCTATCAGTCTGGGGGCCCATTAGTTCCTCCTTGTTGAGTTCAGCTGTCTCTGTGGGTTTCTATACCCTGGTCTTGTCTTCCAGTTTGGCTCTGTATTTACCTGTGGGTGTATGCTTCTGTTTCCATCACCTACTAGATGAGGGCTCTATGATGGTGGATAAGTTAGTCATCAATCTCATTATCAGGGAAGGGCATTTATGGCGGCCTTTCCACTGTTGCTCAAAATGTTAGCTTGTGTCAGTCTTGTAGGTCTCTGGACATTTCTCTAGAGTCATTTTTCTCTTCAAATGTATAATGGCTCCCTCTCTTATGGTAACTCTCTCTCTCTCTCTCTCTCTCTCTCTCTCTGTTTCTTTCTCTCATCTATTCCTCCCCTGACTCGGTATTCTTAGTTCCACATGCTTTCCTCTCCTCTGCTTCTCTTTCTTCTAGCTCCCTCTCCACTCACTGCCCCCTCCCACTCCCAATATGCTTAGGAGATCTTGTTCCTTTCCCCTTCTGTGAGGGACCTTGTATGAATCTCTTAGATTCCTTCTTGTATCCTAGTTTCTCTGGCAGTGTGAATTATAGGCTGGTGATCATTTGCTCTATGTCTAAAATCCATATATGAGTGAGTACATACCATGTTCCTCTTTTTGTGACTGGGTTAACTCACTCAGGATGGTTTCTTCAAGTTCCATCCGTTTGCCTGAGCATTTCAAGATACCATTATTTTTCTCACAGGGCAGTATTCCATTGTGTAAATGTACCACAACTTCTTTATCCATTCTTCAGTTGAGGGGCATCTAGGTTGCTTCAAGTTCCTTGCTATAACAAATAATGTTGAACATGTTGGACATAGTTGAACACATGTCTTTGTTGCATGGATGTGGATCATTTGGGTATATGTCTAAGAGGGGGATTGCCAGGTCCTGTGGTAGACTGATTCTCATTTTCCTGAGGAACCACCATATTCATCTCCAAAATGGCTGTAAAAGTTTGCACTCCCACCAGCATTTTATACACAAATCCCTGCCTCCCCCCTCAGGCTTATACTCCAATGATCCTCAGCTCTTTGTGGGCTCCTGCCCCATCTCACATTCTTTGCCTCACACTCTTTTATGTTTTCTTTAAAGAGTTCTTGCATACTGATACAGTCTATTTATCACCCATTCCAGAAGACTTTCTCTAGTAATTCACTGTGATATTGAAACTCCTGACACATGACAGATACTTCCCTTTTCTTTCCAAACCATTTCTGTAACAAATCCCCTTTGGTGCACTAATTGCATTCTTCAAACTGTTCTCCTTTACTATTTACAAGTTATCAGCTGTGATGCTACTATATACACTGATGGGACTAAAAAGGATTGGCTTTGACTCCAACTAGTGTTCACTCCACATTTTGTGCCTTAAAAGCATATTAGCTCACTTTGCTCACCTTCACCTGTAAAACCATGTATAAATGATATTATTGAAGAAAGTAACTTTGATGAAGTGTGAATAATAAGCATTCAACAATTAATAGTATATAAAGGCCTAGTTTATATAGTATGTGTGGTCATCTGTCATGTGAATACTTTCACCATTATAAATTTCAAATAGAAAAAAAACTTGATACTGAATTTGAGGTATGATAAAAACAGTGTGCACTCAAACTGGAGCATTCACTCTAGCATATATCTGTGTTCAGTGAATCTCTGTTCAAAGGAGTAATTTCAATGAAGGAAGTGGCTCTCTATCTAGTAGTATCCCCCTGCTTCTTTCAAACTGCATTGCTTCTAAGTATTCCCTCTTATGCCATTAGCTTTTTCCTTTCTGGTGGTTCTTTTATCTTTGACTACAAATACATCTGTGCCACTCCTGTGTTTTGAGATTTCATTTTTCTCCAGCATGCCTCTTTACTTCACTATGGCTTTCTTAGTTGTACATTGGATAAATGTATTTTAGACACCCACAGTGTGGCAAGTGCTGAGCTATATCTCGCCACACTAAACTTGCTTCAACTACAGTTTCATGCCAGTTCCTTTCCCTTTTCAAGGACTTTGCACACGGTGTTCCTTTTGTTTAGAAATATCTTCTGAAATTTATTACATTTTATCTTTAATGGTTCAGCTTCAATGTCACCTCCTCAAAGAAGTACATGTTCCTTGCTTCCTCAGATACAAAGTCTCACAGAAGTCTGTTCTTGTGGTTCACAGTAGCATCATTTGTGAGGAAATAATTAAAAGCTTTAGTTTAATGTCATCATCTTTTATTAGAACGTTAGTTTCACAAAGAATGTAACCTTGGGAGTTTGATCATATTGAATGAATAAATGAGCAGAGAATTATATTAAATAAATCCACAAAAAATTCTTTTTGCTCTTTCAGCAAATATAAACTCTGTTTTTCTCATATGTAAAGGACACAGTTGACAAGACGAAATGGCAGCCCACAGACTAGGAAAAGATTTTCACCAATCCTACATCTGACAGAGGGATGATCTCCAAAATATACAAAGAACTCAAGAAACTAGTCACTAAAACACCAAATAACCCTATTAAAAAAATGGGTACAGAACTAAAGAGAGAATTCTCAATAGAGGAAATAAAAAAGTCTGAAAGACACTTAACATCTTTAGCCATCAGGGAAATGCAAATGAAAACAACTTTGAGATACCATCTTATTCCTGCCAGAATGGCTGAAATTCTAAACACCAATGACAACTTATGCTGGGGAGGATGTGGATAAAGGGGAACACTCCTCCACTGTTGATGGGAGTGCAAACTTTTACAGCCATTTTGGAAATCAGTATGGCGGTTCTTCAGGAAAATGGGAATCTACCACAGAACCTGGCAATCCCCCTCTTAGGCATATACCCAAATGATCTACATCCATGCAACAAAGACATTTGTTCACAGCAGAATTATTTTTAATAGCAAGAACCTGGAAACAACCTAGATGTCCCTCAACTGAAGAATGGATAAAGAAGATGTGGCACATCTACACAATGGAATACTAGTCTGCAGAAATAATTAATGGAATCTTGAAATTCGCAAGCAAGTGGATGGAACTAGAAGAAACCATCCTGAATGAGGTAACCCAGTCACAAAAAGAGGAACATGATATGTACTCGCTCATATATGGATTTTAAACCTAGACCAAAGGATCACCAGCCTATAATTCACACTTTCAGAGGAACTAAAATGGAGATAGTTCAAGGTGATCTTTCCAAATCTGTCTCAGAGTATCCATATATTAATTAACACAGGGTAGTATTTTAGAAAAGCAAAGATGTTCAGTTATGTTGCTGATTTAAACCATTTTAGTGATTTCTCATTGTTGCTATGCTTCAGTCTAAACCCTCAGAAAATCCTAAGCATATATATATATATATACATATATATGTATATATATTTGTTTCCATGTAGCTTTTTTTTAAATACTTCAGCTAGAAGGTGTCTATTTAACTCGCTGGATGGATTGGATGCATTATTATGCCTTGTCTCAAGTAGGGCATTTTGTACTTGCTCTTTTGTCCCATGAAGATGATATTTCCCTGAACATATTCCATATTTTTTCAGTCATGTTTCATTGCATATCCTATGTCAAAATCTTCTACCATTGCTTTGTTAAATTATCTTTCTGATTAAACAACCTTTAAAATATTTGTTTTGTTTTGTATTATATTTCCTTGTTTATCTACTTATTTATATTCTCTCTGTGTGTGTGTATGTTTTTGTGCATGTGTGTGTACATATTCGTGTGCATACACATGCCTCAGCACCTCTGTGGTGGTCAGAGGGCAACTTGCAGGAGATGGTTCCCTACCATGTGGGTTTTTGTATTTAACTTACATCAATCTAACTTAACATCAAGTATCTGTACATGATGAGCCATCTCAATAGTCCTTAAATATTTATTATATATTCATAGATATTTTATATGCTTAGTTAAGTGTACCTAGTCACAGAAGCCATATATGTCAGCAAATGGTCAAATTGTCTCAGTTTTGAGGCTCAATGACAGTCTAGTTGTTGGCCTTAAACTGGACTTCTTTGTCACTCCAAAATTTCAAGGAACATTGCATAAAGAAAATAAAAGGACTATGGGTATGAGAAACTAGAGAGGAGTGAAATGCTGTCTTCTAGACAGCACTAAGCAACTGAGACCACCTATACGCACACAAGGAGAAGGAGGGAAAATAAAGTTTTGAGTATGGAGTGGTAACTAGTTAGGACAAGTGAGGGGGTGTTGACAAGTAGGAAGGGGTGATAAAAGGTACTTAGGAGTGACTATAATCACAGTGTATAATATATGTATACAAGTATGGAATTATTAAAAGTAAATTTAAAACCTCAATTCAGTGATTGAGATATATTTACAGGATTGGCCCTTAGTATCTGCTGACTTTAAGAAGATATCCAGTATTTTCTTTGTTGATATTTCTAATAAATGTTGGAGTCAAACATCACCGAGTCTATAAGCTTCATCCATCTTCTGATAGCCATTTTCTTTTCCTCAGCTTTGCATCATTTGATAAAAATGATAGATGTGCTTTACCCAGGGATAATATTAGGGAATCAATTGTTAACAGAAAAATGGACATTTCCTGAGTTTTCTATAGCCTTATTTCCTTTACTCATTCTAGGGTTGAAAACATTGAAGGTAAACATAATTTAGATGTCTTTTTTCTCTTAATATTTTTATTCTGACTACAGAAGTAACAATTAATTGTTATTTCCAACCATCAAAAAATATTGTTGCCTTTGAATTTTTTTTCCTCTTTCTTTCTTTGTTTCTAATTTGGTTTTTCAAGATAGGATTTCTCTGTATTGCTTTGGAGCCTGTCCTTGAACTAGCTCTGTAGAACAGGCTGGCCTTGAGCCTTTGAATTTTTCTGCCATTATTTATCTATATGTAGAATCAACATATACAGGGAAAGAAAGAATGGCAGATTGGCATCTTGTTTAAAAAATTATGACACAGGAAATTATAATCAATTCTGTTAAAGAAACTAAACATAGGCCTTAAAAACTACTTAGCTAAACAAAATGGTATATACACTGTCTTTATGAGATAACTCTGTATCTAGTGACCTGTTAACTCCACTTCAAATAGTTCTAATACTCTGTCTTCAACTATACTTTGTCGATTGTCTATTCAAGCTAAAATGTCTTATACAGTGTTGTGAGTTTTTAAAGTCAGAATAATTCCTAACTTCCCAGATTCCCTTCTCATGAACTTATCATTCTTTCCACATATCTTATTTTCTAGATATATCTGAATTCCATGAATGTTCCATGGATCACTCCTTCCAGTGTTCAATTTATTTCACACCTTGTTTATTGTATCACATTCCTTGAATGCTCATGTTATCTCACACCTTGTTCATGATATCCACTTTATGTGGACTGTCCTCCTTTACACTTGTCTTCCTGAGAAACTCTCATCTAGCCTATGAAGCATAGTTTACAATGTCACATACATTTAATTTTTTCTTAATACCATTCCATATCTTTTAGTATCACTCAACCTTTCTAGTTCATTCAATAAGCATAAATCACTAATTATCATCTCTTATATACCCTCTTGGTATTTAATAAATTTTATAATGCATTTGAGTGAAAAGTAAATATTATACCCTTGTATCAAATTCAATTCAAAATAAATATTATACCCTTGTATCAAATTCAATTCAAAATAAATATGTCCCTGCCAGACATAGTGCTTGCCTTTAAATAGCTAGAAATCACTGGATTATGAATATAAGATGGATTTAAAATTTATTATTATGTAAGTCTGATTTAAATCTGCCTTAGGTTTGTATGATTTGACTTAAATACTTAAAAAAATATAAAGAAATTTCTTAGTCTTTTGAAATGACATTTTTAATCTTCAGAAGGTCACGATGATCCTTGCATTCTATTGATAGCACTCAAACACTAATAGGAATCTTACCAGCAACACTTCTGTTAACTATAGTCAAAAGGAAAACAATTCTTTTCATATTTAAGTATTAGAAAGATAAACTACTTTAGAATCCTTCCATTCTTCCCCTCTTGTGCCAGGCCTACAACAGAGGAATTGATTGTTATTATATACAAGAAGGAATACATCTCTCCCCTAAACAGCTAACATTTTAGCATGACCTAAAATTGCTTCCCTGGTGTCTTAGAGTTTCTATTGCTGTGACAAAACCTGATGACTGTTATGGTGGAAACTCCACACCAGACCCCTCTCCCATCACTCTTCAAACCATGCTGCATCTCAGAAAGCCTATGATATGATGACCCTTCCCCAGAGATGCTCAAGACCACTCCCACAGGGTATTTAAACTGTCCCCCAGAAAACAGACTTGTGGATTTCTAGTTTCTCTTTCCCATCTCCTCTCTGGGGTCTGTAAGGCCATCAGGGAGCATTGTGTCCATTAAACATGGAATTTTTTCTAATTCAGTTTGATTTGGTCCAATTTGGATTTCTGCATTGACAGAGAGGCTTATTGGAGTGCAGAAACTTTTCAATGACCAAAAAGCTAGTTGGGGAGGAATGGGTTTGTTTGACTTACACTTACATATTGATGTTCATCACTAAAGGAAGTCAGCACAGGAACTCAAATAGGCCAGGATCCTGGAGGCAGGAGCTGCTATAGAGGCCATGAAGGGGTGCTGCTTACTGGCTTGCTCAGCATACTTTCTTATGGAATTTATGCTCGAGCTGCTATAGAGGCCATGAAGGGGTGCTGCTTACTGGCTTGCTCAGCATACTTTCTTATGGAATTTATGCTCACTGGTCCATCACAATGTGCTGAGCTCTCCCAGTTTCAATCACCAATTAAGGAAACCGTGGAACTCTGTGAGTTCCAGGATAGCCAGGGTTGTTACATAGACAACCTTTGTCTCAAAACACACACACACACACACACACACACACACACACAGACACACACGCACACGTGTGCGTGCACACACAGATGACTTACATTCAGATCTTATGGAGTCATTTTTCTCAAATGATGTTCCCTCCTTTCAGATGACTGTAGCTTGTGTCACATTGACACAAATATAGCCAGCACACTGGATATATCAGACACTTTATTCTTCAGATTTTTCAATCCCCTTTTCTTGGATTAAAAATTATTGTTTTAATTTGGATACAAAGTAATGGGTTTCATTTGTCATTGTCATATTCATAACATATCATTAGAGATTGTTCTTACTCTCCCCATCCCCCTCTCCTGTTCTCCTGACTTTTCTTGCTGATTCTCTCAAATAGTTAACAGATTCTGATTTCATGTCATATATATTCTATCACTCTTTCCTGTTCAGCCTCCCCCTCCCTCTAAACCTCTCTGATGGGAGATGTCATTCTGTAAATTATGTTTCTCTTATTGGTTAATGAATAAAGCACTGTTGGACAATAGGAAAGCAAGATAGGTGAGACTAGGAGACAAGGAGGATGCGGGAGTAGTAGGGAGGAGATTCAACATGAAGGATGGAGAGAATAGAATGCCAGACCCTGTCTCTGGTAAGATAAGACCACGTGGAAATACTCAGATTAATAGAAATGGGTTAATTTTTAAGACAGAACTAGCCAATAAGAAACTAGTAACCGGCCAAGTGAATTATATCTAATACAGCGTCTCTGTGTGTTATTTGGTGCCAGCGCGGCACTGGGACCAGGTTGTCTGGAAACCTACTCATAACACCTCTCCTCCCATAATTTGACATTCTACACAACACACACACACACACACACACACTAAATATAAACTTAAATCTAGTCATTTTACTGAATGTTTTTACACTCTACCAAAATTAACTCTAATTTCAAAATAATAGTTAAAACATGGTGTCATGTCTTTGAGTCTATTGTTTGCATAAACCTTATTCCCAGTGTTCTTTTTTTCCCCTAGAAATGTCATCTTATTCTTCATATGCTTACTTATATGTAAGCCCCTCTATCAAATTCTACCAAGCTCATTCAGGGAGACACAGGGATTTTATTTTAATCTAGTATTGCTATAACTACTTGATTTTATGTAAGTTATTTAATACTAAGATCCTGTATTTTACTTTAGTGTTAATCACTTAATATACAATGGAAAATATCAGGGTGTATCGCGATTAAATAAGGATCAAGATAAACAAATAGGCCGAATAGATGTTTATTCAGGGAGAAATAACTTACAACCTAGACAGATGAACACCAGGAAATTCAACCCGATCCTCTCCTGTCCGAGTCACGCCAGCAAGAGAGCCTTTCCTGGCTCTCCCTCCGACCTCCTTCTCCAGGTCACTCCACCCATGGCTCCACCCCCAATGGGCATGGTCAGTGCCACAGAACTATCTCACTACAAGGGTGTGATATAATAACTGACTCTCTGCTTCTCATTTATTATTATCTAAAGCAGCAGTTATCAACCTGTGTGTTGCAACCCCTTCGGAGTCAAATGACATTTTCATAGGGGTTGAACAACCTTGCACATGGGTTGAATACCAGATATCCTGCCTATCATGTATTTACCTTACAGTTAATAACATTAGCAAAATTACAGTTATAAAGTAGCAGAGAAAATAATTTTATGGTTTTTGAGGGGGGCACCACAAGATGAGGAACTGTATGATGATGGGAGATGCCATTATGTATATATGTTTCTCATACAGGTTAATGAATAAAGCACTGTTGGCCAATAGGAAAGGAGATAGGAGGGATTAGGATACAAGGAGGGAAGAGGAAGTAGTAACGGGGAGTCAAAATGGAGAGTCTGGAGAGAATAGGACGCCAGCAGGCTCTCTGGTGGTAAAATGAGACCATGTGGAAATATTAGATTAACAGAAATGGGTTAATAATTAAGATAGAGTTAGCTGATAAGAACTGGCCAATAGCATTATATCAAATACAGAGTCTCAGTATGTTAATTGGGGCTGGCGCAGTGTCGGGACAAGACCAGCGGCGGGTAGAAAAACCTTACTCCTTATAGTATGAAAGGTTGCAGCATTAGGAAGGTTGAGAACCACTGCTCTAGAGTGTTTGGGAAACATTAGGGAGAAGAGAGAGGAAAGTAAAAGTAAATGTTTCTGAAAATGTCATAAGGAATCATACTATTAATTATTGGCTTAAATACATATAATACATTTAAGTCAGTATATAAACATACATACAATTTAAATGAAATATTCCCATCGGGGCTGACAAGGTTACCCACAAGATCCATAGACTACTTAACAAAAACCCAACATCAGGCATGAGATAGTCTCTTTTGAGGTGTTGGTCAGAGTTTTCCAAGAGACCACCAAAACACATATAGATAGACTACTGCTGTTGCCCTTGGTTATACCAGCAGAGGAGGAAGTTAAGTCCCTATTGGTAAAGAAACTATGCACTTCAGACACAGGACACACAGGACCTGAGCTGGACTTGATTTCAATGCCCCCATCCTGAAGACTAGCTTTCATGGTACCAGAAGGGGTTATGCAAGCTTCCAACTTCCAAAGGAGGAAAATAGCCAGTAATCCTACCCAACTGTGATGCCTATTGTGGTGGTTTAGAAGAAAATGCCACCCCCAAAAGGCATTATTAGGAGGCTTGGCCTTGTTGAAGTAGGTGTGACCTTGTTAGAGTAGGTGTGATCTTGTTGAAGGAAGTGTGTCACTGTGGAGGCAGGCTTTGAGGTGTCATATATACTCAAGCCATATCCAGTGAGACAAACTGTTATTTACACAAGATGTAGTACTTTTTTTTCATAAACAAGAAAATAATTGCCTTTATTAAAACTTCAAAATTTTGAATCAGTAGATACCACAAAGAAAATGAAAAATAATCACAAAGATTAGTGCAGATCTAGAATCTAAAATATATAGAAGAATATTATAAATCAATAAAAAGTCAACACAACTGATAATATTAGAGTAAATATTTCTCTAAATAAAAACATATTCAATTAACCTATTACAAGATGCTTATTAGCAACAACCGTCAGAGAAGTATGGATCAAAGGCAAACTGATGTATCCCTTTTTACTCACTTATCTGCCTCATATACTGCTATTCAGGATATGAAAATACTGCTATGGATATCATAGAGTTCTTATGAGGCATAGCAATGCTGTTCACATTTATGTACCTGTAAAAACTAAAAGCATATACTTACGTATAGGTATTTATAGCAATATTGTTCATAACAGCAAAGTAGTAGAAATATCCAGAATATTTATAGTATAAACAGAATGTGGTAAAGCCATACAACTTATCTCCTTCCCCAGCATCATGTCTACCTGCGTGCTGCCAAGTCTCACTATGATGATTGATAATGGACTGAACCTCTGAATTGTAATCTACTCAATTAAATGTTTTTCTTTATAAGAGATGCTGTGGTCATGATGTCTCTTCACGTCAATAAACTATGAAACATAACAATAACCTGCCCTAGCTGGTTGACTCTTTTCAAGTACAAACCATGGTTTCCTTCTTCTTGAGTGGATCTTAAGGTCAATTAGAGAGTTGTTTGTTGTCACCAAGGTTAGGGTAACCAATAGGTAGGGAAGAAAAGAAGTGAAAAGATTTTGAAAGTAGTAAGAAAGACTTTAGAAAATCTCGATATATTCCAAACTATTGGTTACTACCACTATTATACCTTTCATAAAGTTGTGGCAAGGATTAAAAGAGAAAATTATATAAATCTCTCAGCCCAATTGTTCAAGTTGTTTGCAATGTGAGACATAACTTCTTTTCAGAAATGCATACACACAGACCATGTATGAAGAAGAATAAGATTGAAATAGAAGAGATTGAATAAATGGTCCTTTGATAGCCCTACAGTTTGCCCTTGTGAATTAATTAAACATACTTAGTTTTTCTTTAGATTTCCTTCCTTCCCTACATTTTTACTTTTTTTTATATCTTTAGGGGTGGAGAAGGAAATCTATTAGTTCCTCTGAGAGCTGTTTGACAAGCATTAACATACCAGTACTTATAAATAGCTGGTTTTGACAAAAAAAAATGTATATAGCTGTGAAGAAGACCAAAAAGGGTAGTGAAGAAAGAAGTAGAAATTGCTTTAAAGGAAGATAATATAGCAAACAATGAAAAAATGTTGTTATAACTAGTGACAGCCTAGACATTAAATGAAATGTTACATAAATTTATAGTAAATAAGTATCTTATTCTATTTGTGCTACAATAACATAATATTATACAATACTAAATGAATGGTTCAGAGGCACCACAATTTATTTAACAGCACCAATGAGTCACAGGTCCAGAATAAAGAGATAGAGGTAGATAAATTCACACTTTATTGTATCCTTGTATAAAATTATCAAAACTATACAAAATTTTTTAAATTAAAAGAAAATTTTGAAACTTTCTGTATTTCAATCAGTTTAGTTATTTTAAAGCAAACTAATAAATAAAATAATTATTTTCTGTTTTTGCTAACAAAACACAAAACAAATCTTATTTCCATAAACCAAATCATTGTGCTTTTCTAAAATGTGCACATTGACATTCATTAATCAATATAAAGTATTAGAAGTCTTTGAAAAGCTCATGATTGGGATTAGTATCTTTACAAAAGGACCTCAAAGAGCTTTCTTGCCCAAGTGCCATATGAGAATACAACAATAAATCCACTATATGTGAATTAGCTCCTTATTAGTACCAAATTAGTATCTGTAATGTGGCAACAATATGTGAATTAACTCCTTACCTCTATCTCTTCTGTCCAACTCTACAATGTCCCCCCAACTTGTCTCCTCAACTATAAGTCTTTTTTTTAACCCACTAAATCAAGTTATAGTTACTTATAAGTACCATTCACAGGAAGTCCTACCAGTGGCTATATCCTCAACACAGAATAATTTTCCCCTAGTGGCTATCCACTGTCAATAGCTCTTCGGCAAAGGGTAAGGCCTGGAGATAATACACAAGATGTATGCCATTATTTTCATAGGCTTGATCTTCTGTAACTCTTATGCAGGTAACCAAAGCTGTTGTGAGATCATGACAGCAAAAGCCATTTCATATCCAAAAGAAAGCATTTCGTAGCACTCCTCATTCCACAACATTTATACTCTTTCCACTTCCTCTTCTAAGACAGGCCATGAGCCTTAGTGGGGGAGGATGATATATATATATATATATATATATATATATATATATATATATATATATATATATCGTGTTTATGGTTGATCATCCAGTCTCTTTTCTTAGCATTTTAACCAGTTATACATTTCTCCATTGACACTGTCCACTGCCAAAAAGAAAAAAAAAATGTTTCCTCAACCAAGGGTGAGAGCATCTCAGGTCTATGGTTATAAACGTAAATATTTAGAAGGCAACATGACCATTTAATAAAACAAATTCTACTCTAGAGCCTCTAACCTTCAAATCTGTGCTTTGAAACCAAATTACATACATTACCAGGCATGAAACCCCAACATGTGGAACAGACCTCAAATACAATCAGTCCAAATGGATCGAAGATCTTGATATACATCCAGCCACACTGAACCACTTAGATTAGAAAGTGAGAGGTGCCCTTGAATACATTGGTACACGAAACTGCTTCCTGAACATAACAGTAGTAGCATAGACACTGAGATCAACAATTAATAAATAGGACCTCCTCAAACTGAGAAGCTTCTGTAAGGCAAAAGATACAGTGAAGAAGACCAAACGGCAGCCCACAGACTGGGAAAAGATTTTCACCAACTCCAGATCTGACAGAGGGCTGATCTCCAAAACATACAAAGAACTCAAGAAACTAGTCACTAAAACACCAAATAACCCTATTAAAAAAATGGGATACAGACCTGAAGAGAGAATTCTCAATAGAGGAAATCAAAAAGGCTGAAAGAAACTTAAGTGCTCAACATCCTTAGCCATCAGGGAAATGAAAATCAAAACAACTCTGAGATACCATCTTACTCCTCTCAGAATGGCTAAAATTAGAAACACCAATGTCGGCTTATGCTGGAGAGGATGTGGAGAAAGGGGAACACTCCTCCACTGCTGGTGGGAGTGCAAACTCGTACAGCCATTTTGGAGATCAGTATGGCAGTTCCTCAGGAAAATGGGAATCAGTCTACCACAGGACCCAGCATTTTCATTCTTAGACATACACCAAATGATCCACATCCATGCAACAACTATTTTCATAGCAGCATTATTTGTAGTAGCAAGAACCTGGAAGCAACCTAGATGCCCCTCAACTGAAGAATGGATGAAAATGTGGTACATTTAGACAATGGAATACTATTTAGTGGAAAAAAGGCAATGGAATGTTGAAATTCTCAGGCAAATGGATGGAACGTGAAGAAACCATCCTGAGTGAGGTAACCCATTCACAATAAGAGGAATAAGAGTGGTATTACTCACTCATATATGGATTTTAGAAATAGATCAAAGGATCACCAGCCTATAATTCACACTTCCAGAGAAACTGGGATACAAGGAGGAACCTAAAAGTTTCATACAAGGTCCCTCACAGAAGGGGAAAGGAACAAGATCTCTTGAGAATATTAGGAGCTGGGGGGCAGTGAGTGGAGAGGGAGTTATGATAAAGAGAAGGGAAGGAGAGAAGAACATGTGGGACCAGTAAGATTGAGTACAGGATGAATAGATGAGAGCAAAAAAGAGAGAGAGAGGTACCATAATAGAAGGTGCCATTGTAGGTTTGAAGAGAAAACTGACTCTAGAGAAATATCCAGAGACCTACAAGGATGACCACAACTAACAGTCTCAGCAACAGTGGAAAGGCTACCTTAAATGCCATCATAGAGCCCTCATCTAGTAGCTGATGGAGACAGGAGCAGACACCCACAGCAGAACTCTGAGCCGAACTCCTAAAATCCAGTTGCAGGGAGGGAGGAGTGATAAGAAAAGGGGTCAAGATCATGCTACAGAAACCTACAGCTACAGAGACAGCTGACCTGAACAAGGGGTAGCTCATGGGCCCCCAGACTGATAGCTGGGAAACCAGCATTACACCGACTCAGACCCCCTGAACATGGGTCTTAGTTAGAAGGCCTGGGTAGTCTAAGAGACCCCTGATGGAACCAGGATGTATCCTTTGTGTATGAAAGGACTCTGGGAGCATATTCCCTATGGAGGGATACTCCCTTGGCCTAGAGGCAGGAAGGATGACCTAGACCCTGCTCTAAATGACTTGACATAATTAGATGACCCCTCCTGGAGGGCATCACCCTCCTTGTGGAGTGGGGGAGGGGATGGGGCAGGAGGGGGTTGGGAGAACTAGGAGGGAGGGAGAGGCAACTGGTATCAATATGTAAAATAAGAAGGAAATATATAAAAATGTGATAAAACATTAAATATTCCTAGTAAAGACAGAAGTAGACATGTCATATTGGCAAAGATAGTTTTAGCCTATAGTCAGTAAGCTTCCATTTCAAGACTCTTCTTTTTCATAGTTCTCAAGATATTATGCCTGTTAATTTCATTTGTTAGTTTGTTTTGTGTCATCAGTTAATGGTTTTTTTTTCTAACCTTGAATTTTAAAAATGTGGTACAACTATTATGAAGCAGTTCATGCTTTGAGACATGGGTACAGAGACACTTTGTGGATGCTGTAATTTCATTTCATATATAATAAATGAAATCACCTGTGACATGAAAAAGTTATATTCAAGAGAATGGTATTGTAGGAGTCATAGGGATCAAGGACATCATAAGAAAGCTCATAGACTCAACCATCCTGGGCTCATAGAAGCTCAAAGAGACTGAATTGATAACCAGGGAGCCTGCATGGGTCTGACCTAGACCTTTCCACATATGCTACACTTTTGTGTATTGATTCTCTTATGGAAATCCTAACAGTGGGAACAGAGGCTGTTTACAAGTCTATTTCTGGCTTTTGAGATCCTACTGCCCATACTGGGTTACCATGCCCATCCTTAATAGATGGGGAGGTGCTTAGTCTTACTGAAAAGACAAGGAATAGATTGGGTATGGGAACAGAGAAAGGGAGGTGTGAAGGAATAGAAGTTACTGAGAGAGGGGAAACTGCAGCTGGAATATAAGATAAATTTATTTAAAAAAAAAACAGGAAAAAGTAGAAAACATCTATGAACAGAAAAAGATCTTCATAAAGGTTAAAATCATCATTTAAATTGTAAAATGAAATTATTTTCCATGTTTCTATATAATAAATCAAAGTGTATATACTTTGTTTCAGTCATACTTCATATGCAATTTTGCTTTTCATACTTTCATTTAGCTAAAGTCAACTGCAACCCAAAATATTAAATAAAAATTACTGGCATAAATATCTCAAACCAAATTCAAAAATACATCAGAGAAATCATCCACCATGATCAAGTAGGCTTCATACCTGGATTACAGAGATGGTTTAACATACGAAAATCTATCAACGTGATCCACCATATAAACAAACTGAAAAAGTAAAACCATATGATTATCTACCTAGATGTGGAAAAAGCCTTCGATGAAATTCAACACCCTTTCATGATAAAGGTATTAGAGAGGTCAGGGATAACAGGAACTTACCTAAACATAATAAGAGCAATATACAGCAAACCAACTGCCAACATCAAACTGAATGGAGAGAAACTTAAGCCAATTCCTCTAAAATCAGGAACAAGACAAGGCTGTCCTCTCTCTCCATATCTCTTCAATATCATACTAGAAGTTCTAGCTAATGCTATAAGACAACAAAAGGAGATCAAGGGCATCCAAATTGGAAAGGAAGAAGTCAAACTGTCTCTATTTGCAGATGATATGATAGTTTACATAAGCGACCCAATAAACTCTACCAGGGAACTCCTACAGCTGATAAACACCTTCAGCAAACTAGCAGGATACAAGATAAACTCAAAAAAATCAGTAGCCCTATTTTTTTCAGACGACAAAGAGGCAGAGAAAGAAATCAGAGAAACATCACCCTTTACAATAGCCACAAGCAACATAAAGTATCTTGGTGTAACGCTTACCAAACAAGTAAAAGATCTATATAATAAGAACTTTGTGACTCTAAAGAAAGAAATTAAAGAAGATACCAGAAAATGGAAAGACCTCCCATGCTCTTGGTTAGGTAGGATAAACATAGTAAAAATGGCAATCTTACCAAAAGCAATCTACAGATTCAATGCAATCCCCATTAAAATCCCACCACAATTCTTCACCGACCTTGAAAGGATAATAATCAACTTTATATGGAAAAACAAAAGACCCAGGATAGCCATAACAACCCTACACAATAAAAGAACTTCAGGAGGCATCACCATTCCTGACTTTAAGCTCTACTACAGAGCTATAGTTCTGAAAACAGCCTGGTATTGGCATAAAAATAGACAGGTAGACCAATGGAATCGAAATGAAAATCCTGATATTAATCCACGCACCTATGAACACCTGATTTTCGACAAAACAGCTAAAATTATACAATGGGGCAAAGACAGCATCTTCAACAAATGGTGCTGGCACAATTGGATGAGGGTGTGTAGAAGACTGCAGATAGACCCATGTCTGTCGCCATGCACAAAACTCAAGTCCAAATGGATCAAAGACCTCAACATCAATCCAGCCACATTGAACCTCTTAGAAGAGAAAGTAGGAGGTACCCTTGAACAAATTGGTATAGAAGACCGCTTCTTCAACATAACTCCAGGGGCACAGACACTGAAAGAAACAATTAATAAATGGGACCTCTTCAAACTTAGAAGCTTCTGTAAGGCAAAAGATACAGTGAAGAAGACCAAACGGCAGCCCACTGACTGGGAAAAGATTTTCACTAATCCTATATCCGACAAAGGGCTGATCTCCAAAATATACAAAGAACTCAAGAAACTAGTCAACAAAACACCAAATAACCCTATTAAAAATGGGGTACAGAACTGAAGAAAGAATTCTCAATGGAGGAAATCAAAAAGGCTGAAAGACACTTAAGAAAATGTTCCACATCCTTAGCTATCAGGGAAATGCAAATCAAAACAACTTTGAGATACCATCTTACCCCTGCCAGAATGGCTAAAATTAGAAACACCAGTGATGACTTATGTTGGAGAGGATGTGGAGAAAGAGGAACACTCCTCCACTGCTGGTGGGAGTGCAAACTCATACAGCCATTTTGGAGATCAGTATGGCGGTTCCTCAGGAAAATGGGAATTAGTATACCACAGGACCCGGCAATCCCCCTTAGGCATATACCCAAAGGATTCACATCAATGCAACAAAGACATCTGTTCAACTATGTTCATAGCAGCACTATTTGTAATAGCAAGAACCTGGAAGCAACCTAGATGCCCCTCAATTGAAGAATGGTTAATGAAGATGTGGCACATCTACACAATGGAATACTACTCTGCAGAAAAAAATAATGGTATCTTGAAATTCGCAGGCAAGTGGATGGCACTTGAAGAAACCATCCTGAATGAGGTAACCCAGTCACAAAAAGAGAAACACAGTATGTACTCACTCATATATGGATTTTAGAACTAGATCAAATGATCACCAGCCTATAATTCATATCACCAGAGGAACTACGATACAAGTTGTATTCTAAGAGATTCATATAAAGTCCCTCACAGAACTGGGAAGGGACAAGTCCCCCAGACCTCAGGTAAAGTGGGGGAGGACAGCTAATGGAGAGAGAAGTAGGAGAAAATGAGAGGGAGGAGAGGAAGGCATGTGCGACCAGGAGGATTGAGCCTGGTTAGGAATGGAAAATAGGAAAGAGAGAGAGAGAGAGACAGAGACAGAGAGAGAGAACATAAAATAGGGAGCCAATATTGGTCTGAAGATAAAGTTGAACACAAAGAAAGGTCGAGGGAACTACAAGACTGCTTCCAACTAACAATCTCAGATTCCGTGGAAAGGCTATCATAAATGCCCTTCCCGGAGAGTGAGATCAACAACTAACTTCTCCATGGAGTCCTCAACTAATTCCTGTTGAAAACAGGAGCAAACACCCATACATAAACACTGAGTAGAACTAGAACCCAGAAGCAGATGGAGAGGACAAGACCATGCGGTAGAAGTACATAGAGACAGCTTACCTGAACAAGGAGGAGCTAAGGGCCACTAGACTGATAGCTGGGAAGCCAACAGGGGACTGACTCGGACCCCCCTGAATATGGGTCTCAGCCAGAAGGTCTGAGCAGTCTAAGAGACCTCAGACAGTGGAGCCAGGATGTATCCCTGGTGCACAAAAGGACTTTGCAAACATATCCCCCATGGAGGGATAACTGCCTTATTCTAGAGATAGGAGAGAAGCCCTAGTCCCTACTTCACAGGACCTGTCAGATCTACATGACCCCAACTGGATCCATTCCCCTACATATGGCATTGTGGTGGGGGGTTGGGAGGGGAGGGTGTTTAGAGTGCATGGGAGAGGGCAGAGAGGGCAAAAGGGAGGGAAGGAGGGAGGGAGGGCTGGGGGAGAGGCAGGGAGGGAGGGAGGGAGAGGGAACTGGGATCGACATGTAAAATAATAAATTAAAAAAAAAAAAAACACTTTGACTCCAAAATTTAAGTTGAAGAACAAGTTACTGGGGAAAAGTATTTCTATTTTTGTTTCCACAGAAAATGAAAAGATGTGGATTCCTTCCAGACTAATGTGGTTTGATCACACCAGACCGCCTGAAACAGAGTACAAGCTGATCCTACATTTCAAACAGCTGGACAAAACAGCCCTACAGACTACAGCTAGGATATCTGAATCTTCTTCGAATCCCCCAAGACAGTGCCCCTTACCAGCAGGAAGTAGTTTGGAAAGAACGACGCCCAAATTCCCAAATATTGTGTATAAATGTTTGTTTTCATTTAATTGGACTTTGTTATATAAAATTAAATAAAAAAAATAAAAAAAATCTCAGAAGTTTTAAGTATGTTTAATATTGTCATAATTGCTGTATATAAGTACTATCTACTACTGTGGTTACTTTATGAATTAATTATTATAGGAGTATATGCATAAGAAAAAAATCTAGCATCTATAGGATTCAGTATTATCTGTGATTTGAGAATGTATCTTCCACAAATAAGAGGGAGTACTATATGGTTCATTATATTTAAGCTTATTCATTAGTGAGATAAAACAGAAGATATGAATTAAAATCCACCAAAACATAGCTTGATGCATGCCAGAAAAGAATCCTAAGAGATTTCTAATAGATGCTACCAAGAATAAGAATCTACTATACTATTGACATTTCTATGTCTGACCCTCATCTGATCTACTTCATGTTTTATAATGACAATGTTGGAGCTCTTTAAAGAGTGCTTATTAGATTTTACAAAAGAGAGGAGAATGACTTTTTCAGTGACATATCTAAAAACCTTAATAGATTGAAAATGTGTTAACTTTATTCAAAAGATTATAAGGTCCTGCAATTGCTTCTCAAAATCCAACTCCAAAAAGAAAAAGAGAAGTTGGTATGGCTTACGTAAAATACAATAATCACTAAATAAATTAGCCCTAGAATATTCATGACATTGTGGCAACATTGAATGTTTCAGGGATGCCTGGAGGACACATTACTCCAAATAAAATTAACATTGTAAGAGAAGGATTTACTGAATAACTTGCTATGTTGGGCATAATGCTACAGTTCAACTAATGGCAAAGTGATCATTTAACGTCTCATTTTTATTTTATAATTATTTAAAGAAGCACACAGAAGTTAAGTTGTAGTGGCACATGGCTTTAATACTAGCATTCATGGAAAGGCTCTCCAGTTGGAGGCCAAAACAAATGAACACATGCATTAAAGAAAGTATCTTACTGTGAACAAAATTAAAATGATATCTAAAAATAGGAACTGAGAAGTTACAGCATGTTGGCTATAGAGGATTCAAATACTCTCAGTAGATCCACAATTATGGTGGCTACCTTTAATGGTAATTATAATCAAGTTACACTACTAGACATTCTTCATATATTATGATATGTAATTCTCAAAACCATCTAGAGAGGTCTCATTACCCCTGCTTTCAAATAATGTCATAAGTACAAGGAGATTAAGTACCTCTTCTATGTTAATGTAGTTAGTGAACACTAGCATAGGAATTTAGATCTGCCTGAAACAGAATTTACTTTTAATGTCCCAAAATTCTTTCTTTCCTATAATTTACAACTTCAAAAAGCTATATTGTCTAATTTTATACTATAATAGATGACCATATATTATGCCATCTCAATGCATGGAAATTTATAGTGAGAAGACTACATTGTTTAATCTCAATTATCTTTCATAAAATTCTACATAGTTCATTTTATCATTATATTATACAGGAGTGATTGGAACCAGGACATTTTTGTATTGTTTTACTTTTCCAAGCTTCATTCCTCTTACCTAAGATATGTCTCATTCAGCCATCCTCCAAAAATTTTTTTTCTGTCCTCATAAAATAAGGTGGTGTCCATCAACTGAAGAATAGATAAAGAAAATGTGGTATATTTACACAATGGAGTACTACTCAGTGATAAGAAACAATGGCCCTAAAATTTGCAGGCAGATGAACAGAACTAGAAAAGCCCATCCTTTGCAAGGTAACTCATACCCAGAAAAGACAAATATAGTATGTACTCTCTCATTAGTAGATACCAGACATAAAGCAAAAGATACCCAGCCTACAATCCACAACCCCAGAGAAGCTAGAACATTCTTCCAGAAACATATGGAAGCAGATGCAGAAATCCAGAACTAACCAATGGGCCAAGCACCTGGAGTATAGTCAAACTGAGGGAGGAGTGATAATATGAGCAAAGGAGTCAAGAAAATGATGGGGAAACCTACAGGAACAGCTGACCCCAGCTAGTGAGAGATCACTGACTCAGGTCTGACAAATGGGGAACCTACATAAAAACAAACTAGACTCCCTTAATATAGACGACAATGATGTGGCTGGGACAATATATGAGGCCACTGGCAGTGGGTCCAAGATCTAACACTAATGCACAAGCTGACTTAATGGAGCCTATTCTATATGGGTGTTGGGTGGTGGAAAGGGGTCTTGGTCCTTCCTCAATGAGATTATGGGACAGATTTAGTAGACTTCCTAGGGGAGGCCATACCCTCTCTAAGGAGCAGATGGGAGGTGGGTTGGGGAAGAAGGAGGAGAGGAGGGAGGGCGACCTGAGATTAAAATGTAAAAAATAAATCAGTAAGAAAAACAGAAATAAGGTATTTATTGTATTAGGAAGGGTTGTCTAGAGGAAATAGACTAGTAGGATAAACAAACAAGGTGTGTGTGTGTGTGTGTGTTTGTGTGTGTGTGTAGAATTTATTAAGTTGGCTTACATTCAAATGCAAATAACAGGTATTCAGGCCTAAAATGCCGAGAACCCAGTAGTAGCTCAGTCTACAACACAAGGTGCCTCAATAGTTCCAATCCAATTCTATGCCGTACCCTTGGGGGGTTATATTAGAGAGCATCTCGTCCTATCAATGGTAGACGCCTGCAAATGCTCATACTTCTATGACCAGAGGATGCAGCAGCAGCAACAGAGTAAATTGACTCAGCCACAAGAGTGAAGCAAGGTTGAGCAAGCAATAGGCAGCGGATCTTCGGTTGTTCACTATATTTATCTGGGTTGCCACAAGAAAGTATTCCTAAACCTGGGTGGATCTTCCTGTATCAACTAAGGTAATTCTAATTAGTGGCAAGTTCACATCAAAAATCATGGTCACTAATAAAATAATCAATTTATGGAAAACTCTGGAGAACTGAAGATACAGGATAAGAGAATGAGAATTAGCATGGAAATGATTATATATTTTGTACTAGTTAATCTGCACAGAAAGTTTTTAAGTACTAGGGATGTCCTAGAGAACAAAATTGGTGATGGGTGAGGGATTATTGAATGACTTTCTATGTTTGATGATCTCTGCAATATTCAGAAAGTGGTTGCTTTCTGTTCCTGAGTAATAATAACTGCAGGGTGAACAGGGTCATCTTAAGTTCAAGGACACTTATCTTATCATGAGTGGATTCTTTCAGAGCCTGTGTAAGGCCTCATGAAGTGGGAGTCATGCCTTTAGCAATGTTAATTACAGTTGGAGTGCAGTTTCCTCAATGCATCTGCAAAGTGTTCCCAGCAACCAAGATGTCATGATGACAGTCTTGCCAGTCACCAACACAGGAACTGATGGCTTTACAGCTCTTTGCTCAAGGCATAAGGCATGTCATTTGTCATTCAAGAGCCAAATGACTTCTCTCGATAATTTTGCTCTTTCTAAGGAAAAAATACAGTAAGAAAGAAAAGTCAAAAAGTGTTCACAATTAAAATTAATATTCTTAAAAGTATTTAACAATACGTAAATTGTAAACAAGTACTTGTTGGAGAGTTAGATCCATCTGATAAGTTTAGGCATGTTGCAAATAATTTGTAGCAATTACAAAAATTTTGTGGCACCCACAGATGAAGTTACAGTGGCTGCCATCCCTATCTATAACACATAATATTGTTTCAACGTAATGAGTGCTTTGTAAGAATTATCATTTAATACATCAATAATTCTAGGAGGCACAAGTTATATTAGTGTTTCATTTTCATAAGATGAAAATTTATGGTCACAAAATACTTTTGTGCTAAAAAAATATTGAGAATTTCTTGTGTTCTAGAAAACCTTTCAATATTTTACATGTAGTAACTAATTTATTCTTACTAATTTATTCTTATTAGGGACAGGCTAAACCTCCATTTTATAACAAAACTCTTATTCAAATTTCAAGATGCCTTGGTAGCCAAAAGACTGTTTCTGCCCTACAACTTCAGGCAACATTATCCCCAGCCAGCCCCACACTGAATTAGCTCATTCGGCAGGCAGGTAGACCTGTATCACAGTGGGAGAGACTAGTGCTTCCAACTACCCTATTGCAAAGGAAATGTAGAACACCCTTGAGGTTATGCAGACAAGGGAAGCTCTGAGACTGATATTACCTTTAGTATCAGGACCCTGAAGCATATTATTGCTTGAAATGACAACTTTTATTAAACTCCAGAAAAACATTTGGATCACCTAGAAAAGCAAAACAAAAACAAAAAACCCAAACCTCTATTTTAAGTCTTTTGTGGGAAAGGGGGAAATCTTTCACTATAAGACAATGAAGAAGCAATCAAGGTACTGTGTGGGTCAGAGAATGTGGGGAAGTTGTGGAAGAAGAGTACTGTTTAGTTATGATGTACTACAATTAAGAACTGGGTGATAATCCTAGGCCTGTTATTGCCGGGGTCTGTAGATTCCTGTCCTTTCTACAAGCTTGGAATCCAGACACCTATGGAGTGTATTTACAACGTCTTAAGCTTACTTTCCCACCAGACACCCATAGTGACTTGGACCATACTATAGTGTCAGAAACCAGGGTAGTAACAGGGGAAGTCCTTCTGTGTGCTGTGAATATGTTTCTCTTATTGGTTGATGAGTAAAGCTGTTTAGCCAATGCACATGCAGGATTTAGCCAGAGAAGAAATCCAAACTGGGATAGAGAAGGGGAGTAGGTGGAGTCAAGTCTGAGGAAGCAGAGGCCTGGATATCCCAGTAAGCTAAAACCATGTGGAGATACTCAGACTAATTGAAACAGATTAATATTTAAGAGAGAACTAGCCAATAAGAAGTCCAAGCCATTGGCCAACCAGTTCATAATTAATATTTATTTGAGACTAAAGAACTACAGGACCTGGTGGGACAGAAACTTCCCATGTGGCTGCTTCCTAAATATTTGGCAAGAATTTCCATTTAAAGCCTTACAAAAGCTTTAAAGGGTTCTGAACACACAGTATGCTACAAGCTGATTGATGTTGGAATAGATCAGAGTCGACCTGGGGGTAAACATACCCCTAAAATATTGGAAAGCCTAACTAGGTGAAGCCAACAGCCAAAACCACCACTTTAATCCTAGTCATGCAGTTTAGCATAATAAAATCTCATGTGGTCAGATAAAGATAGAGTAAAGACATATTGAAAAATAATCTAAAAGGTTTACAGTGTGTTTAAAATATATGTAGACTTGGGAGAGAAAAAAAGAAAAAGGACAGAGAAAGTCCTTATAAAAGAAACAGAGTAGCTGGGCATGATGATACATGCTTTTAATTCTACCATTTAGGAAGCAGAGTAAGGTGAGGGGCAGAGGCAGGTGGATCTCTGTGATTTCAAGGCCAGCATGATCTACCGGGTGAGTTTCAGGACAGCGAAAAGTACACAGAAGAGCCCTGTTTCAAAAAACCAAAAGACAAAAAAAAAAAAAAAAGAAAAAGAAAAAAAAAGAAAAAAAAATAGTAACAAAAAAAGAGACACATAAAGATGGAAAACACACAGAGAGTATGGATACTGTATGTTATTGTGTTGTCTTTGAATTGTTTGATTGTTGAGGAAGGAGCAACAGCTGCTAAAAGACATTTGATCATAAATGCTATAAATTTTGAAAATACTTTGACTCCAAAAATACCTTGGAAAAAAGGTTCTGCTTTTGTTTCCACAGAAGAAGAAAAGCTGTGAATTTGTTCCACACTACTATGGTTTGATCAAGCAAAACCCCCTGAAGCAGTAGCCTAGGTGATCCAACACCCAAAACAGCTGGTATGATGTAGTCTCACAGACTATGACAGCCAGGATTTGGCCATTGGTTTTCTCATGATCTCTATGGGATTGACAGTATCCCCAAACAGCATGAAGCAGTTTGGAGAGAACTCTGTCCAAATTGCCAAATATTGTTAATAAATATATTTTTTAATTTCAATGGGGTTGGTATAAATGGTTAATGATGACAGTCAATATTTTTCTAAAAAAAACAAATATGATATAGAAATGAATACATTGCTATAGACTTTGTTTTATTGATACAAATTTAAGGTCAATTTTGTTGTGTGCATATTTCTACTCTTGTTTAGGTATTGTGTTTATACAGTTCATTTAAAAATTCAATGTATATTTAAATGCAGATTATAGAAAGTCACCTATAATAGTCAAAACTTAGGTTTTCTAGATTTACAGAGATATATTTCAACTGGATAGGTATTCTTTAAAACCTTTGAGAGACCTACAGAATATGTCATTTAAAACGTTTTATTAGGGTTTTCCCTAATAAATGAGACAGAGTTGCTCCTGTCCACGCCAGTTATGTCAGAGAGGAAGATTGGCATCAAAAAAGAAAAAAAAAACTCATTATGGAGTTTGCCTTCAATATGGCAGGGATAACTATTTGGACAAGAAATTGCTCTTGCCTGGACTGTTTGACAGAATGCTGTCCAAACTAGACAAGCAGGTTATAAAGAAAAGTGACCGCTGAACTTGCCAAGGGACAGGATGGCCTTTCAAGGTTCTTGCTTCATTCTGGTCCTACAGTATAAAGAGGCATGCCTCAACATTACAGATGAACATTGGGTGACTGTGGAGGCAGAGAGATGTCTTTGTCAATTCTAGAGTTTATATATCACACTTCTGAGGTTTTTGATGGGGTTGAAGACAGATAGTTATGGTTATGGTTTACTTTAATTATGATAAAAGGTAAGTTACATGTAAAGCTTTTGACTCACAGAGATAGATGATAGAATTTTTTTCTTTAAATTCTGCCAAATATAAATGGACTAAATATTGGAACCATAAGACACGAAGCTTAAGACATGGTCATCATGATGGGCTAATGAAACACAACACTGAGCATATCTTAATCACCATCACCCACAGGTCTTCCTGTGGACAGAAACTGGAACAGGTCATATCAGGGGAAGACACTAAACCCCAGTGTACTATGTTTCTTTTCCAGCTAATGTCTGTCATCTGTAGTTAGTTGAAGCAGTCTTGGACAGTAACTTCAATAGCCACTAGACAGCTCACAACATTAAGGAGAAGTCTCAGTGCTTCCCAGGTGCTATGGTGGTCTTGGTAGGTCAGAATGGCAAGGACTAGAGTCCACCTGATACCCAAAGATCAAGATTAACACATGAAGAACCCAGTTGGCAGAGAAAGACTGGAAGCCCTTCCTCTCCTGGGCAGTATACAAATAACAGAGAAAAAGCCCATGGGCAAACTGTAAGTGTCCTGTAAATGGTCATGCAGTTTGTGGCCCACTGCTTTAGAGTTTATGCTTTTCTCTCAGTACATTACCCCATCCTAGGCAGTGCTTTCCTTCCATAATAAAATGTTTCCTATTCCTGTTTCTAAGCCTTGTTCTGGTACAATTTTTGCCCTGGGCCACATGAACCTTGTTCTTTTAACAGGTGACCCTGGGATACTGGCACGTTATCTCCACACTCAGATCCATCCATGCTCATAACATTGAATACTGTGGGGTCAGAAGTTTGTTGGGTGAAGTTTGCGGGCACAAGGCTAGCATAGGAATCTGGGACTTTTATTTGATATGACTGCTGAAAAGTCTGTAGTACCTGGCTATAGGTCAGTGACTTTGTACAAGGCATGTTAGTCTACTACAGCCTCAGGGAGAGGTTGTGGGGACAGACTGTGCTTCCAGCTACACTCTCACTGTTAGAGATTAGGGTGCAAATAACTCATGGAAACCATTTGATTATTTGATTTTATTTTGCTTTTTGCCCTATAATTACTAAAATACTGCTCTTTAAGTAATACTTAAACATTCCAAGTCAGTATAAAAACACAGCTCTCACTCACTTCAAAGAGATAAGATATAATTTATTCAGAAGCTAAATCTGAGTCAGATGGCCTGGGAATACAGATTCTGGTTATCCCCAAGTCCACATAACTATGTGGTTAGCAGTTTGGTGAAGTTTCAGTATACCAGCAACACAAAGCACTTTTAAGACACTGCTAGAGCTATCAGGTCTGCAGGTTACAGCAAAGTGAAGAGATTTCAGATCTAGGCAGGCCTCAGACACTGTCTATTTATGTTCTCAGCCTTTTCGCTGGTGTAAACTAGGGTTTTGTTAAGTTAATAATTTCCAAAGGGTTTTTATCAATTAGTCATGGGGACATTAGGTCGGACACAGAGGTGCACAAAGGAATACATAGATAAATTATAGTTAGGCTCTAGACCTGCAACATTCCAACTACTACAGTCACAGAAGTTCTAAACAGTCAATGGAAGGTGTGTGGTGATTTTTCCAGAAAGCTTTATTCACCTCTTCAGTGAGCAAAACAAATAGATTAAGAGAAATGATACATTTTATATAGCTTATCAGTATAAGCAAACAAAGATTATTAATGTTTCTTTGTGCTAACAAAAGTTAAGATCCTCACTTTTAAATATTTTGAAGCCTAATGATACAGGTAAAATTAGAAGCCTGGAATACATATCATACAAACACTCCCAAACAATAGCATTTGCTATATAGCTTAATACGTTTCTTTGTGAAAAATGTCAAATAGACTATGGATTTAGGGACATCATATGATGACAAAATGTTTAATCTCCAAAGAACTTGATTAACTTTCTGAAACAAAATAATCACACTGTTCATTATATTGGTTCCAATAGTCAGAAACTCCTGAAGGGAAGCAGAAACATCCTGAAGGGAAGCAGAAACTCCTCTAGAGTAGAAGTAGAAACTATGTTATAGTTACTGACAAAACAAGTGTCGGAGTAGAAAGAAAACTGTAATGCTTGTTAAGCCATGGGGCTCTACCTCAGTAAAATTTCTCGAGTCCAGTAGCATGAAGCATGTTAAAATGTTCTAAGGAAAAATACAAGTCATTGTATCTTGTGAAACCTAACCAAACCACAATGGATTGTTGTAACGTGTACTGTTTTTCTACCCGCCGCCGCTGGTCTGGTCCCGCCGCCACGCCACCAGGCCTAAATAATGCACAGAGACTCTGTATTAGATATTATACTGTTGGCCAGTTACTACTTTTTTATTGGCTAGCTTTGTCTTAAGTATTAACCCATTTCTGCTGATCTATGTTTTTCTCTTACCGGGGAGCCGGCGGCATACTGCTTTCTTCAGACTCTCCATCTTGACTCCTCCTTACTACTTCCTATTTCCTCCTTGTCTCCTAGTCCCTCCTATCTTCCTTTCCTATTGGCCAACAGTGCTTTATTATTAACCAGTATGAGAAACATATACAGAATGACATCTCCCATCATCTCCTCTTTTCTGTTTAAATAAAAAGAAGGGTTTTAACCTTAACATCGCAAAATATATTACATAACAGTTATCAAATAATCACAGTTAACACTATTTAGTCTATTAACATTTAGCAAGATTTGAAGAAAATATTCCATCATCTATCCTATCTTTGTGTGTCTAAAGTAACTTATCTTTAATACTAAGGAAAACTATAACTATCTGTCTTCAACTCCTTCAAAGACCACAGAAGGATAATATATAAGCTCTAGAAATGACAGAGACATCTTGTCTTTTCAGTCACCCGAAGTTCTTCTGTAATCTTCCATCTTCAGCCCATAGGCCATAGTGTGTCTGGCAGACTCTTCAGCAAAGCAGGAAACTTTAAACTGTCTTTTTGTATTGGCAGTTTGTCAGTCACTTTTCTCTGTATCCTGCAGACTGTCTGGCAGACTCTTCCATGAAGCAGGAACTCTGTAGCAATGTCTATCTTGAATCAGCAGTCACTTTTCTGTGGATCCTGTATGTCCAGTTTATACATCACAAAGTCAAACAGTCCAGACAAGAGCAGTATCTTGTCCACATGGCTAGTCTTGCCATATTGAAAGCAAACTTCATAATGCATTTCTTCGATGTCCATCTTCCTTTCTGGTGCAGGTGGTATTGCTAAGAGCAATTATGTCTCACTGTCACAAAAACCCTAAACCACTTTAAATGCCATATTCTGTAGGTCTTTGAAAGGTTTGAAGAATTCCTATCTATCTCAAATACATCTCTGTGTATCTTGAAAAACCTAACTAACTTAACTCTAAGCTTTGACTATCATAGGTAATTATCTATAATCTGTACTACATTATATTTCTATATAAACACAATACCTAAACAAGAGGAGAAATACACATCTCACAAAATTGACATTAAATTGTATCAATAAATGAAAATCCATTCCAAAACAAAGTATTCATACCTATACCATAATCCCCATTTTAACTTTAAAAAGAATTGGCTGTGATCATTAACCATTTATAACCAAGTCCATTTAAATGAAAACAAACATTTATAAACGATATTTGGGAACTTAGCTGAGAATACTTTAATTATGAAGGATAACATTAATAATTTTGCAGACAATAGTCATGGTCTTTTTTCAGACATTACTATTATTTCTCAGTGAGCTCAAGACCAAACAGACCATGGTGACAGGTACAAATGTTATACATGGGTTTAGTACCAAGCCAAAGCTAGCCTAGGTATTGAGTGCCCATTTTTTAAAGAGATACTAGTTCTAAAAATGGTACCCTCTTCTCAGATACCAGTCTCATAGCTAGTGTCAGGTTCACTACACCAGACCAGTTTAATAAAAACAAACAAACAAAAAAAAAAGCATGCTCAGTCTTGGTCAGACATACATCTTTTTTCAGTGGGTAGATGTTAATGCAGAGATCCATAAATTGTCAATTTGTCCAGAATGAATTATTGTAGCTCTAAACAGGACATCAGTATCATTCCTTCTAAGGCTCAAGAATATCATGGAGGATTTGGTGAAAAGAATTGAAGAGCCAGAAGATGGGGAGGGGTCCTGTGAAATGAACTGCTACCGTTTCTAAACATGGCATGACTGTTATATAAATTCACAGCAGATGTGAGTATATGAATAAGGCCTGTATAAGACTGAGTCCATCAACATTCGATCATAGGTTGGGGAAAACCTCCCCAAGCAGAGCAGTTACTGACATATAATGGATGCTGGGTGTGGGGGTGTCATTTTCCTTCAGTGATATAACCAGATACTGGTAAATTGTCCATGTGGTAGTAAATGACCTCCTCCATCCATAATGTGTCATATTGACAGTCAAAACTAGCACATATACCTAATTCAATTGATACTATGCATATATGCAGGTGTGAGGGACTATCTACTGCATAACAAATCTATCAGGGGTCATATCCCTGCAACAAACTTAACTATTCCTCTGCTAACAGCTATCAATGTCATAGCTCCTCCTTGTGTGCCCTTCTGCCATCTACGCCAAGCTACTTACTGACCTGATCTTGTGCAGGTCTGGTACAGGCAACTACAGCTGCTGTGAATTCACAAATACAAATGTACCACCATGTCCAAAAAACACCCTTTTGTTCCAGTACTCCCTTACTTTTGACTTTTACACTCTTTCTGCCTTCACTTCTGAGATATTTCTTTGGCTTTGAAATGGGTATGATATGAGCAGTTACTTATCCTTAGGATTTTTACTAATTATAAGTCTGCACTACCTGTAGCCATCTGCAAAAGTGCTTTCCTTGACTCAGACTTAGAAGAGCAATAGTCTAAAATTTTAGTAAGCATATTTACAATATGTCCATTTAGGAAAATATCAGTAGCACATTCTGCTCTAGAGTCTGTGATATCCCCAGCAATATATTTCTGACTGGGTTTATAATACCAGGCATGCATACTCTTTCATTTAGCAGACTTTAATCCAATTGGGAAGCAATTCGTTATAGCCTAAACAATCATGGTACTATTAGGTCAGTGAGCATATCTTACCTGTTAGATTGGTTTTTTTTTTTTCTTCTGAAAGAAATTTATGGTTTTCTTCATTTTTTAAAGTAAAATATTTAATTATTCTTTTTTTTTTACATATCCATCCCAGTTCCCTCTCCCTACCTTTTCCCTCCCTCCATCTCTCTAACCCACCCTGCCATGTCCCCCAACCACTCTGCCATCCCATTCTGCTCCCCCCCACTCCACATGTAGGGTGATGATTCTGTAAGGCAAAGGACACAGTTGACAAGACCAAATGGCTGCCTACAGATGGGGAAAAGATCTTCACCAACCCTACATCTGACAGAGGGATAATCTACAAAATATACAAAGAATTCAAGAAACTATTCACCAAAACACCAAATAACCCTTCTAAAAAATGGGGTACAGAACTAAAGAGATAATTCTCAATAGAGGAAAACTAAAAGACACTTAAGAAAATGCAAATCAAAACAACTCTGAGATACCATCTTACTCCTATCAGAATGGCTAAAATTAGAAACACCAATGATGACTTATGCTGGCGAGGATGTGAGAAAGGGGAACACTCCACTGCTGGTGGGAGTGCAAACTCGTACAGCCATTTTGGAGATCAGTATGGTGGTTCCTCAGAAAAATGGGAGTCAGTCTACCACAGGACGAGCCGTTTCACTCTTAGGCATATACCCAAATGATCCACATCCGTGTTCAACTATGTTCATATCAGCATTATTTGTAATAGCACAAACATAGAAGCAACCTAGATGCCCCTCAACTGAAGAATGGATAAAGATGTGCCACATACTACTCAGTAAGGGGGGGGGCAAAACAAAAAAACAATGGAATCTTGAAATTTGCAGGCAAATGGATGGGAACTTGAAACCATCCTGAATGAGGTAACCTAGTCACAAAAAGAGGAACATGGTATGTGCTCACTCATGTATGGATTTTAGACAAAGCTCAAAGGATCACCAGCCTATAATTCACACCACCAGACAAACTAGGATACAAGGAGGTTTCTAAGAGATTCGTACATTGGTATTTTAACCTGCAGAATTTAGAACTGAGATCTAGCATTGGTTTTTCTCTCACAGCAACTTATGTAACAGTATTCAAATATATTGTGCTTTCATTAGGATCACATCTTGTTATGGGTCTACTAAACAAGACAAAGAGGTAGACAGTCTGTGAGAGGTCGAATGTTCACTGACAGTCATGCAGCTGATAAGACAGACTTCATATACAGTCCTAGGGAGTGGACATGGACAGTCTATATCCAGTAAAGTCACATTGGTAATGACAAACCTTTGAGGCTTAAATCCCAACATACCATGTCCCAGATCCCAGATATGGAACTTTAGTGTTTGTCTTATTTGCTTTCTATTTCTGTTAGTCCAGATTACAATGGTAATGCTAACCTGTGCCATTGTATCTTGAAACATTTTTGGCACCAAATTTTGATATCTGAGTATGTCTTTACTCTCACCTGAGTTTTTGAACTTGTAATTTTGAGAATGCTAAAAGAGATTTGATGTTAGGAGCTCTTAGAAATGAATTAAGTGCATGTTTGCTTTGTGAGTTGGATATGAACCTTTGGAGGCCAAGGATAGAATGCCATTTGTCAAAGATTTGGATGTCATGTTGGAGCCACTGAGAGATAGTGGAAACTAGAGGAAGTTAAACCATTGGAAACACATCAAACTGTGAGCCAAAATTAGCCTAGGTTCCTTAAGTTTCAGCATCAGAAATAACTAATACAGAAAATTGGCACTGAGAAGTGGTCTTGTGGTTATTAGACCCTTGAAATTGGTATGTGGAATATTAAAAATTTACAACCAGTAGCTGATGGAATCAGAAGCAGAGATTCACAGCTAAGCACTGAACCAAATTCTTGGATTCCAGTTGTAGAGAGGGAGGAGTGATGAGCAAAGACATCAAAACACAGAAACGGCTGACCTGAGCAAGTGCAAGCTCACAGACCCTAGTCCAACATCTGGGGAACCAGCATACGACCCAGCTAGGCCCCTGAACATGGGTGTCAGTTGGGGGCTTTGGACAGTCTATGGGGCTGTTGGCAATGGAACCAGTATCACTAGTGCATGAATAGGCTTTGGGAGCCCTTTCCTTATGGAGGGATACTCTCTCGGCCTGGATACACATGTGACAGAATTTGATGATCCCCTATGGAAGGCTTCACCCTCCATGAGGAGTGCATGAGGGTTGGGGGAATGGAGGACAGGTGAGGGAAGTTTGTTACTTTGAACTACAACAGCCCTTGTATACTATATGGAACATTTAGTGAGATCTTGAAAAGAGAAGAACATTGAAAGACAGGTGCTTAGTTTGTGAGGTTTCAGAAGGGAACAGGGACTGTCAGAAATTGTGCAAGGAGCTATTAAGGATATATTCTGACAAATTGGGATGCATTATCTTCATGTCTTGATAAGTCTGGATTTAAAGTTAATAAACTTGGTTAGTGGAAACTTCAAGAGAAGTATTCATACTGTAGTATAGTTATTGACTTACCTTATTCAGTTCTGCAGAAAAAAATAAAATGTACTTAGTTGGGTAAAAAGGTATAAAAATGTGTAGCTTCTTAAAGGGAGGTGCTGGTTCTAGAAAGCCACTACCTAGGAGAATATTTCCCCAGTATCATCCCATAGAATTGAATACAACTATAGTTGAATGTATCCAGGTTCCATCTAAAAACTGGAGAAAGGGGAGGATTGTTGTGAAACATTGCCATGTGGACATGATACAGCCAGAAGTTGGCCCCCATAGGTTTCCCATAGGTTCATATATGAGAACGTTTGGTTTCCAGCTGATGGACTGTTAAGGATTAGGTGGTGTGGCCTTGTAGAAGGAGGGATGTCAGAAGGGGTGGGATCTGAGGTACTGCTCCAATACAATGCCTACCTGTTTGCTGACATGTTCCTTACCATGACCATGCAACTAACTACTGCTTCTAGAAATTGCCTTAGTCATGGTGTCTCTTCACTAAGATACTGTTGCAATCATGAACACACAGCAGCTATGGTTGCCCACAGAAGTCTATCTAGATAAAAAATTTCCTCTGTCTCTGCCTCTGCCTCTGGAGTGCTGGGATTAAAGGCATGCACCACCACCACCCAGCCCTCACACACATTTTCTTTATCACATGTTACTAATGTGTTGATAAGCTTTGCATTACATTATATTAACAAAACTTTGTATGCTATGTGTGTGTGGGTAATTATAAATTCTATGGGAAAAATTAGAACATGGGAAAAATTAGAACATTAGAAATAGATGTAACAGAACAAGACAACAAATATTATTTTTTACTTTTGATGGGTTTATTTATGTTTCTTCAACCCATTCCGTCTCACTATCTGATTTTCCTGAATTATACCCCATTGCTTTACGACGGACCCGAATCATATCTGCTTCATTTTCAGAAATCTTAGTTACATCTTTTGATATGATGTCTCGAGTTTTGCGTAGTCGAACACCTTTTCTTATTGCTTCCATCAATGCTTTCCTTGCTTTGCTCATTATTGGGAGGAATGATGAAGATGAAGGACTTTGCTTCACACCAGGATGCATTGGCACTATTGCACACTGACTTATTGCTACAGCTCTATGGTTTGAAATGGATGTTGGTTTCACAGAAGACAATGATGATTGTAGAGTAGTAACTTTTGTTGAGGTGAAACATGATAGTTTTGACTGTGAAGAATGCAAATGTCCTTTTGGATTTGTCATGGGTAATCTTGACTGTGCTTCGATAAGTTTTGTTAAGTGGCTCACAGAACGTTTTGGTGAAGGTGGCAGATTTGTTTGGGGGCTTGATGATACAGATACTGGAACAGAATATTGTGGTACCCTGGATGAACTTGGTAATTGGGCACTCAAAGACTCTGATGTATTTGGGACTTGGTTTTCTGATAGTGGTTCATGTGTAGATCTTGATTTGGATGGAGATACTGGCAATGAATTTGTAGATTTAGCTGATTGTGCAAAAGACTTTATGGGTTGACAAGTGGAATGTTGTGGTAGCACAGCTAAAGCAGAGTCAATAAGATCCACAACTGAGTTCCATGACTTATTATTTAGTGAAATTACTGAAGGATATAAAAGTGGAGGGATCATTTGATCTTGGCTTTGTGGACTTAGATCATCCGGTTGCAGCTTAAAAGATTCTTTAAAACATTCAAGAGAATCTGGTGTTGAAGTGAATTCAGGTGGCATATTTAGATCTATGTTAGATGTAGTCTTTAAGCAAGAAGATGTTGTTGTTGTTGTTGTTGTTGTTGTTGTTGTTGTTGTTGTATTTTCCAAAACAAGTACCGAAGATGTTAATGGTGAGCCTGTTGATCTTACAACTCTATGAGCAGATGGACTTTTAGAACTGGTAAGCTGGATCGCCCAGTCAGATGGTAATGGTGGTGCTTCTGGTGCTAGAGGGTTGACAAATACTTCTGATTTATAATGAATTATAGATGGCTGGCTGAGCACCACGTCCCCCTTACCAGTTCCATAAAGGATACGAGGACGTGAATTGCTCATATGCCCAATATTGTAATGTGAGTGTTCTTGCTCACCAGGTAAGATGTTCTCTACAGTCTTTCGTTGAAGCTTCCTTTTATTCAGTGGAAAAATGTATAACAAAGAGCCACCATCAGATTTATCTAAATATGAATGAGATACTGCACTACCAGAGGATGGAATATGATCCTCAGAGATAGGTTTTTTTACCAGTTGACACTGTAGTAAATTTCTTGGTTCACTAGCATGGTCTAGATGTGTGTCCTGTATGTGTTTTGCACTACCAGAGGATGGAATATGATCCGCAGAGATATGTTTTTTCACCAGTTGACACTGTAGTAAATTTCTTGATTCACTAGCATGGTCTAGATTTGTATCCTGTATGTTTTTCGCACTACCAGAGGATGGAATATGATCCACAGAGTTTTGTTTTTTCACCAGTTGACACTGTAATATATTTCTTGGTTCACTACCATGGTCTAGATTTGTGTCCTGTATGTGTTTCTCACTTGTTTGTTCTTTATTCACAGATATGTTTTCTTTTACAAGTTTGGAACAATGTGAACATGAGTGGAATGAACTGTCAGAAGAACTTGAATCTTCTGTATCATTTTGGTAGTGTGAAGGCACTGTAAGAAGTGGTATCGCTCTATTAGCATTATTTCTTTCAAAGATGTTAACAGGTAATGATGTGCAGGAGTATACTTGCTGTACTTGCTGTGTTTCAATAGTTAAACTTGGAAAAGTCTTCCTTGATTTCCACACTTGCATGGATAACACTTCATTTGGAATTTTATGAGTAATAGCATCAGTTAACTGGATTATATTTTCTTGTAAAATCTTAAGTTTAAAAGAGATGCTATGAATCTCTTTATCTAGTTTTCCAAATAGGTCTTCAGTGTATTTATCAAGGTCATTTACTCGTCTCACTATTTTGTTTAATGATGTCAGAATTACATAGATGAACTCATCTTTAATTTCAGTAATTGTCCCTGATTGATTTAGATATTGTTCAAATTTTTCTTCATTAAACGACATGTTAGATTTGTATTAGTAAAGTCTTGAAAGGCACTTCTATATCCCTGCATTAAGCATTCACCACTCTCATCAGTCCATTCCAGGCTGTTAAATGAAATTTTACGCTTTTCCAACATCTGATAATCACAAAGCCTTTGGAGGAGTGAAGGCACCAACTCCTCACCTTCAAGTTGTCAGCAGTTACAGGACAAGCAAACTGTTTCATCAGATTCCTTTCTTTGAACAGGCGATGAGAAAATATATCAATACATCATTGAAATCCCCAATCACCATGTCTCTGGCATCTATCCTCTCCTATTATCCTCCCTCTGGTCTCATCTTCAATCTGCCCATTTCAGTCTGGCTGCTTTCTAACCCCTACCTCACGTGTTCCATAATTTCTGTCTCCTTTTAACTACTTCCCTCACCATTCTGCTCTCTTATAACCTTTTTTGTTTCTTCTGTCCTGTGCCCCCAAGTTCTGCATCTAACTCCCTCTATTCTCTTCCTCTGCATTATGACATCACCTTCTCTCTTGACTCCACACTCCTTGCTTTCATCCCTCTACAGCTCCCCTTTCTATAATCAGCCCTCTATCCATCTTAAAAAACTGTCCTTGTTCCTACCCTCAAGACTCCTATCTCAACACAATTCTCTCCCCTTCAAACATCCTCTGCCATCCTCCTACTCCTTCAACCCCATTCTTCCTCTTTTTTTATCTCCATCTCCCTTTACACTATTCTTAGACCTCCACATTCCACCCTGCTCTCCCTCTATTATTGCCATACCTCTTGGCACCTCTCTTCTGACCTACCTCCTCAAACCTCCACTGCATTCCTAACTCTTATTCTTATATGCCCTGCTCATTTTTCTTTATGCCCTTTGCTCTTTCTTCACCCTCTGAACTCTACCACAGTCTTTCGCTTCCCCACTGCCCTCCTTTCCCTCCTGTGGATTTTCCCCCTTTCTTAGCTCTCTTCCCTCTGCCATCTGCTGTCTCCACTTCTGAACTGACCTCTCCGTTCTCCTCCTGACCCTGACCCCTGACTCCACCCACACTGATTATGAATGACATCACGCTCTGCTCTCTACACTCCTCCCTCTCATTGGCCCTGGGCGCTTACCCAAGTTCTTCTACACTATGTCTAAATCCTTGGCTCCTCTTCCACCTCAAAGCTCCACTGACAGACAACGTCTTCTTTACTCCCAGCTCCTCAGCCATGGTTTTAGTGCTCTCTGCTCTATGAACTTGCTCTCCTCCTCCATCTGCCCACATCCCTCCTCTCCTTCCTAAACTCAACAACTCCTTATGTTCTCCACAATTTCTACTCTCTTCCCTTTGATGTCCATCTGCCTTTACACATTATCTTAACTCTCTAACCTCTGATTTTATCCTTATCACCCTCTCTCACTTTCATTCTTCACCTGTGGTCTTTTCCTCCTTTAGTTCTCTTTCATCTACTGTTCCTCCTCTAGCTCTCTTTCATCCTCAGCAGATGGAAGAGAGCTGACCTACCCTAGTAGAATAGGGCGGAATCTGCCCAGACTCCACCCAATAATTATGACATCACAACATTCTACACTCCTAAGCCACCCTCTGCCATCCTGCCTCTGCTCTCATCCATCCTCTCTTCCATGGAGTCTCCTCCCTCTGGCCTCTGCCCTCAATCTTGTGCTTTCCTCCCTTCACACAATTTGCTTCACTTCAACCTCTTCTGTCCTGCTTCTACCTCTCCCAGCCAGAAGTTTCCCTTCTACCCATACACTGCCTCCCTCTTTTCTTCCTCCAGCCCCACTCTCCACTCCTTTTGTGTTCTTGGAGCACCACACTCCTCCCTACTCTCCTCCTTTCCCTCTTACCTGTGGTCTTTTCCTCCCTTAGATCTCTTCCCTCTACCCTCTGCTGTCTCCAACCCTGGACTGACCTGCCCTAGTAGAACAGGGATGACTCTGACCCCTGACTCCACCCAATGATTATGATATCACAAGCCACCCTCTGTCACCTGCCTCTGCTCTCATCCATCCTCTCCTCCATCGAGTGTCCTCCCTCTGGCCTCTACCCTCAATCCTGTTCTTTCCACACATTTCATCTTCCCTTGCTGTCGTCCCTTCACACAATTTGCTTCAATTCACCCTGTCCGGTCCCCTGTCCTGTCCTCCTACCTTCCCCTCCACCAATTTTCCTTCTACCAGGACCACTCTCCACCCCTCCATCTGTGTTCTTGGAGCATCACAATTCTCCCTACTCTCCTCCCTGTATAACCACCTCCTCCCTCAAATTTGATCCTTTCCACACCCTGCTGCCCTACTTTCCCTCTTACCTGTGGTCTTTTCCTCCCTTAGATCTCTTCCCTCTGTCCTCTGCTGTCTCCAACTCTGGACTGAACCCTCCCCCTCAGTTCTCTTGCTGTTCCCTGCTGATTCCGCCCTTTCAGATTATGACATCACTCTGCTCTCTATGCTCCTCACTACCCTGTCTCTGCACTTCCTGTCTTCCATATTGCTCCCTTTTCCTCTGATTTCTTCCTCCCTCAACACAGCCCTCTGTCCTCTTCCATTGCCCTCCTACTCCCTCTCCTCTGTTCTTCCTCTTCTAAGCCCTTTGATCTCCATCTCCCTTCATATAATTCCTTCCTTCCTCCAACCTACTCTATCATCCTCCCTCTGGCTTCCTCACCCTCCTCAAGTTTTGCCCTCAGCCCTACTGTCCACTCTTCCCTGTTCCCATTGACCTCCTATATTTTGATCCCTCTGCCCCCCTTCTGCCCTGACCTGTATTTTTTTTCCTCTATAATCTTTGGCCTCCTCTTCTTGATCCTAATGGCTTCCATTCTTCACCTTCTTTTTCTCTCCTACTGCCATCCTGTCCCTCTTAGCTGTGGTATTTTCCTCCCTCTTTCCTCCCAGTTCTCTCACTCTGATGATGACATCACACTCTGCTCTCTGCATTCCTCACCTACATTCTGCCATCCTGCCTCTGCTCTCATTCATCCTCTTTTCCAAGGAGTTTCCTCTACCCTCCACCCTGTTTTTCCCCACATTTCATTTTCCCTTGCTGTCCTCTCTTCACACAATTTGCTTCAATTCACCCTGTCCTGTCCTCTTACCTTTCCCTCCAGCAATTTTCCTTTTACCAGTACTCTGCCTCCCTCTTCATCTTCCTGCATCCCCACTCTCCACCCCTTACTCTCCTCTTTCTCTTACCTGTGGTCTTTTCCTCCCTTAGTTCTCTTCCATCTGACCTCTGCTGTCTCCAACCCTGGACTGAAACCCTCCCTGTTCCCCTGCTGAACTTTCCCTGCTGACTCCACCCATTCACATTATGACATCACACTGCTCTCCGTGCTCCTCACTTCCTGTCTTGCATATTGCTCCCTCCTTTTCCTCTGATTTCTTCCTCCCTCAAGCACCCTCTCCCCCGTCCCTCAACACAACCCTCTCTCCTTCACAAGCCCTCTGTCCTCTCCCTTTGCCCTCCTACTCCCTCTCCCCTGTTCTTCATCTTCTAAGCCCTTTGATCTCCATCGTCTTTTGATCTCCATCTCCCTTCATATAATTCCATCCTTCCTCCAACCTCCTATATTATCCTCCCTCTGCCTTCATCCCCTCCAACCTTTTCTGTCTTCCATTCTCCCTTTATTCTTTCCTCCAATTTCCAAGTTTTGCCCTCAGCCCTCTTGTTCACTCTTCACTCTGTTCTCTTTGACCTCCTTTATTTTGATCCCTCTGCCCCCCTTCCTTCTGCCCTGGCCTGTTTTTTTCTCCATAGTGGGTGGTCTCCTATTCTTGATCCTGATGGCTTCCATTCTTCACCTTTGCTCACCTACTGCCCTCCTGTCCCTCTTACCTGTGTTCTTTTCCTCCCTTAGATCTCTTCCCTCTGTCCTCTGCTGTCTCCATCTCTGGACAGACCTCCCTGTTCTCCTGCTGACCCTGCCCCTGACACCGCCCACTCTGATTATGACATCACACTCTGCTCTCTGCATTCCTCACCTACATTCTGCCATCCTGCCTCTGCTCTCATTCATCCTCTTTTCCATGGAGTTTCCTCTACCCTCCACTCTGTTCTTTCCCCACATTTCATTTTCCCTTGCTGTCCTCCCTTCACACAATTTGCTTCAATTCACCCTGTCCTGTCCTCTTACCTTTCCCTCCAGCAATTTTCCTTCTACCCGTACTCTGTCTGCCTCCCTCTTCATCTTCCTGCATCCCCACTCTCCACCCCTCCATCTGTGTTCTTGGAGCACCACACTACTCCCTACTCTCCTCCCTGTATAGCCCCTTCTTCCCTCAGCTCTATTCTCTATGCCCTTTACCTTCATCTGCCTTCTTTACCCTATGATCCTTTCCACACCCTACTGCCCTCCTTTCCCTCTTACCTGTGGTCTTTTCCTCCCTTAGATCTCTTCCCTCTGTCCTCTGCTGTCTCCAACTCTGGACTGACCTCCCACTGTTCTCCTGACCTTTACCTGCTGACTCCGCCCACTCTGATTATGACATCACTCTGCTCTCTGTGCTCCTCACTACCCTGTCTCTGCACTTCCTGTCTTCCATATTGCTCCCTCCTTTTCCTCTGATTTCTTCCTCCCTCAAGCATCCTCTCCCCTGTCCCTCAACACAACCCCCTCTCCTTCACAAGCCCTCTGTCCTCTTCCTTTGCCCTCCTACTCCTTCTCCCCCGTCTTTCCTCTTCTAAGCCCTTTGATCTCCATCATTTGATATCCATCTCCCTTCATATAATTCCCTCCTTCCTCCCACTTCCTCTATTATCCTCCCTCTGCCTTCTTCCCCTCCAACCTTTTCCTTCTTTCCTTCTCCCTTTATCATTCCCTCTGATGTCCTAGTTCTGCCCTAGCCCTCCTGTCTACTCTTTGTTCTCTTGTCCTCCACAACCTTCTGTCTTTCCTATGTTTCCATCCCTTTCCCCAATTCCTTATGCTCTCTCACCCCTGGAAACCTCCTGTTACTTCCTCAAACCTTTTTTTTCCTTCTATAGTCTTTGATCTTCTCTTCTTGATCCTCTATGGCTTCCATTCTTCACTTCCTTTCTCTCACCTACTGCCCTCCCTTCCCTCTTACCTGTGGTCTTTTCCTCCCTTACTTCTCTTCCCTCTGACCTCTGCTGTCTCCAACTCTGGACTGACCTCCCACTGTTCTCCTGCTGACCTTTCCCTGCTGACTCTGCCCACTCTGATTATGACATCACACTGTACTCTGTGCTCCTCACTACCCTGTCTCTGCACTTCCTGTCTTCCATATTGCTCCCTCCTTTTCCTCTGATTTCTTCCTCAAGCATCCTCTCCCCCGTCCCGCAACGCAACCCCCTCTCCTTCACAAGCCCTCTGTCCTCTCCCTTTGCCCTCCTACTCCCTCTCCCCTGTTCTTCCTCTCCTAAGCCCTTTGATCTCCATCATCTTTTGATCTCCATCTCCCTTCATATAATTCCATCCTTCCTCCAACCTCCTCTATTATCCTCCCTCTGCCTTCATCCCCTCCAACCTTTTCTGTCTTCCATTCTCCCTTTATTCTTTCCTCCAATTTCCAAGTTTTGCCCTGAGCCCTCCTGTTCACTCTTCACTCTGTTCTCTTTGACCTCCTTTATTATGATCCCTCTGACCCCTTCCTTCTGCCCTGGCCTGTTTTTTTCTCTATAGTCTTTGGCTTCCTCTTTTTGATCCTGATGACTTCCTTTCTTCACCTTCTTTCTCTCCTACTGCCCTCCTGTCCCTCTTACCTGTGGTCTTTTCCTCCCTTAGATCTCTTCCCTCTGTCCTCTGCTGTCTCCAACTCTGGACTGACCTCCCCATTCTCCTGCTGACCCTGCCCCCTGACTCAGCCTACTCTGATTATGACATCACACTCTGTTCTCTACACTCCTACCTCTTTTCCCCCATCTGATCTGCTGTCCTCCCTCTAACCTCTTCCTTCTGACCTCATCCATGCTCTCCTCCCTTGAGTCCTCCCTCTGGAATCTGTCTTCTCCCTATGATGTATACCGCTTTTCGTACAATTTCCTACCACTCCAACCCTCCAACCCCTCCATTTTCTTACCTCTCCCTCCAACCATTTACCTCCTATCCTCCCTTCATGTCCTTCCTTGATCTACTCACTCCTGTGTCCTTTTACCACCCTTGTATCTTCCAGTTTTCTCCTCCCTCTGTTTTCTTGTACTTCTAAACTCCTTCTTCTTCATCCTCTATTTTCATCTCCTTAGGCCTACTCTCTTCTGTATTCCATCAAACCACCTCTGCCTTTCTCTTTATTCTCTTACATCATCCCTGTTCTTCTCTCTCCTTTGCTCTCCTGTCTTCTCCTTCTGATATTTTTCTTCTTCCACCTTCTCTTTTTCCCCCTGCTAGCTTCCTCTCCTCTCTTAACTAAGGTCTTCTGCCTTCTTCCCTCTGTTCTTCCTCTACTAACCTATTTATCTGTCTTTAAACTGCCGCTATCCGCAATTCTACCTAGTATTCTCCCTTCTCTCTGCCCTCTTCACTTCCTTCTTTCTGTGTGTTTCCTTCCACTCTTTGCCCTCCTCCACCCTCCCCTTCTCCTGCTGTCCTCTTCCCTCAGCTCTCTTTCCTTTGACCACTTTTCTCGGTCTTTGTTCTTCTGCCTCTGCTCTTCCCTTGACTCAGCCCTCCTCCCCATGCTAGCACTTCTTATAATTCTCTCTCTTCTGCACTTCTTACCCTTCTACCTCATCATTCTTCTCTCTTCCTCCCTTTATTCTTCATCATGCCCTTGACCTACTCATCATTTTCCTCTCTCACTACCCCACCTAATACTAACTTTGAGAAAACAGATGGTGGTGAGGAAGTGGTCAGGAATAGATTAGGCTATGTTCAACCCTTTTGTTCCAGTTCTATGCTGCCTTCTTCCTACTTCCTTTCTTCAATTTATATAAGGGATTGGCACCTTGTGCAAAGTAAAGTTCAAAAACAAAACAGGAAACCTAGGAGTACACACCATTGCTTTTCATTTATTAATATTGGTTGCTGTAAAATTTCTCAATGCCTGTCTTAAGATTAGCTCAAGCAAGTATTTTTGGCCTTGCCAGGCCTTGGAGGCATGCATAGAATGATCTCCTGTTGCTACTCCTTCAGGTGTACTTGTATATCCTTCTGATACTCAGTAGTTAGCATTTCATCATTAGAGTAACAAAGCAAGGTCTAGAGTTTCTGCTGTTGGGTGGAGATAAGACTGTGTAGATAATCTTTGGTAAGATACTCTCAAAGCCCATTAATCTCCATGTCAGTGAATGTGAATGACACTGGAATTCAGTTGCTAAAGAATATTAAAGTATTAGGGAGAGCCAAAACTGTGTAAAACCCATGTCTTATCAATCTGGAGAGCAATGCTGGTTCAGCTGCATGGATAGGGCGAATTCCACTATTTATCACTATGCAATTTACTGTCATTTTCTAAGAACTATTTTGTTTCTTTACTGGCTATATCAGACTGGCAAACTTCAGTCTGCGCAAAGTAATTCACCTTTTAATGTATCTTAATAGTGACCATGGTATCTTTACACATGGCTACCACTCTATACAGTTTGGTATTAACTATCTTTTTTCAGCAAAGCACTTCATTAGCTACCACTTTGTCCAACCATTTGACACTGTCTTTATTGTTCTCTGACTGTGGGATGACCCACCAACAGGACGGACCGCTCTTTCACTTGCACTGACCAATCCTAACATCTATCTATAGTTTTTCATTGTCCACTATGTTTGGGGGAGTTTTTATGAATTAGGATGCATTGTGCCTTAGTCCCTACTAGGGACCATGTGGTCTTTGCATTGGTAGGGGACAGATATATTGGTAGTTCTGTGTGAGGTCACTAATAGCCTTATATGGCCCTGACTAAGAAGCAATCTAAGCCATACTTCAAAAGAGAATTTGGAGGACTCCCACCCCCATGAGGCCCTCTTACCACAGTGTGAGAGGCATTATATCTTGGATGTTGTGTCTTCCTTGGCCTTGTTTAACAGTGGTTCCAGTCTCAGAGACTGCCATGAACTTATTGACTATATATCTTACAGTGTGTTAGCATGGTGCAAATCCTTACATACACCTTCTGTAACACACTCTTAAATTTGCTTCTCGTTTTAACCTAATAAAAGAGGTATTTTGATGTAGTTGTGCCACAGAGCATTATAATAATCTTATCAACTTGTGAAGAAATGATTGAATAAAACTAACTTGTGACAGTATGAAATCAACCAAGATCAACTGTCCACACATTGCTCAAGTACAAGATCTTTATCTGCTGTAGATCTTAGGCAGACTTTATTGCCTCTTGGATTTCAAGATGTTCTGTCACATAGTTTTCCCCTTGGTTTCACATGACTCCAAAAGGTACAGAGAGCTGGCCAAGATAACAAAACTTCTAAATGTCCTTGAACAGCGAACAAGATAAATGGGAGTGAAAATACACAATGGGCTTAAAATTGTTATATGTTAACCCTGGAACTGCAGTTTAGGATAAAAAAGGCACGTGCCCCTCTACAAAACTAGATAGCAGATTTCGACTTGTCCTTGTAAGCTCTTCCATGGGAGAAAATGAGACTTCAGTGGTGCAGGCTGTACAGGAAATTCAACATTGTGTCCAAGGACGACCAGCCAAATACTGTGCACTTGTCCTGCCCAATGGTGCTGTTTTTTGCAATCCTCTTCTTAGTGAATTTCACACAGAACTCTTCCTATATACCCCTTCCAGACACAAAATATCCCTAAAACTCAAACTTTCCTGGTATTGCCACCATCATTACAAGGAACTGTGGGATTTCCTCTTTCTCTGCATTAGGTATCATGCTTGTGAGTGTTGTCAGTGATCTCCATTTCATCATTCTCCCCACTATCTTTGTTTTTCCCATGGACCCCAAGTCTCCAGGTGCCACATGGGATTTGACTGTACTTTCTGCTACTTCTTAGGTACATAAACTCATAGGTATGCACCTCCATCTTGTCCTGCCATTTTCATAATTTTCCTGCCAATTTAGAGGCTAGCATAGAAGATTCCACTCACAAATCTCTAAGTCTAATTTCTTCTGTAAGTGAGAGACAGCCCTCTGGAACATGGCTCAGTTTTTGTTCCATGTCTTGCTTCATTCAATATATGGCATAGCTTTCCCGCAGTCCTACCATATAGAGACTGCTTTAAGGGACTGCAGAATGTTTTGTTGCCCATTAAGCATTTTTTGAGGCATCTCCATGTTCACATGGATGACCACATTCATCTGTGTGGCGCCCTACTCCAAACCATATGGAGGACAACCACTTGAGATTCCCTCCATAGGCCATACCTCTGACTTATCTTTGGTTTGTGAGCCCCATGGTACCAGAATCATCACCAGCTGATTTGGTTAGCTTGATGTGTGACTGTTTTTAGGACATGTAAAAATTAATATATGCCCTTAAACTGGAATAGCCTCAACATGCCAAAGAATAACTCATACAAATTCATCTTGAGGACTACATCTAGTTAGTTTATTCATTTATTTTGGGTTATTTACAGACCACAAAAGGACTATAGACAGCTACATTTTATCAAAGTTGTCAAACATCACATTTCAAGCATTTTAAATTCTACTTCAATTTTTTTTTTAAATTTTACTGTTTTTAGTAATACTTTCAAGCTTCTATTTTACAAAATTCTAAGCCCATAACAAAATTACTGCAATCCTGAGTTCAGAGCACTACCTAGTGTTTAAAGTAGCAGACACAACTCCAGGCTGAGATAGCAGAAGGCACAAAGAAAACTAGACCCTGGGAAAGTTTCTTATTTATGTGCACTTTGTTCTTTCCCTTATCTGGGATTATGCTGGTCTCAGCAAACACTGGTCTACTGTGGGAAGAATGGCTTGTTTTGATGAAAATTTGTATGTAGAACAGCTAAGTGGCTATTTGTTGTATGAAGAAGATACTCTGTCTAGGACTCAGAAGACTGATGCCATTACGCCATGTGTATGTTCATTTTGTATAAGCTTATATCAATAAAACAAGCTTTATTTTAAAAATAAGATGGAGCCATGGAAATTTGTTAGAAGATGATGGCTAGCCTAACAAGAAATGATAATGACTGTATCAGAATGGTAGTAGTAGTAAAGATATTAAGAAGCAATTTCATTAACAATGCATTTTGAAGAGAAACAGTAAGATGGCATATACAGAAACATGATATAACTACTAAAAATTCAGAAGTTCTGGAGAATGTTTAGGGCTAGTGATAAAAATTACTCAACTATTTGTGTGTAGGTGGTATTACAGGCATGGTACTGGGTGACAAAATGAGGAAAAACATGAAGTTAATAACAGTGATAGCCTTCAAATTAGAAAAGATTCAAAATATACTGGAAAATTACAAAATAACTGTTAATATAAAACAACATGGCTGCCTAAATACAAGCTGAACAAAGATGACGCTAATGAAACTAGATGGAGAAAAACCCACAAGGCCTCAATACCACACAAAGAACTAGGCAACTGAGTAGAGGTGGGAGGAGAGGAGGTCCTCCCCTTGGAAAAGACACCAATTGGTTATCCAGTGTCAAATAATCAAGCCTGCAAACGTATATTCAAGTAACATAATGTGGATTTAAAAGGTTCTATTTAGGAATATACTATACATATATATGTATAAAGTAACAATTAGTGAATAAATGGAGACCTTGGAATTGAAGAAGAGCAGAAAGCATATATGATAAGGTTTGGAGGAATGAAAGAAAAGGGAGAAATGTTATATTTATATCATAAACTAAAAAACAATATTTAAAAAGAACAGGGTCAAACTAAGACATGGCTACATTTTATTTTTTGTTTTTGGTTTAATTTTTCTTTTTTTTAATTTAAATTTGAAACAAGCTTGTTTTACATGTCAATCCCAGTTCCTGCAGCTTCCCATCCTCCCCTCCTCCCCCCCCCCCCCAATAACCGCAATCCCATGCCCTTTCTGATCCCCAGGAAGGGAGAGGCCTTCCATGGGGAGTCTTCAAAGTCTGCCATATCATTTGGAGCAGGGCCTAGGATAGATGTACACAACATAAACTCATGAACATGTTGTGCACAGCAAGCCATCTTGTAAATATTTGTGTGTAGCATAGTCAGCTTTGGTCAGAGAAACTTCTTTTATCCAGTATTTTTATCCAGTGTGAGGTGATTATGCCAGAGACTCAGAACTTGCCAGAGGGCTGAAAGTTAAATGACTTCTAAATGCTTAGCCAAGAATCTATTATCACCCCCTTTAAGGAGCAGCAAACATTGTGGGAGATGTTAAAAAAAAATACAAGCTAGGGTAAAGTGTAGAATTCTGTCTTCCAGGAATGGTATGACCCTTGCATTCAGAGTCACAGCAGCTTTGATTATCTCTATAAGACCTGAATAATATCAGGCCCATCAACATTCTATAATAGAGGAGGAGAGGTTTATGAAGTTCCCACCAGCAGTTGAGCAATTACTGGCAGTTAATGGCAGTTGGGAGAGGGAGAGTAAGTTTCCTTAGCAGTTTATCCATTGATAAGTTATGTTCTTGTAAATAACCCTCACCAATGCTCTGGGTGAACTCATTATGCAAACAAACAAACAAAACCTACAGCAAAAGCCAGCATGAAGGTAGAAGACTAGCTGAGAAGATCCAGGGGCATCAGCAAGTGACAGAGACAAGAAAGTGTAATGGAGAGGTGGCAAATATGAACAAAATATATCCATGTATAAAATAATAATGAAATAAATGCCTATATATGATAATAAATTTAATAAATATGGGGTTGTGCAGTGAAACAAATATAGTAAAATGCTGCAGAATCAATATTGAAGAGATTATATATTGTGATATATTTGCTTTATTATGTAACTAGGAAAATATACAAACATGAAAAAATAGAAACTGTCATTGTTTGAGGCATCTAAGATAAAATACAACATAGGAATTATCATCTTTCATGTGGCTTACACTTTACTAGATGAGAAAAAAACATGCACACAAATACTTAATGCAATTTCAAATGATAACAATGTCAGTAAGGGTATGGCTATGAAACTAGGTCAAGACCATAAAAGGGGAAAGAGAGCAACTCAAGGAGGGAAGAGGTTCTTTTTGTCTTATGGTTCCAAAGGATACAGTTGAGGAAAGAGGAGGAGACATGAAAGTGGATACATGTGCCATGTAGGTAGAATGGAGGCTAATAAGCAAATAAATAAAAAGAAAAAGAAAATTGAGTCAGGTGTCAATATAAATAGTTGTCAAGAAAAACCTCTCTGAACAGATGAAAGTTTTCCTAGTTTGTTTTAATATATAAAACATAAACATAGTTACCAAGTGTTACATGCTGCTTGAATACACATAAACTTATATAATGTTCAAATCACAGCCAATGTGTCTATATCAATATTTTGCTGTGAAATACATTTAATAACAGTCCTAGAAAGAAATTATAGGAAGTAAAGTGAATTTTATCAAAACACATTATATGCATATTTGAAATATGATATATATGAACCCAAAATTCAGATTATGGAAGGCTACTTAAATAAGTGAGTAAAGCAAGAGATGATACCAACCATGGTTGTTTAAATAATATTAATTTCAGATATGGTTAAACTAGCACACAAACTTGTTAAACTATAGAATATATACTTCACTTAAAGAAACATGAGTTATTAAGGTCCATAAGTTTGTGTAGAGAATAACACTTGATAAAATAGTACATAAAATGAACTGGAGAGGGAGCTCAGTAGTTAAGAGCTCTTGCTGCTTTTGCAGAGACTCAGGTTAGATTGTCTGTATTCATATGGCAGCTCAGAATCATCTATAACTCCAGTTTCATTTGGATCAATCCTACAGCCTCCTCTAGCCTCTACAATTACTAGGCATGCATGTACAAAGAGCACATGCAGGCAAAACACTCATGTACACTAAATAAAAATAAACTTTTAAAAAGTAATTAAAAGAAAATATAGAGAATAGAAACAAATATAATGATTGCAAATGATCCAAATATATAATTTTAATAAATTTGATTAAATGGATTGCTGTGGTTTGGTTATAAAATTTTTCCACAGGTTTATATGTACACAGTTCTTTATCCCCATATGGTGGCTCTGTTTGGGGAGGTTGTGAAACCTGCAGGGGGAGGAGTCTAGGTGTAGGAAGTGGGTGACTATATGGACATGGTTTGAGAATGATAGCCTAATATTTTTACATGTTCTCTATCTCCTTCCTGCACAGTATAATATAACATGCAACTTGTACATGCACCTATAGACATGTAATGTAATGAGTACTCTGCAACACCATCCTCACTGTGATAGACTGTACCCTGTGTAACCTTGAGCCAAAATGAAACCCTCTCCCTCCCTTTAGCTTTTTCCTTCAAATATTTGTCACAACAGTGAAAAAAACAATACATAAATCCTTACCAAACCTCGCTGTCTATCAAATATACCCTGATATTCATTGAGGCCTTCATGAAAAGCTACATGAATAAGAAAATAAAAATAATAAAAGCTACAAGTTTCCTTATAATTTCAATAGTTATATTTTGTATGTAGTAAGGATTTTACTTTATTTGTAAAGGTTTATGAGAGGTCCATCTTTCTAGAGTATATGTTTCAATGTTAAAAACTGAAAATACAGATCTACTATAATGTTCTGATCTCTGAGGGGTTGTATTTTTATTTCTTACATTTTAATCTTGAGGTGTGTTTAAATATGATTGAGAGCATAGGTTTCAAAGCATTAGCTACTTTAAAAACTTATATTCTAATAAATTCAAGACTATGATTCTTGCCCACCTCCCAGAATGATGACAGTATGAAGAAAGGGGAAGATTTCTAGAAAATGAAAGCAATTCAAATTAAGTCATGAAAATTGAAAATTTTACAGTGGGCCATTGTGGTACATGTCTTTAATCACTTGGGATGCAGAGGGAGAGACAGGAAAAGCTATATGAGTTCAAGTCCAGCTTAGTTTAAATAGTGACTTCTAGGTGTGCCAGAGCTATGCCCTGAGACCCTGTATCAAAAAAAATATAATATTTTACATCATTTAAGTAACAATCAATGAAAGTTAATTAGCTACACAATATGTCTCAATAAAAAAGTATAGACTTAAAAATACTAACAGTTGCATTCTCATGTTATAAACTGAATTGCTTCTCAATATAGCCCACAGAACATAAATTGAAGAATGCTTCAAATAACATTCTATAATGAAAATACTATGATACTAAATCGAATAAGGACATGAGTGAAAGAAAGATAATAGATGTGAAAATCTTTATAAATAATTATAAATAAAATTCAGTGTCATCTAGAAAGTACTTTATGAGTTTTTTTTTTAATTTCAGAAATATGAAGGTGGCTCAAAACATAAAAATACAAACTGTAGTATAGCACATAAAATATCAAGGAGAATAGTCAAAGAATCACTCCCATAATATTTGGTCAAAGGTTTTTGACAGTATTTAAAATTAATCAAAGCCATCATAAGTTCTTTATTATAACAAAGGCTTTAGATTTTATATGCACTATCTTATTAAATGGAGAAAATACTGAAATAATTCCTTCTAAACTCAAGAATGAAACAAGAATTGACTACTCTCATCACTCTTCCTCCATATAGTACTTTATATTGTTATAATGAAAATAAATAAGCATAAGAAAAATAAATACAAAGATAAAAGTAATAGAATCATCACTTATAACATAGTATAGCATTTGTCACTTCAGACACCATAAAAACATCATTAGAATGGTCTCAAATCTGAAAACCCAATTAAGAAAGCAGCAGAAAACACACAGAAAAAATAATTAGTAATAAATGAATTCAGTAAGAAACAAGTTGGTTAACCAAATCCCTATCAGAGTATCCGCAACATAAGAAATAAAATACCTATGAATAACCTTTACCAAATAGTAGGAAAAGTTCTAGTGTGAAGCTTAGGAATCAACGAAAACAGTAGCTAAAAATATTCTAGAAAATACCAAAACCTTCCATTGTAGTGGATAAGCAGAGTTAATATTGTTAATATACTGATGTTACAAAAGTAATCCATAAATAACTGTTTATACAAATAAATAATTTATAAATGTATTATTTTTATAAATAAAATGGATATTAATGACATTATTTACAAGTCTAGGAACTTGAAAATTCATGTGGACTTAGAAGATACTCTGAATATCTAAAATACTCTGGATAACCAATATAATCCTGAGGAAAAATAAGCAAAGTTGGAGGCATCACAAAGCCAACTGACTCGTCACAGCATTGTAATGGCTGCAGATGGCATAAAATTGCCTTCTAAATGCTCATCTGTATGCCCATAGATTAATGCAGCTCTCATTTCTTATCAAAAAGACTTCTTATTTCAGTGGATTGCAGCGGTTAACACAGAGACTCACAAGTTAATGTACAGAGAATAAGTGGTTGTGGAGTATTTAGCCTTAAGTGAGACATCTATGCATCCCTCTTTACCCACAAGGCTCAAGAATATCAGAGAAGAGGTAGAACAACAACTGTAAGCATCAGGCAGTTGGTGAAGACGGCTCCAAAAATAGTGTTGAAACAGTGTTTTTTTGAACATGACAGGGTTGGGCCATTTCACTCATGAAGTCAAGCAGATGCTGCTATCTGCACAAGGTCTTTACAATATCAAGCCAATAAACATTGCAATGTGGATGTGGGAGAGGTTCACAAGGCCCCACCCATCCCTACTTGAGATATTTGCAGTTGATGGCTGTTGAAAGATTGAGTGTCATTCCCCCCCCTCCCTGCAGGGATATGGCCTCCTGTATGTTGCCCCTGATATATTGTCTGGCCCTACAGCCATGAGCATAGGGATATATCTAACTGGATAAAAACAAAAGACCAGAATATAAATTTGGAAAGGAATTGTGGAGCTATCTAGGAGAAATTGAAGATTGAAAAGTGGGACAGGGAAGGATTGTGGTGGGATTTTAATGGGGATTGCAATGAATCTGTAGATTGCGTTTGGCAAGACTGCCATTTTTACTATGTTTATCCTACCTATCCAAGAGCAGGTGAGATCTTTCCATTTTCTGGTATCTTCTTTAATTTCTTTCTTTAGAGCCACAAAGCTTTTATTATATATGTCTTTTACTTGTTTGGTAAGTGTTACCCCAGGATACTTTATGTTGCTTGTGGCTATTGTAAAGGGTGATGTTTCTCTGAGTTCTTTCTATGCCTTTCTGTTGTCTGAAAAAGCAGGGCTACTGATTTTTTTTTGAGTTTTTCTTGTATCCTGCTAGTTTGTTGAAGGTATTTATCAGCTGTAGGAGTTAACTGGTATAGTTTATTGGGTTTCTTATGTAAACTATCATATCATCTGCGAATAGAGACAGTTTGACTTCTTCCTTTCCAATTTGGATCCCCTTGATCTCCTTTTGTTATCTTATAACTTTAGCTATAACTTCCAGTACAATATTAAAGAGATATATAGAGAGAGGACAGCCTTGTGTTATTCCTAATTTTAGAGGAATCGGTTTAAGTTACTTTCCATTCAGTCTGATGTTAGCAGTTGGTTTGCTGTATATTGCTCTTATTATGTTTAGGTATGTCCCTGTTATCCCTGATCTCTCCAAGACATGTATCATGAAAAGGTGTTGAATTTTGTAGAAGGGTTTTTCAGCATCTAATGAGATGATCATATGGTTTTTCTTCTTCAGTTTGTTTGTATGGTGGATCATGTTGATAGATTTTCATATGTTAAACCATTCCTGCAATCCAGGGATGAAGTATACTTGGTCATGGTGGATGATTTCTCTGATGTATTCTTGGATTCAGTTCGCCAGTATTTTATTGAGTATTTTTGCATCGATGTTCATCAGGTATATTGGTCTGTAGTATTCTTTCTTAATTGTGTCTTTGTGAGGCTTGGGTATCAAGGTGATTGTGGCCTCATAAAAAGAACCTTCTGTTTTTATTATGTGGAACAATTTGAGGAGTATTTGTATTAGTACTTCCTTGAATGTCTGGTAAAATTCTGCACTGAAGCCATCTGGCCCTGGACTTTTTTTGGCTGGAAGGCTTTCGATGACTGCTTGTATTTCATTGCGGGTTATAGGTCTATTTAAGTTGTTTGTTCTTTATTTAATTTTGGTAAGTGACAGTTATCCAGGAATTTGTCCATTTCATTTGAATTTTCAATTTTTGTGGAATACAGGTTTTCAAAGTATGACCTGAAAATTGTCTGGATTTCCTCTGTGTCTGTTGTTATGTTCCCCTTTTTGTTTCTGATTTTGTTAATTTGTACGTTCTCTCTCTGCTTTTTCATTAGTTTGGATAAAGGTTTGTCTATCTTGTTGAATTTCTCAAAACACCAATTCTTTGTTGCATTAATTTTTTTGTATTGATTTCCTGGTTTCTATTTTGTTGATTTCAGCACTCAAGTTGATTATTTCCTGGTGTCTACTCCTCCCATGTGAGTTTGCTTCATTTTGTTCTAAGGCTTTCAGTTGTGCTATTAATTCTCTTATGTCACTATCTTCTGTTTTCTTCATATGGGCAGTTAGTGCAATGAACTTCCCTTGTAACACTGCTTTCAAGGCGTCCCATAATTTCAGGTATGTTGTATGTATATTCTCGTTGAATTTTAGAAAGTCCTTAATTTCTTTCTTTATTTCATCTTTGACCCAGGTGTGGTGCAATTGCACATTGTTCAGTTTCCATGAGTTTGCAGGTTTTCTGAGATTTGTGTTGTTGAATTCCAATTTTAAAGCATGGTGGTCTCATAAGATACAGGGGACTATTCCAATTCTCTTGTGTCTGTTGAGGTTTGTTATGCCACCTAGTATGTGGTTGATTTTACAGAAGGTTCCATGTGGAGCAGAGAAGAAGGTATATTCTTTTGTGTTTGGATGGAATGTTCTATAAATGTCTGTTGAACCCAGTTGAGACATAACTTCTGTTAGTTCTTTTGTTTCTTTTTTGAGTTTCTGATTGGTGGTCCTGTCTAGTGTTGAGAGTGGTGTGTTGAAGTCTCCCACTATAAGTGTGTGAGGTTTTATGTAAGGTTTGAGTTTCTGTAGCATTTCTTTTATGAATGAGTGTGCCTTTGTATTTGGGGCATAGATGTTCAGATCTGAGACTTTGTGGTGATGGATTTCTCCTGCAATGAATACGAAATGACCGTCTTCATCTCTTTTAATTAATTTTGGTTTGAAGTCTAACTTGTTAGATATTAGGATTGCCACACATGCTTGCTTCTTGGTTCCATGTGATTGGAAGATCTCTTCCCAACCCTTTACCCTGAGGTAATGTCTATCTTTGAAGTTTAGATATGTTTCTTGTATGCAGCAGAAACATGTATTCTGTCTTCGTATCAATTCTGTTAGCCTGTGTCTTTTTATAGGTGACTTATGACCATTAATGTTGAGGGTGAGTAAGGACCATTGATTTCTGATGCTTGTTTGTTTTAGATTAGGTGTTGGCCGTGGTATTGTGAATATATTTGCCCTGCTTTACCCTTGGTTTCTGGTGTACTTAGATTATCTGTTGCCTATGTGTTTGTGGGCATAGTTAAATTCCTTGGGTTGGAGTTTTACTTCCAATATTTTCTGTAGGGCTGGATTTGTAGATACGTGTTGGGATAATCTGGCTTTGTCATTAAATATCTTGTTTTGCCCATTTATAGTGATTGAGAGTTTTGCTGGTTATAGTAGCCTTGGCTGGCTTCCGTGGTCAGTACTTGTAGAACATCTATCCAGGACCTTCTGGCCTTGAGTGTTTCCATGGGGAATTCAGGTGTTATTTTGATATATCTGCCTTTATATATTACCTGTAATTTTTCCTTCACTGCTCTTAATAATCTTTCTTTATTCTGTATGCTAGGTGTTTTGATTATTATATTTCGAGGGGTCTTTTTTTTTTTTTTTTTTTTTTTTTTTTTTGGTTCAGTCTATTTGGTGTTCGGTATGCTTCTTGTAGTTTCATGGGCATGTCCTTCTTCAGATGGGAAAAGTTTTCCTCGATGATTTTGTGAATATGTTTTTGGCACCTTTGAGCTGGGCTTCCTCACCTTCCTCTATGCCTATTATTCTCTGGTTTGGACTTTTCACTGTGCCCCACATTTCCTGGATGTTTTGTGTTAAGGATTTGGTGGATTTATGATTTTATTTGGTCGATGAATCTATTTCGTCTAGTTTACCTTCTGCGCCTTAGATTCTCTCTTCCATCTCTTGAATTCTGTTGGTTATGCATGTATCTGTAGTTCCCAATCTTTGGCCCAGTTTTTCTATTTCCAGCATTCCTTGGGGTTTGTTGTGTTGCCTTTATTTTCTCTATTAATTTTTCAAATCTTGAACTGTTTCCTTCACTTTCTTAATTGGTTTTTCTTGGCTTTCTGTATTTTACTTTCCTTAAGAAATTTGCTCATTTCTTCCACTTTTTTTGTTTGCTTTTTCTTCCATTTCTTTAAGGGATTTACTCACATCTTCTTTGAGGGCCTCTATCATTTTTGTGACAATTTTTAAGTCGTTCCCTTCTTCTTCATCTGCTTTGTTGAGTTCCATTCTAGTTGGTGTAGATTCCCTACATTCTGATGGTGTCATGCTTGTCTTTCTGTTGTTAGGTGTTTTTTGTATTGCCGTCTTCCCATAGCTTCTTCCAGTAGGTGTTGATGGGGTCTCTCCCTCTCTTCTCGGTGGGCTTATGCGAGTAGAAGGTTTGATGTCTGGGTGGTCCAAGCTCTCTATGAGTTCTCTCCACAGGCAGGGGCCTGGGGAGAGGGTCAGATATCAGGCTCCAATAGAAGACTGGTTATGGGGGTCAACGATCTCAAAGGCCGGGAATCTGGATGATCCTTGTGCCTATAGGCAGATCTAGCCTGGGCCTTGTACTCTCCATGTGAGGTTTCTTTAGCAGAGGACCTATTATGGGGGTCAAGGATCCTGCCCTCAGGAACTCAGAGTGGTTGCCCAGAGGCAGGTGGATCTTTGGGAGGGTCCCGGGACTTCAGTAGAGGACCAGCGGTGGTGGTCAGAGACCAAGCAGGTGGAAATTACGTGTGTCCCACGTGGATAGGCAGGTCTCCTCTGTTCAGAGCCACTCCCAGAATTTCCGGAAGTTATGTGGACTCTTGGCTCCACCTCCTGTCCCAGTGCTCAACCAGAGCATTGGGATAGTGGGCAGGGTATGGCTATCAGGGAAATGCAAATCAAAACAACTTTGAGATACCATCTTGCTCCTGCCAGAATGGCTAAAATTAGAAACACCAATGAAAACTCATGCTGGAGAGGATGTGGAGAAAGGGGAATACTCCTCCACTGCTGGTGGGAGTACAAACTTGTACAGCCATTTTGGAGATCAGTATGGCGGTTCCTCAGGAAAATGGGAATTAGTTTACCACAGGACCCAGCAATCCTGCTCTTAGGCATATAACCAAATAATCCACATCCATGCAACAACGACATGTGCTCAACTATGTTCATAGCATTATTTGTAATAGCAACAACCTGGAAGCAACCTAGATGCCCCTCAATTGGAGAATTGATAAAGATGATGTGGCATATATACACAATTGAATACTACTCAGCAGAAAAAAATAATGGAATCTTGACATTCGCAGGCAATGGTGGGCACTTGAAGAAACCATCCTGAATGAGGTAACCCAGTCACAAAAAGAGGAACATGGTATGTACTACCTCATATATGGATTTTAGACATAGAGCAAAGGATCACTAGCCTATAATTCACACTGCCAGAGGAACTAGGATACAAGGTGTATTCTAAGAGATTCATATAAAGTCCTTCACAGAAGGGGGAAGGGAGAAGACCCCCAGAGCACAAGGGAAGTGGCGGGGGGGCAGTGGATGGAGTGAGAAGTAGGAGAAAGAGGGGGCGGAGAAGAAAACCCATGCGGCTAGGAAGATTGAGTCCGGGTAGGAATAGAAGACAGGAGAGAGAGACATATAGATAGATAGATAGATAGATAGATAGATAGATAGATAGATAGATAGATAGATAGATACCATAAAAGAAGGAGCCAATATTAGTTTGAAGAGAAAACTGAACCTAAAGAAAGGTCTAGAGAGCTAGGAGACTGCCGCCAACTAACAATCTGAGCAACTGTGGAAAGGCTACCATAAATGCCCTTCCCGGATAGTGAGATCAACAACTAACTTATCCATGGAGCCCTCATCTAATACCTGTTGGAAACAGAAGCAAACACCCATACTTAAACACTGAGTCAAACTAGAACCCAGATGCAGAGGGAGAGGACAAGACCAGATTGCAGAAACACATAGAGACAGCTGACCTGAACAAGGAGCTAACGGGCCTCCAGACTGATAGCTGGGAATCCAGCATGGGACTGAGTCAGGCCCCCCTGAATATGGGTCTCAGCCAGAAGGACTGAGCAGTCTAAGGGATTTCAGACAGTGGAACCAGGATGTATCCTTGGTGCACAAAAGTACTTTGTGAATACATCCCCCATGGAGGGATACTTCCTTAACCAAGAGACAGGAGAGAAGTCCTAGTCCCTACTTCAAATGACCTGTCAGATCTAAATGACCCTACCTGGATGGCATTGCCCTACATATGGAACTGGGTTGGGAGGTGGGAGGGGAGGGTGGTCAGGGTGCATGTGAGGGGGAGAGAGGGTAAAAGGGAGGGAGGAAATGAGAGCGGGGAGGGAACTGGGATCGACATGTAAAATAATAAATTAAAAAAAGAAACTTTAGAGGGGGATTGCTACAGAAGATTTCATGGTAATTGGGGGTGTGGCCTTGCAGAGACCAATAGGATCCCTACACCTTCATTTTACTATTTTCCTGTCACTGCCATAAAGCAAAGACATTGGCTCTGTCCCAGGCTCCAGCATAAGAAGCAGAATCTTCATCAAGTAGTTAAAAGCAACAGTTACAGCCAATCATGTACAGTACCTTTTATAATAATGGAAATGTGGTTGGCACATTCTGTTTCTGCTATAATGACCAGAGATACTGCCATTGGGCAGGTGAAATAATAAAACTTCTCTACCTATTAAAAAAAAGAAAGCAAGGACTAGAACATGAAATTCAATCAAATTAAAATCTTCCTGTGCAACAAAACAAGAATCAGTAAACAGTTTACTGATGAGATGATGGGAAATGATTGCTTAGGATGAATGTCGTGTCTGTGTCTGTGTGTGTGTGTGTGTGTGCGTGCGTGCACGCACATGCGTGTGCATGATGACCTGAAAGAAGAGGAAATATTAAGAAAGAAAATTGATTTGAATGTAGGTAGGATACAGTGAAAGTAATATTTGTATGTGGAATCAATTAAAGCTTAATATGTACAAGAATGAAAGTGACACAGTAAAATAAATTTCCACAATCAATCTGAATTTAATCTGGGCTAAAATTGACATTTGATTTATAAGCATTTGTCATTTCTAATTTTTTGAAGTTCTGCCTTACCACATTGTAATAATAAAAGAGGCAGGAATGAGATCTGATTATTTTTTTTAACATGTCAAGAATGTTCCACCCATTGATAAGACTTTTATCCATAGCTATTGTTTATAAGGGTCTATTTGACCTAATCTCTACTTTAGCTCTGATGTTTCTTTAGTGAATTTTTGGATGATCTATATGTTGATGGAGATAGAATTATGAAATTCCCCACTATTACTGTATTTAAACATATCTCTTTAGGTCTCATAATGTTTGTTTTACAAAGCTGGGTACTCTAATATTAGGTGCACATAAATTCATAATTTTCATATGTTATTTTTTAATCAGTCTTTCATTAGGAATACCTTGTTACTTTTGGTTTTTCCTTTGAAGTATACATTGTCATATGCACATTTTCTTGAAAGGATATTTTATTTTTTATCTTTTCTTTATTTTTGAGAATTTAACACATGTATACAATGAAATGTCCATGTCCACACTTTAACACGCCTTATATCCTCCTGATATACAACTCTCTTAATTTGTTATCTTTTTATAATCCACTAAATCTAGTTAGTGTTGCTCACGTGTGCATGTGTGTGGGATAATTTCCTCAAGCATAGGACACCTACCATCGACTTTGTAGACAATTTGATAATAGAACCATTTAACAAAATAAAAGTAGAAGATTCTCCACTAATGCCTATGAACAAACCCAGTCATGGACGTTTGACTAGGATTACAGTACCAAGTGCAAAACTTCCTCCTGTGGAGCTGGCCTCAAATTCAACCAAGAAGTTAGTTTTGATCCATAATGCCAAAATTGTACCAGTAGGCATATCTAGCCTGCAGAATGCAAGGCCCAGTGCTGTATATGATCAAGGATATTTTCTGTCCCCCAGGCAGCCTCCAGAGCACCTTTTGGCACCATAAAAGTTAGCCAGTAGAAAAGAAATTGCTTACTATGTTTAACATTGATTTCTCTATGGCATGTGTGTGGTTTCTTCCACAAGAGTGTCTTATATATAGTTATGATGGGCAATCAAGGACAATGACAATCTTGTAACTGTGTTGCAGATGGTTGGGGTCTACCTGACCAATAACTGGTAGGGAGGCATCCCAGGCCTTATTCTTTGTATTTCATTTAAAATTCATTTGTTCTGGGAATGTTAATTTCCACTCATGCAGAGTAATTATGTTTGAACTGCTTTTAAATTAATTTTTAAAATCTTATATATGCATGCTGCATTGATATCATTCCCTCTTCTCCTTCCTAATTTTAAATCCACCCACACCTACCCCCACCAAGTCCCTCTCAACTTTCATGACCCTTTTTCTTGAATTATTATTCATATAAACAAATGAATATATAAATACACCTTGGTGATTAATTTTAGTTACTCATATGTATATATCTAGGACATATAAGACTAATTCTCTCACAGCAGTCTTTAATTGACTGTACCACTTCATCTAAAGATGGGTCTCTGTTATATTTCCTATATCACAATTAGTATGTCAGCTGGTGTTACCATTGTTCAAGTCCTGTTTAAGCAATCATATTCCTAAGATTTAATGGGTGTAGCTTCTTTGTCATATCTTAAAAACATAATCATGTGGCAGACTTCTGTTCCACTGGCTCCTACTTTTTCTGCCTCTCTTTTTGTAAAACTATTATTATTTTTTTTCTTATTTTACATATCGATCCCGGTTCCCTCACCCTTCCATCCTTCCATGTCCCTTGACCCCCCTCCCATCCTCCCATGTCCCATGGCCCCCCTCCCATCCCATTTCCCACCCACTCCAGAAGGAAGGTGAGACATTCCAGGAGGGATCATCAAAATCTGTCAAGTCATTTGGAGTAGGGCCTCAGCCCTCCCTGCTGTCTCTAGGCTAAGGGAGTATCCCTCCATGGGGAACGTGCTCCCAAAGTCCTTTCATGTACCAGTGATAAATCCTGGTTCCACTGTCAGAGGTCCCTTAGACTGTCCAGGCCTTCTAACTGAGACCAATGTTCAGGGTTCTGAGTCTGTCCAATGCTGGTTTCCCAGCTATCAGTCTGGGGGTTCATGAGCCCCCACCTTGTTCAGGTCAGCTGTCTCTGTGGGTTTCTGTAGCCTGGTCTCTATCCCCTTGCTTATTACTGCCTCTCTTTTGTAATGTTCAATGAGCCTTGACTGTAACAATTGTGTTGTAGATATATATATATAAAATGGGGGTGAAAATGCATAGTCATTTGTTCTCTGTATTTTAACCAGTTGTGGCTTTCTATCTTGACCTCAATCTGCTGGAAAAGAAGCTGTTTTGATGAGGTTTGAGTGTTACACTTATTTGTATGTTTACAGCTAAGTATTTGGAATACAATTATAATTTATTCTCACCAGGAAACTGGCAGTACTAAGTTCTCTACTAAGATCCATAACCTCACTAGCCCCAATTATTTGATTAAGTAATAATATTTTGAAATTATCCTATTAACTAGTCTGTTTCTACAAGGTTTTTTATGCATCCTTAATTTTGGTTAACCCACCCATTACCCTTTCCACTCCCCCATCCCTCAAGACATCGCCACTTAAGTCCATCAACACACAGTGTTCCTCATCTCTTCTCCCTTTTCACATGATTTCTTACGTGCTTTACCTCTTCCACATGGCTTTTCATAACCTTTTTCTTTGGGGAGGCCTTCTCTTTCAACTCCCAGTATCCCCCATGCCCATGCCCCTTTCCTTTTTCGATCCTTTCAACATGTATTGCCAGTTTCTATTGTACTTTCAGTCAATGTCATTAGTGAAAAAGAGATTTTTTTCTAGGTGTACTTTTATTAGTTCTTGATTTTTAATTCATTCAGCAAGTGTATATCTCTTAATTACAGAATGTAGCCTATTTACAATCTACTTTATTACTGACAGGTAAGGACTCAATCTTGATATTTTGATGTTTTTCTTCTAATTATTTTAAAAATTTATTCTTTCTGTCCTCTCTAGTAATCTTTGTGGATTGATGGTTAATTCTGTTTATTACATTTATTGTCTACATTTTATATGTTTTCCATATTTTATTTAAAAAGAAGACTAGAAGAAAAAAGAAAATAATTAAGTACATGAGTGACAAATACAGACCAAGAGGGCAGCAGAAAAATATGTCTTAGGATCATGAAGGACTTCAACCTGATCTTATTTTTTTCAAGGCTATTTCAATTTCTCCACCTATAGACATGTCCTAGGTAGATGCTTTTGCCTTGCAAGGCCTACATTGAAGGACCATATGTTCACATAGGTCATTCTTTATAATAATATTACTGGCCAATGAAGACCCTCACATGTTCTCATTTGAAGGCTATGGTAGACTACTTTCATTACTTGTGAAATGGATTACATTTGTTGAAAACATGACCACTTCAGCCCCCAAAAGATATATCTTAATAATTATTAGTAACTAGTTCCAGTATCTTTGATTTTTAAAATTTATTGTTATTATTATCATTATTATTATTATTAGTGGTGGTGTGGTAGTGGTGGTGGTGGTGGAGGTGGTGGTGGTGGTGGTGGAGGTGGTGGTGGTGGTGTGTGTGTGTGTTGCGTGTGCATCCCTGAGTGTTTGTGTGAGTGAGTATATACAAAATCCCATGTGTAAAGATCAGAAGACAACTTCTTTACTTTCACCATGGGTTCTAGGAATTGAATTTGGGTCATCAGGCTCGCATGGCAAGTGCTTTTACCTGCTGAACCATTTCACTGGAATACCCTCCCCTTCTATGTGCAGGTAAAATATAATAAGCTACGGACAGAGATAGCTATTGTCACTAGACTTATATATTAAGGAAATTACTTCTAAAGAATAACCACAGTTCACAGACTAAAATTTGTCCCTTTCACAAGCTCCATAGCATGTTGTCCTCTTGGTTTCAAAGTGCTGTTGTCATTACTGTTTGCCCTTCTTTTGATCTTCACTTTGCTCCCCAGTGCTAGAATTCCCAATCTTCCCTTTCAGATGCCCTTATATTACATGCCATTTTGAAGAGCTTCAATGATGTCTGTTAAAGTGGAGAAGTTGCCTGCCAAATGTTTACTCCTATTTTACTGTTTTCAAGCAGGGAATGCTCTCATTTTGGAAATTTCTTCTTTTATCTTGTTCCACTTATCAGCAGGCAATTGATCCTTGAATTATTCCATCCTGGTTTCTCTGTTATAAATAATTCTTTCATTCACATTAACTGCTTCAACTTGCTCCTTCTTTTTCTGGGCTTCCTCAGCATGTAGGACTTTGTATTCCTTTGTATGCCAAACCATTCTTTGAATTTTATCTCCATATTAGGTTACAATTGGCCACTAATATGCCAAGATTTATATTTGGCAGAAACATACAATTCTGTTCATATTAGTAATAAAGTTAACTTTGAAATGAAGAACTCCCATAGAGGTTTAGGAAATTCTGATCAGAGCAAACCTCACAAGGAATATATTGTCTCTACCCATCTCCACAATTTATTCTGTAACTCAGCAACTGTTGAAAGCTCTTGGATCTTTTTTTTTTAAATATAGTGTTGTTCTTATTAATAGGTTTGGTAAAGATACCTCCCAGCATCTTAATACCCAAAGATAGGAGATGACATGCAGAAACATTGCCAGCCAACATATCTCCCTGAATGGCAGTTTCCATTGCTTATCAGGACTGACAGCTTTATTTGGGTTTTGTTTTTTGAAAAAGCTGAAATTTGGGCATCCTTGTCATTTTACCAGCAGGATCACTTTTTCCATGTGTCTCTGGTTGTATTTTTCAACTCGAACAGCTTTCAAGTATAGGACAACAGTCCTATTTGTTAAATATGTGACCATGTCTTTCAATGGAGCTTTAGTTATCTTTATATTCAAATCTTTGGGTCCAGAGCATCCTTTTTAACATATGAAAAGCTGATTTTTCTGTATAGATAGAAGTCACAGCCTTCTTATCAGCTTTGCTCACTATCTGACATACTGTCTTCTGTCAAATCAATGTGTCTTTCTTAAGCTCCTATACAATAAGTCTTTGTCTCCTTGGCCATAATAAGCAGATTTCACCCAAATCCTTCCTTTCTGAAATTATAGGATAGAAATACCAAAAGTTCAACTATCTAAATCGTATTCAGCAACAACTTGATCTTCAGATTTTTCTAGACCAGAGAATCAGCTATGGGTTGACCACATTCAATTACATTTAGTTCAGATATTCAACCTATATCTCTGAATCACTGAAATAAGTAGGGGCTGTTTTGATCATCCAATTTCTTGCTGTGTGACTCTGTAATTTTCTGAAATTATTTTGCCCTCCATAGCTACCACAAAAGAGTTGGTGGTACCCAATTAATATCAACAATTGTACTCTTGAAGAAAAATAAAAGACCCAGAGACAGATATTGTGGTTCAACCTGAAGACCAGGGAGGTAAAGCAGCCAAGCTACCAGAGAGCTCTTACCTCTAACAGGGCTGGGGCATTCATATTCACAATGTAGCTGGGGAATAAATGCCCCTATCTTAAGTGTGGCTGGAGAATGAATGCCTTCTATCCTCAATGAGGCTGGAGAATGAATGTCTTGTTCAGAGACTTTGCCCCAGTGCTATGTACCTCTCATGAATCCTGGGATTAAAGATGTGAGAACTAATTCTCTTTTAGAATGTTTCACTCTTGTGTAGATCTGGATGGCGTTAGACTCACAGAGATGCATCTACCTCTTAATCCTTCATCATAGGATTAAAGGTAGTACCACAACCTCCTCTGTTGGGATTAAAGGTGTATGCCTAGCTTCTATGGCTTGTGGCTGACTTTGCTTTCTGAATCCTCAGGCAACCTTTAACAAATCATAAGTAATATATCAGCACAATTCCATTTTTTGTTAATACAAAAAGGAGGTTACAACTAACATAAGGAAAATTATACACAATAAGTACAATAAGAATATAAAATTATAGTAAGTATATACTATTTATAGGTAAAGAATTCATCAACACTATAAAGTCCATTTGCATTTGACAAATTCAGACAAAATTATCCTTCCTATCTCAGTGAGCCCAAAGTCTTGTACCTAATTTACTTTGTTTTTTAATTTGAATTAAAGGAGTGTGTGACCACCACCTGGCTTGGATTTAATCTTCTTTTTGGAGACTTTGGATATCATATTAGATCATATTATTTCTTTTCCTGGTAATTTTTTCCAGGTAGTTCTCCTTTCTTCTTTGGATACTTATTCATCCGAAGGTCGTTAAATTCCACTAGATGGTTATTTTTATTTCCTGAAAAGACAAAAACATAACCCTTCCCTAACCCTAACTTTGGGGAAGTTCCTAATCTAATCTTTATCAATTCTGAACTATGGCTTCTCCTGAATTTTTTTATTTGAGCTTCTAAAGCTCTTCTTTCATTCAGAACAGTAGGTTTTCTTTCAATAGGTATTAAGTTATTTAAATGTTCTGGGAAAGTTTTTCATACAGAGTCAGGAAACAAATGAAATGGTTTTGGCACAAGGCTTTTGATAGGTCCTTTAACACAAGTCAGTGGCAATACAATAGTCTTAAATATATTTTTTTATGTTCTATATCAGGTGGGTCTTCTGATGAGACAGAAATTTTCTATTTTTCTTTAAAGAGTATATGCTTGGGTTTAGAGGAGGAGAGCACCACATTCCAACTCTAAAACCACCTTTAATCTTTAACTGGACTAGAACTATAAAAGAACCATTTGCATTATATGTCTGTCTACAGAGACAAGCAGAAACAAACATTTGAGATATTTTATCTTGTGGGAAATATGATATACCAGTAGGTCAGTTTACTCCTTTCATTGGAAAATTTTTTCTGGATTATTTGTCCCTTTTCTTCTGATGTCTCAATTGTGCAGTAGTTTCAGGAACCTTAGCTAGATACCTTTATTCTCCTGGAAAGAAAATATTAAAAGCCTTCCCCCCTTCAGACTGATTCACTCTTTACAATATGTACATAATATTTTTCTTATTTTATAAGTTGATCGCAGTTCCCTCTCCCTCCCTCAATCCCTCCCATGCCCCGTCCCATCCCACCCACCCCCACTGAACAGGGAGGGTGATGCCTTCCAGGAGAAATCATCAAAATCTGTCCAGTCATTTGCAATAGGGACTAGGGCTTCTCTCCTGCTTCTAGGCTAAGGGAGTATCCCTCCACGAGGAATATGCTCCCAAAGTCTTTCATGCACCAGGGATGTAGGTGTGTGGGTTAATATCAGGATTTTCAGTTAGATTCCACACTCTCACCTCTAGACAGGACTACCAGACAAAAACTTAACAAAAAAAAAAAAAAAAAAAAAAAAAAAAAAAAAAAGAACTAACAGAAGGTATGTCCCGATTGGGTTTAACAAATATCTATAGAACATTCCATCTAAACACAAATGAATATACCTTCTTTCAGCTCCACATCGAACCTTCTCTAAAACTGACCATAAACTAGGCAACATAACAAATCTTAACAGATACAAAAAAAAAAAAAAATGGAATAGTCCCCTATATCTTATCAGACCACCATGTTTCAAAGTTGGAATTCAACAACAACACAAATTGTAGAAAGCCTACAAACTCATGGAAACTGAACAATATGCACTTGTATAATTCCTGGACCAAAGAAAAAATAAAGAAAGCAAGTAAAGATTTCCTAGAATTCAATGAGAATGAAGATACAAGAAACTGAACTTATGGGACACTTTGAAAACTGATTCACTCTTATGTAGATCTGGGTGGCCTTAGACTCACAGCAATCCCTCTACCTTTTAATTCTGAGTCCTAAGATTAAAGGTGTATGCCACCACTTCCTAGCTTCTGGCTGCTGGGATTAAAGACGGGTGCCTAGTCAGGAGGGAGGGCCTAGTCCATACTCCAAATGACTTGACAGATTTTGTTGACTCCTACTGGAAGGCATCACCGTCCCTGTGGACTGGGGGGGGGTCATGGGAGGATGGGAGGGAGAGAGGGAGAGAGAGGGAACTGGGATCCATATGTAAAATAAGAAAAATAAAGATATTATTTCAAAAAATGGGTGCCTAGCTTCTGTGGCTGGTGGGTGACTTTGCTTTCTGAATCCTGATGTAAGGTTTAATAAATCATAAATAATATGTCACCACACATTTAATTGCTTCTGAGCCTTGAAACATATCAGAAAGCTTCATAACTACTATAGCAATTCCACTAATCCTGGTGACCAGTGGCTTTGGATGTCACAGAAGGGCTGCAATATCTACAAGACCTGCAGTTAACTAGATCTCATCATGGGACCTGGACAAAGGAAGTATGAGGCAGCAAAGAAGCACTTTGTAGACCTAGAGGTCTGGTGACAGAAATTCCAGAAACTTCCTACCACTTATATTTCCTTCTTAAAGAGCTTCTATGCATTGGCTATTGTAGTGAAATTAGTGCTATAAAATATTTTCACAATGGGCATGATGGATTTGTTTTTCACCTTCAGAAAAACGCCCTCAAGCCAGTTTTGTTATGGTATTTTTTGGTAGTCATAATTTCCCTTAATTATTACATATCTTTGTAATTATTTATGAAGGCTAATCTCAGTTGTCAACCTGGATTTACCTGTAATTAACAGATATCCATGCTCCTGAGCATTCCTGGAATTTTCATAATTAGATTGTTTGGAGTAGGAAGAGCCATTCTAAATTTGTGCCACACTTCCTACTGGCTGCCTACATTAGAAGAATTTGGTATTCAATAAGGTATTCTATATATACATCTATCTATCTATCCATCTATCTATCTATCTATCTATCTATCTATCTATCTATCTATCTAAACCAAGGTGAGGAGAGCAATCTTCTACTTTTTTCAATAAATTCTCTGTGCAATTGCCTTTATTTTCTTTGTCTGTTGGTATTCTAATAATATTAACATCTCTTCATTAATGGCATCCCATAGGCAGTTATTATTCTTGGCATGACTAGGGTATTTCAAAGGGTTTCTCCTATAAGTTCATCTGTTCTTCCTTATTCTTGATCCAACTTTCAATGAGTCATTCAATTGTATTTTCACTTAATGGATTGACCATTTCATATTGAAGTTCTTTGATGGGTTATTTTTTTAAAAAGTTTTTCTTCCTTAAAATATTTCTGACTTGGGTAAATTTCAATCAGCTTATCTGTATTCCCTTATATGTCACTGACCATTTTTATAATTTTTTTAAAAAAAAACTTCTTCTTCAGGCACGTGATCCACATTGCCTACTTTGGAATTTGATGTTTGTGGCTTACTTTTTCTTTTGAAGTTATTATGTGCCATTTTATGTACCTCCCCCTTTTGACACAGGATTTCATACAACTCAGGCTGACCTTACAATCACTACCTGAGGATAACCTTGAACTTTGTAATGTAGTGGGATATTCACTTTCTCTCCTTCTGTGGCACTGACCACGCCCATTGGGGGGTGGAGCCATGGGTGGAAGTGACCTGTGGAAGGAGATCGGAGGGGGCCAGGAAAGGCTCTCTCTTTTTCTGGCGTGACAGAGGGACAGGAGAGGATCGGGTTGAATTTCCTGGTGTTCATCTGTCTAGGTTGTAAGTTATTTCTCCCTGAATAAACATCTATTCGGCCTATTTGTTTATCCTGATCCTTATTTACCGCAATATTGTAATCCTTCTGCCTTCAGTGTCAAAGTGCTGGAATTTCAGGAGTTCAATATTGCATCTCGTTTTACGTGGTTCTTAAGCTAAAAACCAGGACTTCATGTAGAATAGGCATTCACTCTACCAACCAAGCCATATCCCCATTATTTTTTGGTTTCTTTTTTGTGTTGCTGTGTTTGTTTGTACAACTGGTATATTAAGTATCTTTATAATTTAATGCTACAACTTTTATGAATCATTCTGTAGATCTGTTTGGATCTAGTTTATAGCACAATATAGTGGATATAATTGTAGATATGTACTACTCTGTATAATTCATGTATAATCTTTAGCTGTAATTAATGAATTTGGGCTCATAGTGTAATGTGGCAGTGTCTGAGACAACCATTTTTTCTGTGAGCAATATAAAAAATATAAATATAAAAATAAAAATATAAAAAATATAAAAAAGAATGGAGAACAAACTTAACATTTAAATAGGTGTAGTACAGAAAAGAGGATGTATGTTCCCTTCATACCTTTATTCCACAATGGGATTGTGACTACAAATATCCTCTTATATACTATATAATATATTTTCACTATTTTATAACAAAGGAATTGAGATCTGGGTGTAGAATCCACTAACTGAAAGGCTTGCTTGTACCATAAGATCACAAACTGTTCAGCTGTAGAAAGTTAAGATCTATCAGGCCAAGAGATGAGCCAACCTAGATGTTGATAGTTGCTGTCAGTGATCCTGATCCTGTCCAGCCAATGAGGGTCTATTATGCAATCTTGCCCGAGGCTTTAGCAACAAGAGCTGTCAGCTGCCTAGGCAAAGAGGGGCAAACTATGCAATGTCAATGGATCAGAATGCCTGAGTCCTGTAAGAGTATATAAGTTTGTATGCATTGCAAAATAAAGAAGTCTTCTGTTTCCTTTCACATGAGTCCCTAGGTCTGTGTCATTGACTTCAAGTATTCTCACCCCCCACTCCCCGGGAGCCATTAGGATCCAGTGACATTCAACTCTTCTTCCCTCAAACCAAAATTTCTAAGGCTCACAGAAGAAAAATGTTTTAGGTCTTTATGTCACCATTCTTAGTTTCTAAAGTACCCTTATATTAATTTACATAGAATTCTGTAGCTTACTAAATTCAAAGGTTTGGTGTGTGTGTGTGTGTGTGTGTGTGTGTGTGTGTGTGTGTGTGTGTGTTGTATCTATATAGATATACAGGTGGTTGGGGGCTTGCTTGTAAAATGAGAATACAAAACTTTCGCATCAGAAAGTGATGTTTTAAAAATTAAAATGTTGAGATGGTTCAGCATAAAAAGCTCTTGCTGCTCTTGTAGAGGACTGGCACTCATGTCAGGGGTTCACAATCATCAGTAACTTCAGTTTCTAGAGTTATTCTAGCCTCTGCAGTCACCACTATACATGTTAATATACATATAAGTAAAAGTAAATCTTTAAAACAATTAAAACTGTCTTAAATAAGTTTCTGGGGTGTTATAGCTAACAACAATCTCAGTTCCCGAGTAACTGAAAGTCAAGAGTAATATATGAACAAGACAAGTATAGTGTAGGTAGATGTGAACATTTGGTTTAAAAGATAGATTTGCTGTATGAAGAAGAGATGACACTCCAGGAATAGAAAATCACAAACAAAAGACACACACAGAGAGAGAGAGAGAGAGAGAGAGAGAGAGAGAGAGAGAGAGAGAGAGAGAGAGAGATTGAGAGAGAGAGACTGAGAGAGAGAACTTTAACAAATAAATAATTATAATTTTATATAATAATGTATGACCGATCATCCAGAATTTTTGTGTGTGGGGGGAAAGATTATAAGTAATATCCGAGCAAGATTTTTTGACCCTCTAGAATATGTATCTCTTGCATCATTTGCCACACATTGTCTGTGATCATTTAAAAAAAATAATTGTGTAGTTCTATTATTTGTTTTTATGGTGGCTTATCATTCATTCTCATTTTTCCATACTGTTAAATCCTCTTTGGAAGCAAAGTCTCTCTCATCAATTCTAGTCTTCATGTCATGCAAGGATGAATGAGTCAGTGGCATAAGTAACTAACAAATAAAGTCAGTTACAACTGTCAGAAAGAAAAAGTGTCACTCATCTTGCTATTAGTGCTTTCAAAGAGTATGTTGCATACATATATAATAGTTTTGTCAGTTAGTATAGATATAGTTCATTAGTACATAATATATTTTAGATTGGTCTATATTAATTTCTAAGTTCTTCAGAAGAAAACACACACACACACACACACACACACACACACACACACTCTTGGAGGGAACCTATAAAATAGTGTGTTAGCTTAGGAGTTAACAAATTTTAAAAAGTATGTTTTGAATGATTATTCAAATACAGACTATGCAATTTAGAAGGTAATGGGTTGATTTTTTTCCAATTTGAGAGACAGTTCCACAATAATAAACTTTTAAAAACCCATGTAACTGTTACTTGTATAAAAGACAACTTTATTCACATTAAGATATCATGGACAGAAAACACAAATACTGATTTTAAATTGACCCTGAAATTGAAACTCACCAGGACTCACATTGAACTATAGGGCCTTATTTGAAGCTATGTTACATTTTCACAGGCAGTTTAACATGGTATTTCTCATATTAGTACCAGAAACTGATTTATTTGCAAAGAGAAAAACAAAAAAAAAATCTTTCAAGCTGCATTTAATGTTACAGAGGTCAAGTAAAGGGAAATCTTAATAGCAACAGTACAGATTGACCAAGGAAGGAACAGTTTGTAAAAGATATATGTCCAAATGCAGCTAAACAAACAAGTAACTGCAGAAATGAAAATTGTAAAAATGTTGCATAGACAAGTATTAGAAATGTAGGCATGGAAAACATTAGAAATACTGATGATCTTGAGGAGACTGCTGATTTTCTTACCATGCAGTTATTGAAAAACCCCCTAGGAATCCAACCCACCTACATCATATTTCCTAGAGTCTCTAATTCCTTTCATTGTGTTTTCCTCATTCAAATCTTCACATTATTTTTTCAGGCACTATTCATGTTAATTCCTAAATATTAATATTCACTAGGAAATTGCACGGGAGCATCTTGGTTCATGAAGTTAAATATGTATATTTTATGCCTTTAAAATAATCCAACTCAATTTCCCTCCTCAGTGTTTGCACATAACAAACCTTGCAATATTCAAACTCTCATTGAAGTCAGTCCATATATTCAAAAATAATTCCTGCATTTACTATATCCATTTTATTAATTTTTATTGAGGGTATAGTGATGAATAATACAAACTATGTGTTATTTAGGCATTCTGAACATAGATTCTCATATATAATACTAACAGGTAGGAAATTTTAATGAGTATATATTACCCTGGAAAGGAAGGAAATTTCGATGTTACCCAAGTTCTTACCAAAAAAAAGTAATAATAATAATAATAAAGTCATCGACATGTAAAATAAATAAATGAAACAATTAGATGTACATTGGCGCTTTTGATCAGAGAAATCATAGAATTATTACAGAAATCAGACTGAGATAGTTGAAAGAGAAGGGAATGCAAAACTGGAAAACAATCAAATACAATTTTGTCTGCCAATTAAGGATATAAATGTCAAAGACTATTGTATCACTTTAAAACACAGCAGGAATTTTCTACAAATCTCTGTAACAGGAACACACAAGCATCAAAAGGATGAATTCATTTCAAAGTGTTCTGACACACAATATATTATTCTGTCCTTACTAACCTAAAATACTGATTTTAGGAAATGGAAACAGCTGTATCCAAACAATGACATGGTTCAGCTCCTGGAACTTTAACAAACATTGAATATTTACATCCAAAACTCATTATATACATAGCTTAAATGAAGAGTTGTAGAAGCCGAGGAAGTAACATAAATATCTATATTGTGTGATACACTGTAGACAAAACCATGAATATGTGTTGAGTGCATTAATATTTGAGTTCAATTAGCTGCTATATTGGCATTGATAAAAAAATTGATTCTTTTACTTATGTTATATCAGAAGCATTACCTATAGACAGCTTAGTAGATAGGGGAAAATGTTGAGATTTGATTTGGCTTATTTTTCAGCTTTTACGGTTTTTTTTTTTTTTTTTTCCAGCCTTACTAGAAAGAGCAATGCAAGTAAACTGCATGTTTCTGTATTGTGGAGATTTTAGGCAAAGAAAATTCATGTACTCAACACTTCATTTTAAACAGTAAGCCTTCTGAGCTCATTGAATGTACTAAAATATATAAAGCACAATGCCACAGAGCATAAGCAGGAGGGCACAAGTCAACATCTTACAGTCAGCACATTGACAATTTCTAGATAAGTACACTGAGGTGAGGAATCTCTGAGTTGATTAAAGTCTCGTTGCAAATGATTAGTACTGTGGGGTTTAAAACATAACATATACCCTGGAAGGCTTTGATGATTCTCTGTAAGTTACAGACTTGGAGGGAATTATAAATACAAGTACAAAAAATGCTGTATGGTCTTTTGTGACACAGCAAATTTTCAAAGGGCTTCTTAGGTGATGTAATTTAGTTTCTCTACACTTCTGTGAACATACATGAAAAAAAGGTCTATTAATATCAAAGTTAGAGACTGACAAAATTCTAGCATGGATGGAGGAGGCCAGCAAGTAAGTTCCTACTTCTAGCTGAGGAGCAGTTGGTTATTTTAGGAAAAGGAACTGTCAGTTTTCTTTAGGAGTGTGTTCTGTAGTAGGTTGCCTATGCACCAGTTAGTGCTCCTATACCTGTGCACATATGGACAGCACTTAAATAGATTCCATGGGTTGTTCTGAGAGAGATAGGGGGAGGGAGAGAGAGAGAGAGAGAGAGAGAGAGAGAGAGAGAGAGAGAGAGAGAGAGAGAGAGAGAGAGAAGTGACTCCTTCACCTAGAAGTTTCTCATTTAGAGGTGGGAAATGCTGAGCCTTGCTCTCTTCCATGCTGGAATTTTTAACTTTCTTGATTGTGTAGATGTTTATGTGAATATCACTGCTTCTGTAATTTCATATATACAGCAATAATTGCATGTCCAGACACAAGCATTTCACAGAATTCTTCCTCATTTTGTAGTTCATATCCTGTTCATTGGCTCTTTTATGATTTTCCCTGAGTTTCAAGAGTATAGTTCCCCATGGCCCCATGGATATTCATTTGCATAAAGTCAGCACTAACTGGACTCAGTGGATTCAAAACTAAACCACTTAAAATCATAGAGGGAGGACATTAGGCTGGGAAGGAGATGTGATAGGAAGTCCAGGAGGGACCTCGACAGGAAGAATGAGGAGTAAATATTACCATGATATAATATATATATATATATATATATATATATATATATATGAACAAATAAAAACATTTTAATTATGTTATGAATTCAGAAGGGGGCATGAAAAGGGTCCAAGAGGAATTGGGAGGGGGTAGCATGGGGCATATATGATTCAAACACATTGCACACAAGTTTGAAATTCTCAAAGAATATTCTTTAAAGAGAGTGAGAAACATTAAATACTATGAAAAAGTATGATGTTTACTGTAAAATGTGAAGCATAAATTTCCTTGAGATAAAAACAAATCATATGAGTTACCATTTGTATTTATAGAGGTTCTGTGGAATGAAATTTGAAGGAACTACATCACTGTAAAAACAAGTATAAGGTACGTTATCACCTCTATTTTATTTTCAGTCACTATTTTTGTGTATGTTATGGGGTATGTGTGTGTTCACATGTGTGTGGAGATCTTGGGGTGTGAATGGAATTTGTGTAGGCCTGAAGTTGGAGTCAAGTGGCATTCTCAACACTATTTATGAGAAAGTGTCTTTTGCTGAACCTGATGCCTGCTCATTATATCCAGTCTATATGGCCAGCTTGCCCTGGCGATTCTGTCTTGCCTTCCCTAGTGCTGGAATTACAGGCAGCTACCATCCCTGCCTGCTTTTGGATGGGCCCACCAGTTCTGACATTGAGGAATTATGTCTTGGCTAGTAGCATGATTCATTTTAAACTGTTTTTAGAAAAGCACATACCTAAATTAATTTTCATCCACTTCTTCATTAAGATTTTTTCGTTGTTATTCTTTTTTGTAATATCCCTTCAAATTTTATATATCTTTGTATGGTTTTAATTTAGTCTTTGAGAATTTCATGAATGTATAAAACATATTTTGATCAAATTTATCCTCTCTAACTCCTCCCCATTTCCCATCATCACATCTCCCATCAAACTTTCTATATTCTCTTTATTAATAATCACAGAGTCCTTTTGGTGCTGTTGATATGCATATGATTATAGGGATATCCTGGAATGCTGGTAATCAACCAGGAGCAGTATTTATGACTAAAGCAGATTCCTTCCCAGCAGCCACTAGCTGTTAATAGTTCTTTACCAAAGGGTGATACTTCATGAGCACATTCCCCATCAATCTTGAAACTTCACTTGGTCTGATCAAATTCACATTTTGTCCATGCAGCATAGCCACTGTGACTTCTTGTGTGCAATGGGCCAGTCACCTCTTAAAAACACTGCTTCATGGCAGTACTCCTCTGCATCTTTCTCTTAAAATTTTTCCACCCTGTTCTCTGGTGATCTTTGAAACTTTCAGGAAGAAGGTGTAATATGGACTTCTCATTTAGGGCTGAACACTCCACAGTCTCTTATTGTATGCAGTGGGTCTCTATTTAGCCCCATTTACTACAAACAAAGCTTCTCTGATAAGGGTTAACAAAAACACTAATTTATGGGTGTAAAAATAATTATTTATGTAAAATTTGACGTTCTGTTCAGTTAAGAACATAATAGTAGTAATTTCTTCCCCAGAGCTTGTGATGATTCCAACCACAAGTTCTTGACCCAGTTAACTTTCCTAGTTATGAGTTCTGTCTTGTTAATCAGGCTTTAAATACAATTAGAAAGTGATTGGTTTTCCCCACAATAATATACCATGATTACACAAATGGGTACATATTGCCAGGCTGGTCATTATTGTAGCTTGCAAAGTTCACAGCTCGGTAAGACTACTGATAACTTTATTCCCATAGCAGCCTACATAGCAACTTCCAGCCCTATGAAATATAGCCAGTATGAGTTATCAACTTAATTGTGCCACGTTCTGTGACCAAAATGTATAGTGAGTGTCTTTGGCAACCAGATCTTACCATCAACTTCTAGTGGGTAACCAAGTGCAATTGGCAACCTGCATTGTTTTAGGGATTTCTGAACAACAAAATGAATATGGGAACCCAGGATCTAGAACTCGGTGAAGGGCTCTAGCAGACCAAAGCCTCGAAAACATGGGCGGAAGCAAGCATGGCAACCCTGGCACCAACAGGTTTTGTCTTTTAACGTTCTCCCTTTGATATAAACCATTATATTACATTCCCAAAGCTTGTCCCCAAGGTCTATAAACCATTATATTACATTCCCAAAGCTAGTCCTTTATTTGGCCACTAACTCATTCCTGAGACAAAACGCTAAGGTCTAATATTCAAAATTCATTATTTGGCTAATATGGTCAATCAGGATTTACCAATTCCCCCTAGCACTAACTCCCCCACTTTTCCCCTTAAAATTCACTCCTTCAGAAACACCTTATCTTGCTTTTCTTGCTTCCTTGCATTTGGTTCTGCTGTTACTTGCTATTGGCTTTTGAAGATCCCCTGCCCCCCTCTGCTTGTCCCTCTGGGGTAATAATAAATCTCAGTTGTGCTAAGAAATTGGTCTTGGGTTTTGACCTGTGGACAAATAAATTTTGTGTATAAAAATAGTCTATTTAGTATATGATAGTTTTGTTTGGAAAAATAGGGAACATTCAGCTATATATTTAAAACTTGGCCAAAGTATAAAAACACGTAAAATAAATTGCCTCTGGATATAGAAGAACATAACCACTAGAACAGTGGTCCTCAGCCTGTGGGTTAGAACCCCTTTGGAGGCCAAATAACCCTTTCACAGCGGTTGCATATTATATATCCTGCATTTCATGCATTTCCATTATTATTTGTAACAGAAGCATTACTATTATGAAATAGCAACAAAATAATTTCATAGTGGGGGCCACACATGAGGATCAGTATCAAAGGGTTATAACATCTAGGATGTTGAGAACCATTGCACTAGAGTTTTACAATATATAAACATCATATACTAGGAACATTTCAGAGAAAGAGTGTCACTTGGGTAGGAAGATTATATTGTAATCTTACACATAGGCTATTTCATTATTTGTAACTAAAGCACCATAACAGACATTTCTGTATAATATTCAGCTGCTATGTATATATTCGCCTAGATACATAATTTTTTTAAAAATTTCCAATTCATTCAAGGTAGGATGCTATTCTTAAACTTTTTATCTGGAGCCTGATGACTTCTAAAATATGTTCAACTTACCCATGTAGGGAACACAAAAATATCCTAAAATCAGAGCTTTCCATCGAAATATGTATTGATGCCAGTTTTTTTTTTTTTCAGCAAGAAAGGGGGGCAATAACAGGAAGATAAAGGAGATTCATCGGGGGAAAATATAGGCACTGAGAAAGAGATCTGTGAGGCAGCTGACAAGAGACAGCTTTGAGAAAGGAAGTCTTGTGAGCCCTGAAATTAACTGTTCCAGAGTGGAATCTCTTTCTCTTTATTAGCATCTGAAATCCTCTTTTTATGTCCATGACTTCTTTAAACAATGTATTTGGTTACAAATTTCTTGTTCATGTTCATGTGGCTGACCTACTTGACTTACTAGTTTTCCTGGTTTATTGCCTACATTCAAACTGACAGTACATAAAGATGATAGAAATATTCTCAGTGAAAGTGGTGAGAATGCACTTTTCTCTCATAATTACTTTTAATTTAAATATAATTTCTATTTATTTTAATTTTTAAAAATTATTTGTGATTTCATATATGAGTACTATATTTACATTGTTTCACTTACTTTTTTCTCTTCAACTCCATGTCATCTCCCACTCTTCACTTCCTCTCAAATTTAGTGTTTTTTAAATTATTGTAGTTACACACACACACACACACATACACACACACACACACACACTATTGCAAAGTTCATTTAGTGTTGCTTATGTGTTATGATTTTGGGGCTGACCAAAATAATTAATAACTAATTAAGGGACTCATGCTTGGAGAAGACTAACTATCCTTCTAAGCAGTCTTTAATTGCTTATTAAAGTTCTAGGATTTAGGCCCTCTGAGATTTTCCCCTGTAGAGAGCTGCGAAGTGCTGCCTCTTAAAGATGACCCTGGCTTCCGCCTTCCATCTTCCCAATGGTGAGTGCTCTCTGTGATAAACAAGTCCTTATTTGGCTAAGCCTGTTCAGCTTGCTTGCTTCCATATAAGAGCAGCCTATCTGCAGGGTCCATGTGGCTCACTAGGGTTGGTCAGGGCAAGGAGATTTAAGGCTGTGCAGGTGTTTCCCTGGGGTCAGAAGAAGAAGCTGAAGAAGCTTTTTCAAAGATCCTGATTAAACAGCTAGAAGATGATCTCCCCTGAGTTGCATTTTCCTTGCTGGTCAAGGTTGAGCGCGACAACTGGTGGCACATACCGGGATGGAGATCAGAACTTCTTGCAGTCAGAGCAGTGCTGGTAAGTTCCCAAGGTAAGGTGAGACAATAAAGACCATGGAAATAAGCGGCAATAAGGTTCCCTAGGAAGAGTGGGATAATAAGGACTGCAGGGATAAGTGGCAATAAAGTCTCAGGCATTGAGCGAGAGGTTCTTATGAACCGAAAGTAAAATCTTTTAAAGTGGGGACATCTCAGTCTCATCCAATTTTTCTGGCTCTTCAGGAGCTACTTTTGTCAAAGAAACTTAAAATAAAGAAAAGCACATTAGAAAGGTTCCTGGGCGAATGCTATGCCATTGCACCTTGGTTCGCAGTTTCGGGGGACCTTATATTAGCATGCTGAGACAAGTTAGGCAGGGATCTTGACTTCGCTTTGGAACAAGGGACACTAAAGCCTGGAGTTAGACCCGTTTGGAAGTTAGTGCTTAGCTGCATTGAGGACCAGAAATGCTGTAGAAAGGTGGTGGAAAAGGGGCAAGCTGTGCTAAAAATGCTACAAGAAGAAAGATCAGAAGAGGTTAAGAGCACAGGGGAGTCTGATATGGACGAAACAGACTCTGAGGAGGAATTGCAGGCCCTCGTAGAAAAGGTTCAGAAACCATCCCTTAGAGAATGGAGAGGGGAAGAAAAGGAGAAATGGCAATGTAAGGAGGAGGATCTCCCCCCCCCCTCGGCAGCGCCTCATCAGATGGAGGAAGGGCGGGGCCGAGGGACAGGGCGTTCCTTTTGCCCTGAGGTCTGGAGAGCAGTGCGAACTGACCTTGGTCTAGCCTTTCCAGTTTTAGGATGCCCAGGGCAATAGATATGAGGAGCTTTTAGACTTCAAGGTCATCAAGGCTTTGGCTGAGTCTGTGAGAACATATGGGATTTCAGCTTCTTTTATTGTAGCCCAAGTTGAAGCCCTGAATAGACACTGCATGACTTCTAGTGACTGGAGTGGGTTAGCTCAAGCATGCCTAAGCCCCGGACAGTATCTAGATTGGAAAGCCTTTTTAATTGAGTATGCCAATGAACAGGCTGTAGCTAATCTGGCAGCTGGAAATGCAGCATGGGACAGGGACATGTTACTTGGATAGGGACACTTTGCCAATCAACAGACAGGATACCCAATACAAGTTTTTGAACAAGTGAATCAGATTGCCATAAAAGCATGGAAGTCATGCTCCCAATAAGGGAGAAGTGAGTGATAACCTCACTAAGATACTGCAAGGCCCCATGCAAACATTTTCAGATTTTGTGGCCTGTTTGGTAGAAGCTGCAGGGAGAGTTTTTGGTGATCCTGATGCTGCTATGCCATTGATTAAACAGCTGGTCTATGAACAATGTACAAAAGAATGTAGGGCCGCTATTACCCCCTATATAAGTAAAGGACTTGAAGCATGGATGAAGGTTTGCAGGGAGATAGGAGGACCATTGACCAACGCTGGCCTTGCAGCAGCTGTGGGTCAATTGACCCAGAGCAAAAAGAGAAGTTCTGGTGTTTGTTTTAAGTGCGGTAAATTAGGGCATCTTAAAAGACAGTGTCCTGAAAAGGGAAGTATAGGGGATACAGGAAACAGCCAACACCCTAAGCAGCCTGGGCTGTGCCCCAGATGTAAAAAGGGGAACCACTGGGCAAATGAGTGTTGCTCAGTAAAAGATATCAATGGCCAGCCACTCAAGGCTATGGTGGAGCTTGTCCAAAAAAAAAAAAAAAAAAAAACAGGCAACGGGGCCCATGACCCCAGGGCCCACAAATATATGGGGCAGTAGAGAGTCAGAACCAAGAATGGAGTCAAGAGAGATGGCCCTCCCTTCGGCATCCGAGGAACCGCAGAGAGCCACTGCGGGTTCCGCAGGATTGGACCTCTGCTCAAACACCAGACTCGTACTAACACCACAAATGGGGGTCCAATTAATAGAGACTGATTTCAAAGGACCCCTTCAACCAGGCACTGTCGGGCTGCTCCTAGGCAGGTCATCCTCAGCTTTGAGAGGACTCAAAGTTCATCCAGGAGTTATCGATTCAGATTATATTGGGGTCGTGAAGATCATGGTGGAATCCCTTAGAGGGATTTCCGCTATTTCTCTGGGAGATCATATTGCTCAGCTGCTTTTATTACCTAGTCTTCATGAACGCTTTACAGCCCGGACTAGAGAGAGAAGGAATGGTGGTTTTGTTTCCACTGGGACAGACATAACCTTATCTTTGGACCTAGATCAGAGGCCAGTATTGGAATTGATTATAGATGGAAAAAGGATTTTGGGCCTTTTGGATACAGATGCAGACAGAAGCATTATAGCAAGAAAGGATTGGCCTACTGGCTGGCCCATACAAGCTTCTTCTCAAACTCTGCAAGGACATGGTTATGCAAAGGCTCCATCCAGACATGAGTGCAAGACAGCTGCAATGGCAAGCTCAAGAAGGACATTCTGGATTTATGCAACCATATGTGCTAGAGTTGCCAGTTTCCCTTTGGGGAAGAGATCTGTTGAAAGATATAGGTTTTAAATTAAGTAATGAGTACTCTGACACTGAAAAAGTAATGATGCAAGCCATGGGTTATTTCCCTGGCCGGGGAATAGGGAAGCACCTACAAGGTCGCACTAGTCCTGTACCTGTGCAGCAGAGACAGGAGAGACAGGGCCTGGGTTTTTCCTAGGGGCCATTGAGGAAGGTATTCCTATTACCTAGAAATTGGAGGAACCGGTGTGGGTTCCTCAATGGCCACTCTCCTCCGAAAAGTTAAGTGCTACCAAGGCTTTGGTAGCCGAGCAACTATCATTAAATCATATTAAACCATCTGTTTCACCATGGAATACACCCATTTTTGTTATCAGAAGGAAATCAGGGAAGTGGAGGCTATTGCATGATCTATGCGCCATTAATTTACAGATGCAGATCATGGGCCCAGTTCAGTGAGGGCTACCACTACTTTCATCTCTGCCTGCTTGTTGGCCTCTTATAGTGATAGATATAAGAGATTGTTTTTTTTTCTCCATTCCTTTGCATACCAAGGATAGTGCATACCAAGGTTTGCCTTCACTGTCCCATCCTGTAATCATGAAGAGCCCGATCAGAGATTTGAATGGGTAGTCTTACCACAAGGCATGGCTAATAGCCCTACTATGTGTCAACTTTATGTTGGAGAGGCCATTGCCCCATTAAGACAGAAATTTCCTGCCTTGAGATGTATCCATTATATTGATGATATATTGTTGGTGGCCAAGGATGAACAAATTTTAGATAAGGCTTATGAAGATTTGATTAAATTATTGGAAAAGAAAAGGTTATTTATAGCCCCTGAAAAAGTTCAAAAGGATAATATTGTTAATTATTTAGGAGCCAAAGTGTATGAAAGACAAGTTGTTCCTCAAAAGATTGAGTTGAGAAAGGATAATTTGAATACGTTAAATGATTTTCAGAAGTTATTAGGAGATGTTAATTGGATTAGGAGTTATTTAAAGTTGCCAAATTATGAATTAAAGCCATTATATAATATATTAGTAGGGGATCCGGCTCTTGATTCTCCTAGGCAATTGACTGTTGAAGCGAGGGAAGCCTTATGTAAAGTTGAGGAAAGACTACAAAATGCATTTCTATCTAGATGGAAGGAAGGTCAAGCTATCACATTATGCATTCTCCCTACCTATAATCAGCCTACAGGGTTGTTATGGCAGGAAGGACCATTGCTTTGGATTTATCCCAAAATCTCCCCAGCGAAAGCAATAGAACATTATCCCACAGCAGTCGCTGGTTTGGCTCATAGTGGAATTCAACAAAGCATTCAATTTTTTGGAGTGCCCCCCAGCGTTACTTGTGGTGCCTTACTCCAGTCACCAGGTTAAGATCTTGTGTGGCACTATTGATAATTGGGCCACATTGCAATGTGGGTTTGAAGGAATGATAGATAATCATTATCCAAAGCATCCTTTAATATCATTTTTAAGGAACATCCTGTGATTTTTTTTTCCAAAAGAAACTTCCTCAGTCCCACTTAGTGGGGCGCCGAATGTTTTTACTGATGGTTCAAAAACTGGTTGTGGGGCATATATGATTGCAAATAAGCCTCCTGTGCTGTGTCAATTTCAGCCAGGATCCCCTCAAATTGTGAATTGAAAATTATAGTCGAAATATTCAAAATTTGCCCATTTGCATTTAGTTTGATCTCAGATTCAGCATATGTGGTGAATGCAGTAAAAATTTTGGAATTAGCAGGCCCTATTATAATTAGTAGTGTTGTTTGTTCACTCTTACAAGAGTTACAAAGATTAATTTGGTTGAGAAAGGAATGCTTTTATATTCAACATATTAGAACTCATACGGGTTTGCCTGGGCCCTTAAGTGAAGGAAATGACATTGTTGATCCATGGACAAGGGTGGAATGTATTTTTTACAGCTCATCTTTAGATCAGGCTAGGCAATTCCATCAGCAATTTCATGTGAATGCAAGGACTCTTCAACAAAAATTCCATTTGTCCAGAGCAGATGCTCGACAGGTGGCTTTGAACTGTCCACAGTGTATAATATACCACCATCCACTTGGTGTAGGGGTAAACCCTAGGGGGTTAATGACCCTAAAGATATGGCAGATGGATGTCATGCATATTTCAGAATTCGGAGCTTTGAAATATGTACATGTGTCTGTGATACTTGTGATACTTGTTCAGGTGTGGTACATGCTACGCCTTTAAGCGGAGAAAAAGCCGGCAATGTCATTGGACACTGCCTGGAAGTCTGGGCGGCTTGGGGAAAACCTCAACAGCTAAAAACTGATAATGGGCCAGCCTATACGGCTCAGAGATTTATTTCCTTTTGCAAACAAATGGAAGTTCAGCTTGTCCATGGATTACCCTACAATCCTCAAGGACAACGGATTGTAGAGCGAGCTCATCGCATCCTAAAAGAATGCTTAATAAAACAAAAAGGGGGAGTAGGCCAAGGCCGAATTCCCAAGGAAAGAATATCTTTGGCCCTTCTTAGCCTCAATTTTTTAATTTTAGATGTTGATGGCCTTTCTGTCACTGATCGTCATCAGTGGCAAGGGGGGAGCCTAAAAGGCTATGTGAAATGGAAAGATGTGATCACCGGGTTATGGCATGGTCCTGATCCGGTGTTGGTGTGGGTGAGAGGGTCTGTTTGTGTTTTTCCCCAGGATCGCCAAGAACCGTTGTGGGTCCCGGAGAGGTTTGTAAGAAAGTGCAACAAACATGAAGAGCCTGTTGTTGCTGTTGATCATTAGCCTGATTTGGCCACCAGTGCAGATGGAGCCACGATGGAGGATCCTGTTGGTGTTCCCAAGACCCATGCCGATACGCTATGATGCAAAAATGTTTCCCCGATTTTTTTTAGTACTAATAAGAGCTTAGATTTACCTTATTTGCCTTATGATAGTGAGATTGCTAGTATAAAAGGAGTTTTGTTTTAACAGGAAACCTATGCTTTTATGTGATATTAGTAATAAGAGTCGGTGCATTATGTTATTTAATCAATCTGCAGCTTGGTTTGATGTGCCCACCACGGGAGGCCCCATTAGGGAGGTCAACGCCTCCTGGGTAAGTGGATGGTGTCCTGCTAAGAGTGAGTTTTACAAGGCAGCACCCCATCAGCCTAAGTGGGCCCCCTCACTGTTCGAGTAAACAAGGAGGTGTTTTCCTTCCCTGGACGGGATGTCAATCAAAAGAGGTTGTTTGGGCGAGCAAGGGATATTTTACCTTCTTGCCAGGAATTAGACCAGCTTCAATAAAAGCTTTTCTGGGAGAAACTTTACTGATCAGGATCCGCAGCAGGTGGATATTTCCAACCCTTTTGATCTCTGGCTCTTGTACGGCATTAATGGCAGCTGGACAGATTTGTCCCCTTTCCTTATGATAAGGGGCGGAGTTCATGGGGTGGCTGAATTTGCTTGGTCTACCTCTGAGCGTTTTTTGGTGAATGGTTCAATCCTAATCATCCTCAACCTAGCGGATGGATTCCCGTGCCTGTTGATACCCTGAGTACTATGACGGCATTTAGACAACAGAGAGATTTTGGCATTACAGCAGCCATAGTTGCAGCTATCTCTTTTGCAGTTGTAGATTCAGTCACGGCTGCCGTGGCCATGAGCACATCGGTACAGACAGCCTCTAAGTTAAATTAATTGTCCAAGAATGTGGCTACTGCCTTGGATGCTCAGTCCACAACTGGTGTTCAGTTAAAAGGAGGTCTTATGATCATGAACCAAAGAATTGATCTGGTGCAGGAGCAAATAGACACTTTGTGGCAGTTGGCACAAATAGAATGTGAATGGGAGATGACCGGGCTATGTGTGACCTCTGTGCCATATCAAAAGTATGTCTAACCAGCTTTCTCAGTATCTTTTAGGCAATTGGTCCGGCGAATTCGATTAATGCAGGACCTGAGACTTTCCATCATGCATGTAAATTCCACCCGGGTCAACATCTCGGTTGCAGAGGGACTATCTACATGGATCACTCGAGCCTTGAACCACCTGAAAGAGTGGGCAGGAATGGGAGCCATGGCTATCCTCTTGCTGCTTATCTCCTTCGTGGGCCTGTGGTGCCTTTGCAGGCTGAGGCTTGCTCAGAGGTGGCATGCAGCTATGGTTGTCCAGGCATTTACAGCTATTGAGGCAGGACAGTACCCCAGGCATGGCTAGCAGTCATGAATAAGAATTGATCCTTCATGCTCAGGTTGTATGGCTTAGCACTGTACTCCGAGTTGGCTCTGGAAGCAAGCAACTCCGAGAAGGGCAAGTCTGGTTGCATGCGGGTTGGTGTCCGAGACCCCACCTCCAGGAAAAAGATACTGGATGGGTGTTGCACTGACTTGGCTGACTACCAGGATTCAGGGTTATTACAATGTCAACTACGTTACTGGAGATCAGACCACTACCCTTGCCTGTTGCATTAATAAAACAAAAAGGGGGAACTGTAAAGAGCTGCGAAGTGCTGTGCCTTAAAGATGGCCCTGGCTTCTGCCTTCCACCTCCCCGATGGTGAGTGCTCTCTGTCATAAACAAGTCCTTATTTGGCTAAGCCTGTTCAGCTTGCTTACTTCCATATAAGAGCAGCCTATCTGCAGGGTCCACGTGGCTCACTGGGGTTGGTCAGCGCAAGGGGATTTAAGCCTGTGCGGGCGTTTCCCCAGGGTCAGAAGAAGAAGCATGTTCAAGGATCCTGATTAAACTGCTAGAAGATCTCTGAGTCTTCCTTGCTGTTCGAGGTTGGGAGCGACATTCCCCTAATCACACTCATACATCAACTGGTGTTGTCATTTTTCAGGTCTTGTTTAAGTAACTGTGTTACTGAAATTTCACAGGATTAGCTTCCCTGTCATTTCTAGAAGACATAATCTCACAGTAGACATCCTGATCCTCTTGCCCTTAGAGTCTTTATGCCCCCTCCTTCATAGTGTTTCCTGAGCCTTAAATGTATAGGTTGTGCTGTATATGTATCCAATGGGGCAAGACTTCCTCTTATTCTCCTTATTTTGAACAGTTGTATCTTTCTGAAGTGATTTTCATTTTCTGAAACAAGCAACTTCTTTGGGGAAAAAGCTACATTTGTCTGTGGGTAGAAGGATAAGTATTGAGAACGCAATTAGGAATTATACCCATTTAGGGAAGTGGCAGTAAATTGTTCTCCTCTAGAATCTATGACCTCAGTAGCCATGGGTGGTTGGCTAGGACTCCAGTACAAGGCATGACTTCCTTCCTATTAAGTCCAATTAGAGAACTGTTGGTTATAGTCAAGATATGTTTGTAACTCTTGGACCTTTAGGTATATCTTGCCATGCTGGTCATTGTTGTTTATTGCCATCACAATTGTGTAGAACTATTGATTGCTTTCCTCTCTCAGCAGTTTGTGTATCACTTTCTTGTACTATGGAAGCTTGTCATCAGTGGGCGAGGCTTTTGGGTCAAATCCAGCTCAAAACTGTCAAGATTTGTGTTTTAAATTTCTGATGACCTCAGCAATAGGGACTTCAATTTCTAAAAGTCAAAGTTAATACCAATAGTTTATCTAGTGTTGGGAGGATTTCTTGGACTCCGCTACTAATGATTCAAAAGGAGATTTCCCATGCTAAGTACATGTGTTTTGTTAGTCTACGGTTCAGCACACTAATTTAGGCTTGTATGATCCTTCAGAAGATGAAGCATGTTTCTCTAGCTTTCTCTAGCTTCTCTAGCTTTCAAAGTTTCTATTGAGAAACAAGCTGTTATTCTGATGTGTTTTCCTTTATATGTGCCTTGTGATTTTTCTCTGAGTGCTTCCAATAACCTTTGTTATGTATATTTTAGTGTTTTAAATGGGATATGTCACCGGAGTTTCTTTTGTGATCCTTCCCATTTAGTGTTGTGTTCTTTCTATGTCTTTATGCATATGTCTTTTTGTAGCTAGGGGAAGTATCCTTATATGATTTTGTTGAAGAGCTGGTCTATGCCATTGGCCTGGGATTCATCTCCATTATCTTTGGGCATAATTCAAATATTTGTTCTTTTCTCAAGGTCCTACATTCCTTTCATGTTTCTTTCCTTTTTTGTTTTGCCTTTCATATCTTTGCTTGTGTGGTTTAATTCCTCTCTTTTTTTTTTTGACCTAGTAGTTTACTTTTTACATGATAAATTCTACCTACATGGCTTTACCCTGAGTTTTATAATTAGCTTACTGACTTATTTAATTCTATCTTCATTTGAACTTGGAGTTCTCTTCAGTTTGGGTGAGGATGTGTTGATTTGTTTTAAAGATTTAATTTACTTTTAATAATGTGTATATATGTGTGCTTGTGTGTGTATTCAATGTATCTGTGTGTTCTTTAGGAAGCCAAAAAGACTTTGATCTCCTAGCATTGGAGTTCTAGGCAGTTGTGCTTGGTGTGGGTGCTCGGACTTGAACTTGAGTCCTCTGAGAGAGTAACGCAAACTCTTAATCACTGAGTCATCTCCCTAGATCTGATCTGAATTTTTATAAGTGGTGAGAAGTCAAAAAGAATTCGATTCATTCTTTTTGTGTAGATGACCTATTCTGAGAGAAATATTTATTGAAAGCCATCCTTAATGATGAGTATTATTAGCACATTTATTGATGATCACTTACTTGCAGATGCATGGGTTTACTAACAAACTCTCATTTTATTTCATGGACTTATGTGGGTTTTTTATTTGTATGCCAATAGCATACATTGTAAGCTTTGAAGTCATCTACTGCACTGCCTCTGGCTCTGGTTCTTTTCTCAATGTTGCTTTGCTACAGATAACTTCTGTTAGTTCATGTAAATTTAATTGTTACATTTTTATTTTCCTGCTACTAAACCCAGACAGCCACAACCAACACAATAGCGAAAAAGAAAGAAATGCAAATAAATGCCAAATTATCCTGAAGTATTCCAGATAATATTAATCTAATGCTAAATGGAAAGGATCATTACCATTAAAAATGACATTATTTCTTTGGCTACAAGGATGGTTGAAAAAAGGCAAATCAGTAATTGTGATCTATAAAATTAACATGATGAGGAATAAAAAAACACAATGTTTTGTGTGCTTTTCCTGGTAATAGTTTTGTGGGTTTTGTTTTTCTTTTTGTATTCTGTCTTATTTTTTCTTGGTTCATGGGGGTTTTTGTTGTTGTATTGGGTTTTTGTTTGTTTTTTGAGAAACAACTTAAGGTTGGGTGGGTAAGGATAAGGAGAGGATCTGGAAGGACTTGGGGAGGGGAAGATTATGATGAAATTATATCTAAATTTAAAGTTGTCTTCAATAACAAAAATACAATAATTTTTTAAATGCAACTAGTCATTTGAATACAATGACAGTAGAAAATATGCAAATCAAAAATTATGCTTCATTAAATTAAGGAATAAAATTATATTATCATTTCATACAACCACCAGAGTATTCAGGAACATTTGACAGTGCATCATGACAAAAATTCCCAGGAATTATCCACATAAGTAATGTACTCCAAAACAAAGACTGATATGACAAACTGCAGTATATACTCAATACACAGAAGTTGGAAAGTTTTACTCTAAAACTTTTCAGCAAGAATATCCACTCTTATCACTCTCATTCCACAGTTCTTCTTGTAAACTGCTACTTACCTGAAAGTTTACTCCTAAAAAGGCAATGCTACTGTGGTAATATTGGATTATAAGGCAAAAATGCAATCGGTAGTCTGTTAATGATCTGTCTAATGACAATACCCAAGCAAACTAGTAGAAGGTGGAATACAATTGCAGAGAGTACCTCACTGAGGTCATACCTTTGAAGAATGCATCTTGTCCTGCATCTCTTGTCATTCTCTTTCTCTGTTTCCTATCTTCCATGAGCTGAACAATTATTCTCTGACAAGCCCTTTGGTCATGTTTCAGCATGTCATAGATCTAAAAGCAATAGAATCAAGTGGGGATGAACTACAAGTTTTAATGAGAGCAATAAAACAAGAAAAGGAGTGATAGATATTTAAAATGAAAAAGCAGAAAATAAAACTATCCACATTGAGGTGACATGATTTTACATATAGAAAAATCCCATGTAGATTGTACTTAATAAAAACTGTTGTAACTAATGAATTCACATAAGATATGGTATATAAACTCAATATGACAAATTCAGGAGTATTTCCACACTATAATAGTGAACTATCAGAAGACAAAATCAAGAAAACAATTCTATTTACAATAGCTACCAAAATAAGAAATGAATAGATTTTTTTTAAATGAGGTGAAAGCTGTTGATGATAAAACATTGATAAAAGAAATTAAGACAAAACATTTATGATTTATAATATTATTAATATTTTCATACTACTTCAACAGAGCTATACATTTTCATAAAAGTAAATTCATGATTAATTACCACTAATAAACATTTTAAAGCTGATTATTTAAAATTTAAAACTATTTACAGTATTGAAATCTTATTGTCTTCTTGTTTATTTTTTTGTGACAGATCATTGTTAAGGTAGAGGAACAGTATTGATTTTGTGCTTTGATTTGTATCTTTCAAGTTTATATCTATGGTATATATCTGTAAAGTAAATCAACTGATTTGTGTCCAGAATGCATGACTTTCATTTACATTCTTAACTAATTGCTCTGGCAAGCACTTCCAGTATTATGATGTGGACTCTGGCTTTGATATTTTTTTCTCCTGATGATGAAGAAAACAATTTCAATCTTCTACTATTTAGCACAATGTTAGCTTTGAGCTTCTAAGACATGGCCTAAAGTGTGTTCAGATACATTCCTTTGGAGGCCAATTTGTTGAAGAATTTTTATTTATGAATGGGTGTTTAATTTCATAATTTTTTCATATGCTGTTATGATCATAATGTATCTGTCTTTTATTCTGTTAAAGTAGCATATTTCTTTTGTTATTTATGTTGTAGTTCCCTTTGTACCCAAGGATATACTAACCGCTATCCAACTGCACTAAAGGCCTGCTTAATAGGAGGGGAATTCTTTAGATATTATTATCTAGTTTTAGTAGCATGCAAATCGGAATTGTGTAAACTAGGTTTATAAGTATTCCTGTTATTACATTTTTAAAAGATTTTAAAAATGACTAGCAGTAATTCTTTACATATTTGAAACAGCTCAGTGATGAAGTCATCAAATCAATGGAGACAAATACGAATGACAACAGATTAAGAAAGAAACTAAGAAGACGATGCACCCCAGAACACAGTTATTGAAAGAAATGACAGAAAAATTTACAGGCATTAAATTTTAAAACTATTGATCTTTCTGAAAGAAATTGTAGGTTGGTTGTGCATACAAAGTGAAATACTGTTATGTTCTCTTATATATATAATACATCTAGATTTTGCAATAATTTCTTTTATCCCAGATTTAGTATTTTATTCCCTGAAAAATATTTGTGATAGAAATTTTTCACTTACTAACTTAGTTTTGCATTAAGTTAGTGGTTTTTATTCCAATCTGAGCATGTGTTCCAATTCTAATCACTGGAATACTGAATAGTACTTATTTAAAACTAATGTTTAGGCTCTTGTTTTACTGGAATTCTTTTATAATTTTGGATTTCATTTCCAATACACCTACCCTTAGTAAAAACAAAGAAAAAAAGATAAATGTGACCATTATGCAGAATAATGTAATCTGAAGGGTTTAAATAATAAAGCAATGTTATTTGCATAAGAACATTGTCAGATATCTAGTTGATGTGTGACTGTAGGCAACTGATGAAGCTAACAAGGGAAAATCAATACAGACAACCAATTTGATATGATAAAACTGCGTATTTATTCATTGATTTTGTATGAATAAAATCAAGATCATTGTTAAAGAAAATTCGGTTTGCATGATGCACAATTCAATTCCTATTAAAATAATTATCGTTTTATGGGAGTGAGGACCTAGATAAATGAATATACTTAGATGAGTAGAGAATATTCTATCTAATTTCATTGTTCAAGAATGGCATTCTTTATATTGATTCTCCAGTCAAGTTTTTTAGCTAGATCTGCTGTGTTATAATCAGGTTGAAATCATTGATACAGAGGGCTGAAGCGATACCTCAAAAGCTAAGAACATTTGCTGCTCTTGCAGAAAGAACCAGGTTTGATTTCCAGCTCCCACATGGCAGCTTACAACTATATATAACTCCAGCTCTAGAGGATTTGGTGTCTCTGTAGGAACCAGGTACACAAATGATACATAGAAATACATACAGACAAAACACTCATATACATAAAAAAGTCTAAGATAGATGAAAAGAATTAATGATATATAAAAAACGGCACGAGGATTTTAAGGAAGCTATGTTCATGTTGCAATTACAGTTAAAGTTACTACAGAGAGTTTGCATACCAAGTCCAACCATTTGTAGTTACTCAATGAGCACAACTATGTTTAAGTTTTGTAGCAGTGGTAGAAATATGCTTCATTTTATCATCAGTTAGACTGTCAACATTTGGCCTAATGACCTCTTCCTCTTGTTCTAACATTTCCCATTTCTGAAAGTCTTCTTGTCATTTTCATGTTCATGTTTTCATGAATAAAATTTTTATATTGTTTACACTTCTGACTGCTCAGATGTGTACCTTGTCATTAACGCTTCATTGTGCATACTGTCAGGAACTAAAATGCCTCCTTTTCTTTATCAATTTAAAGAATATAATTAGTTTACAAATTACTGGAGGTAGCATGCTATATTATTTTTTCTTAAAACATACAAAAAAAATAAGATCATGCACAGGAATGTCATAAAAATGTATTAAACATTTACATTGTAATTAGTCATGTTGCATGGGATGTAAGTTAAAATCTATTGGCAAATATTGTTTATTTCTCTTCATTTAATTAGAGTTCATCATTTTCCCAACATTTCTTCAAACTTTCTCTGAAAGCATTATGAAATAATCTTGACTCATCTTCTATATTACAGGACAGCCCGTTTTGATCTGTGTTTTCTGTAAGGATGGAAAACTTTAGCCTAATTCTCCCTAGCCTCTGCCCCCTAGTAGTGAGTAGGCAAAAGGTCATTCTTGACTGTTTACAACAGGGCAGTTTATGGACAGCTCCTGAGAGTGAATGAGAACCGGAAATGAGCTGCGCCACACTACCCAGAAGCCCTAGCGAAAGCAGACTTCCTGGGCAAAGAGCGGGCTTGGATAGTTCAAAATGATTGGTCCACACTGGATGCTATGAGATGTTTGGTTTGTTGTAACCCTATAAAAGCTGTCTGAACCCTGTACCCAGGGTTCCCAGTCCTCTACCCCACGTGGAGCATGGCTGTGGACCCCAGTGCACTGGAATATAAAAGACCTCATGCTTTTGCATCAAGACCGCTTCTTATGAGTGATTTGGGGGGGGGGCGCCTTTCCTGAGTCGGGGCGTGAGAGTCCAGGCCCTCCGAGGGTCTTTCATTTTCATGATTATGTATTGCTGTAATGGTTATAAGAGTAGCCAGGCATAATTTTTTATCTAATAACAGATATGTATTGAATATCTCCTCATTCTTTTAAACTAGCCATTTTTTTATTATATCCATGTAATTATGCTTCAAGCTATCTCTGCTGAGTAATTCATTTGCTGTGATTTTATTCACAAATATGTAAAATGGGAATTATTTTCTCCACTTTGTGGGTTAGGAAACTGAATCTCAAAGGGCTAAGTTGTATTCACAGTAGCTCAGTTATAAAACACAATATTTACTTTAAAACAAAATTGAAGCTAACTAATACCTTAATGGAATGTGAATAGACCCTATGTCTAAATGCAAATCTTTAAATATATTATGATAATCATATTTATTGTAATTCAAATTGTTATGGTATCTCCTTTCAGGCTAAATCAAATGAAGGGTTAAACAGTGTTGATATTTAGCATAATACCTGAGGCTAAGGATCTTATTGCTTAGAAACAAACTTCTGTGATGTTTAATTCATGAGCAGTATGGTGAAACTCAAGGTTTTCTAGAGCTGTAAGTCTGTGTTTCTACATCAAAAGAAATATGGTATATCATGGCTGTTTCACTTTTATGGTCTTTAGTTGTGTTTAACAACTGCTAAAACTGTACATGGAAGATGTGGTAAAGAAAGCAGCTTCTTAAATGATCTCAAACAATATCTGGAATATTTAAAGAATTTTAAGTGTACCTAATAGAACCTTCCATAAAGAAAAAAGCCTGGATTATCTCAGGTTCTTTATGTGTTAGTGTTACCCTGCTAATGTATGTACAGCATATTCTTCATTAGTTTGACACCATGCTAGGCACCAAGGGAGAGGATTCTAAAACTAAAATGTAAATAGATGACAGATGAGGGTAGTTACACCACAAATGATAAGCACTCAAACACCCAGAATGGTAAATTATTATAAGTCCAGAGAGGAGGCTATTAAAGTTATAGCACTTTGTCTGTGTGATGAATTTCACTTCTAATAGTCATCACAAAATAATCATAACTTTGAACTGATTATTTATAGTGCATATGTTGCCACACAGTTATTTCTGAAAACTAGGCTGAATGTTGACCTTAATCGGGCATACTGTGTTGCTCCCAGGAGCAACAGTGAACTGCTGTTAAATCCCTTAAATAAATAGTTCATTTGAAATACCAGGAGAGAATATTCACTTTGCCCAGCAATGAAGCTGTGTGAGGAGATTTCTGAGAGTTTGTGGAAAAACTCCAAGTAAACAAGACAAGAGTCTTGTAATCTCTGTTCATCCATAACATGAATAAAAAGCAGATTATAGGCTGTGTGGTAACAGAGAATACATCAAGATAGAAGCCGAAGGAATCATGCCAGGTTGCCTTCTAATTTCAATAGATACCTTGATTACTTCTGGAAAAAAAATCAAGTTCATTTAACACATTTTTATCAAATTATGTGATCTGTAATATTGTAGTTCATTTTGCATAGTCTCGAATCTGTGGTACCTAGACTACATTTTTTTCCTTCTTATCATTTGTCTTAATTTGGTATCTAAATTCTCAATCACTACAAATCTCCAATGTCAGTAATGTGTCCTCAGCTCTTCCAACATAACCACATTTTAACTACTCCTTAATGTGGATTAATTAAGAGTTTAAAGTTGTTCTTAGCCTTTCTCCTTGTGGGTGATTAACATTTAATGTATATTACAATTTTGTGATAGAAATGAAGATCTGATAGGAGCAGTCAAAGGTCAAGAATGGAAAATTCTAAGTACCCTATCAGATTTGTCTTCCCCCTGACAGTAATTACATCCCACATAAAATTGTTGTTATTAGATAAAATTTTCCCTTACTCCCCAAATTCATATGTTAATGTTCAAACACTCAGTGCAACTATATTAGAAAAACTAACTAAACTTAAGTGAAATAATAAGAATAGGACTAGCAATAATGATGACAATGATAACTTCATATGACTAGAGTTTATAGGAAAGAAACAGCAAGGAATACAGTTAAAAAGAAAAGGTCACGTCAGGCTATAGCAAGAATGTGATAACCTATAAGTCATGGTATAAACCTCAGAACAAACTAGCTTTGCTAGCATTTTTCCTTGGATTTCTAACTTCTAAAACAAGGGAACAAGGTGTTGTTGTTTAGGAGATATCTAGTCCTTTGTATTCAGTTATAGCAATCTGATCAAACTACCATCATCATATCTTTTGATCACACAGTCAAAATATTAAGATCACTGAACAATCTACCTCATTATATATTACAGAAGAATATGGAAACAAATTATTAAATTTTTCACGTCCTAAGAAAGGTCATTCGGTGGAGGTAGGAGGTATAGATGTTAGAGATCTAGAAACTGATTATCTTCTAAATACCAGGCCACAACCACCCTATGAAGGCACCTGAAAGTTATACTTCAGGGTATATAAAACTCGGCTGGAAGAGTCTGTATTAGCATTGAAGTGGAAGTAAATGGAAGCAACTAGCAGTGTATTTTGATGTGCATGGAATCAAAGTAAACAGAACAATGTGTACTGGTAATGTGTGTGTGTGTGTGTGTGTTACTATACACTAGAGATGTGAGTGTAAGTTAGTATACATTAGAGATGCATATATATAAATGCTATGTATCCCTTATGAATTATATGTTCACACACACACACACACGGTTGCGTACATACCTGCTTTAGGCATATATGCATATATGATGCCATGAGTATCAGTTTAAAATACAGAGATAATTGTGAAATGACCCATACTTTATGGCCCCTTTCAAAGTCTTGAGAGAAAGAGCACATAGAATATGGTTTGATAAATTTTAGTATAGCATTCATGGAAGAAAAACCTATAATCATTCTCTTGAGAAAGGGTCACCTCTTTCCAGAAGAATAGAAATTTAACATGGATAATAATGGCTGGACATGGTGGAGCACACCTGCAATCCCAGAACATAGATGATCATTTTCATTTCAGGTGGGGCTACATAGCCAAATCATTTCAAAATAAAATTAAGAGAAAAAGAAAAATTTTAAATATGGGGAGGAGTATTTGGTAGTAAAGGACTCAGCATGATCAATAGCCAGAAAGGTTTAAATCTGAGGCATTAATGAAGGGCTCTAAGGGTACAAAGCACAGTAAAACATATCAAACTAAAAGGTAACTAACTTCTAAAACAAGGGAACAATGTGTTGTTGTTTAAGAAACATCCAGTCTTTTGCTTCCTTTGTATGTAGTAATCCTGTAAGCTGTGTGAAGAAGTTGTTTCTAAGGGCTCTAAGAATCCATCATATAGTCTTACTCACAGAAATGATAATCAGATTTATATCTAAAATATCAGCAAGTGTATAACAGACAAGATAGATGTTCAAGAGACACAAGATACAAGGGAAAGAGGATAGTTAAGTGATAAAGAAGACTTAAATGGGGACAATCATCATGAGTTTGGATTTGTAAAATTAGAGTTACTTATGAGATTATGCTGTGAATTATTGGATATGAATGTACAAAAGAACTGTTATTTAAGGATGTGTCTCAAGTTTTGAATTCTGAATTCTAGAAAGATTGCAGTAACATATTGAATTTTCCCAATTAAAAGGGTTTTATTTCAAATTTCATTGTTTTAATCCAATCAGTAATGGCATAAACACCTAAGCCCACACAACTGACAGAAAAGAATACAAAACTCAAGAAGAATTCTTGTATTTTAAAAGAGTCAGTTTTAGACCGTTTCCCTGAATATATGTTTTGAAAAAGACTACTTATTTTCAGGGAATCATGCTGGAGAATTTGGATAGTCTTCTACAGAGGAATGAAACCATGTTCCCCTATTTCTCCCCAGTTATAAAACTCAACTCAAAATGGACCAAACACTTAAATGTACCACCTGAAACTATGAAACTATGGGGGACGGTACAGGCAAAATACTTCATATACAGGAAAGGCAAAGTTTATTTCTGACAAGTCTCCAAAAGCAAAAGAAATAAATGAACAAAGGAACAGAAACACTTAAGATTACTTCACCGTAGGATGATGCTACATTATCAGAAGACAAGTGTTGTTTTGGCTTACAGAAGCTAAAATACCAGAATTTATTCATATTTCAAGAGATTGACATTCAAACTATGTAAAGAGCACAAACATCTCAAAATAAATAATTTAATTTAAATGGACATTTCCTAAAAGAAATGTAGATAACCTTACTACTTGCAGGCCTGAGGCAGTAGGTTTTCTGTGAGTTAGGGGCCAACCTGGGCTATATAACATTGATAGGATTATATTGATGTCTATGCAGAAAGAGAACTAGCTGGGCCAGGCATTTGTGGCTCAGGTCTTGATTTGTTTAAAATGTCTTTCACTTGAGCAATGGTGTCTTTCCCATTAGTAAATTAAGACAACTAACAATATCTATGAGTCTTTTAAGGGTAGATGTTCATAAGATATTGCCTAATGTGACATGTGACACTTTGTCTACTTCTTGAAGTGTGAATGGTTTACTTTAAAAAAAAATGACAATGTATTTTAATGATGTTCTTTCTTCTCCTCCAACTCCTCCCATACCCCTATCTCCCTACTCACCCAAATTTACTTCTGTCTTTCACTCTCCCCTCTCTCTCTCCCCCTTAAATGTCCTTCCATGATATTGAGATTAATGACTACCAGTAGCAGATGGAAGCAGATTCACAGCTAAGCACTGAGCTGAACTCCTGGAATCCTATTGTAGAGAAGGAGTGATGAGCAAAGGGGTCAACACCATGCGGAGAGAACCTACAAACACACTCAAGCTTCTTATCCCAATACACATTATAGCTTTCAGCAAAAAGGCAATATAAGGTACTCATTGTCGGGGGCTGGGGTTGTTAACTGACTAAATCAACTCTCAGAATCACCAGTCTTGTATACTGAAAATGTCCCTAGAGGTACATAGCACAGATAAACAAGTTTCAAACAACCTTCTGTCCCCTCAGTGGTGTGTTATGTTATTTTAATATGTTCCTATTTTGTTTATGTGCTGCAGCTAAATGTTACTTGTATGTAAATTACATTAATTTCCATATAATCTGAGGCCATCATTAAGATTATGGTAAGGTGTGTGTGCATATGTATGATGTATATGTTGTATAGATGTGTATGTATTTAAATATCTTAAGATGATTTCAGATTTTACAACCTGATATACAGTTTTCTTACCAGAGTATTTAACGATTGTCATGTTCTGACTTACTTATAACTCTTGAACATATGGGATACAATGTACATATTTTCTGTGTTTCAAATAACATTTGTTAAGCTTTAATTTAAAAAGATAATTGGTTTTTAAATTTATAAACAAAGTAATATAGTAAAAATTAAAATACAAACTAATGTAGTAAAAATTAAAATATAAACTATAGCATACAGTTATTTTAAAAAGCTTTTACAGAAGTATTTTTATATAAAAATTTCCAAAGGGTTGTTATAAGATAGTTTTAAATTAATTATAACACTTAAGGTCAAAATTATGTTGCATCTATATAAAACTGATGCTGGGTACTTTATTTACAACAACAAGGTATCCTTAAATATTAGTTTACTCTTACTAATGTTTACTTAATCTTGGTAGTGTTTACAAAAACATTTTACATAAACAAAAATTTTATTTTATCCTTTTATTGAGATATTTAGCTGTGATTAGATTATTTCAAATGCTCTATTTTTTTCTAATGGGTAAATTTTATGGGTATCATAGATCTTATTTCATTAAATAAAAACTTAATTGTATTTATATTTTGCCTCATTTTATAATGCTCACTGCACCATGTTCACTCCTCTATATTCGTAATTACATAAGCAATTGCCACTAATAACTTGTGACTCCTTCCTACCTAAAATTAAAGAAGTGTTCTTTTCTCTTTCTTAGATTCTACTATTTTACAAGATATTTAAATTTTACTTGGTTATTCCTCGGTGATAAAAATTATTGATCTTAATTCTGGTAAAACTATAGATAAACAGTATTAGGTCCTTCTGTTATACCTCCCCTATCCCAACCACTATCTTAGTTAAATTGCTTTGGAGGTTCTTAAACTCTTCTAGTCTAAATAGGATTATCTGTCTCCATCTGCTGTCTTTGTTTCTTTAAGATATACTGATTTTATTTTTGTAATATTAAATATAATACTTCAAAGTTATATTTGTGAGACAGACTAATGTCAAAAAGCTATACCTGTGTTAGTAAAATATGTTATAAGTACAAATAGTTAAAATGTTACAAGCCCAATCCCAAAAGAATTTTGAACTATCTGAGCCTTTTCTTTCACTGAAAATAACTTTTCATGCAATATGTTCCCATCTTAGCCTTTTACATAAATAGCCAGGCTATTGTTTTTTCTGTGTATATGGCATTGTTATATCCCCAATCCAAAATCTACTTAAGATGGCTGACTTTAAAGGGATCTATAATAACTATAAAGTTTTTATTTGTGCTCTTAGATACCTTGCATAAAACTTCTTCTAATGAAATAAAATAAAACCTCAAATTGTATAGGAATTCCCTCCTCTGCCACCATTCTATTAATAACTCTATTTACCTTCTTTGTGCTCAGAGAAGCTCAGATCACCTACAGCTGGGTCCCACTCCCCAGCCCTCCTGTTCCCTTTCTCTCACTAACCTTTCATACTGTTGGTCTGTTGGTGGCCCCTATGGGCTTTCCCCCCACTATTGGGCTTCTGGTGACCCTTCTGGGACTTAGCCCTACTGTAAAAGTTCTGATGGCTCCTTGACTTCATTGAGCTCTTTTCCTTACTCTAAAGGGTTCAATCCTTGTCTTTCTGAGCTTTTGCGCTAATCAGAACTTCTGTTCCTTCTTCTGTTTTTGCATATAAATTATATTGGTAAACTGCCATGAGCTGTTTAAGCTGACTGAAAAGGAGGCTCAATATGTAGGCTTTGACACTTCCACTTCAGACTCAATAATATTTAGTTAATAATATCTCCTGTCCTGGGTCAGGTTGGCCCCTGACTGTTACAGAATGAATAGAGAACAACAAAATAGCACAAGGTAAAAAGCATTGTGCCTTTGAGAACAACTAAAAGTTAAACTATTTGCAACAGAGGTTACTGCTATTTATTTCATAATATAAAATTCCTCTAAAAAGAACAGCTAATGGAATGTTTATCCATGTAGAGGACTTTATGCCTAAAATTCTCAATCAATAACTTCAATATCAAGTTTTAACAGGGCTACCTTTGTTGATTTGTGCTGAATGTTGTGAACATCAATTTAATGATGTTATGCTGTTTACCTGCTGTTTGTCTCTGCTACCTTCACTTATTAGAAACCAAAAGCACAGCTATGGCATATCATTCTATTGACCCTATTGGACACACAAAATAATTCAAGTGACAAGTGACCTGTGTTTGCTATGGGGCTAACCTAGACATTTACACAGTCTCATAGCTTAATAATATTTAGAGAGGTAGCAGTAATTTATCGGTTTTTTTTTCTTTTTTCAGTTTTTTTGAGACAGGGTTTCTCTGTGGTTTTGGAGGCTGTCCTGGAACTAGCTCTTGCAGACAAGGCTAGTCTCAAACTCGTGGAAATCTGCCTGCCTCTGCCTCCTGAGTGTTGGGATTAAAGGTGTGAACTACCACCACCTGGAGAGAGGTAGAAGTAATTTATTACTTTACATTATGTGCATAATTAGGACTCAACTTTCTCTTTTAGGTTTTTTTTTTTAATAGTTCATGCTTATGGGTGTTTTACTTCTTTCTATGTCTCTGAAATGTATGTATTCCTTGTGCTTGCAGAGGCCAGAAGAGGATATGGGATCCTTTGGAACAAGATTTAGGGGTGGTTATTAACCACCATATGGCTGCTGGAAACCTAACCTGAGTTTTTTGCAAAATCAGCAAGTTCTCATAATTGCTGAGCTGTGTTTCCAACCCTAAGAATGGAATTGCTTTAGTAAAGAAGGATTTGTTTAAAGTTGTAATACCTGGATGATTTTTCAGAATGGGAAAGAAAACTGGAAAGCAAGTCACAAAAGCTCTAAGTTGTATAAGACACATAAAGATGGGGTAGAATTTAATACATATGATTATAAATTTTTTAAGGCTCAGTCAAGTCTCTATTTAAATCAAGTTACCTTAAGTTATAGTTTTGCTATTGGTTGTACTTGCAAGAACATAAATACTTGTCTAATTGAGATTTATTTAAGTGTTATAATGTAGGTAAATATACCAGACTGGTGTAACTAACCCTCAGGGGTTCCATAATATTTGGAGACCTATACTAATACAGACAGAGGGATTAATAAGGACAGCAGTTTGCAGCTTTCCCTCCCAGTTTATCTAGATACAAGGGTAGCACTGATGAATCACTTGTCTTTTTGTTCAGGGAGGCTACAAATTATATTATACTAACTGAACCTAATCAATGTTCATGTTTTAGAGACACAGGGCAACACAGAAAAACAATTCCCTCCAACTTCCAAGTGAAGCCATGGTCAAGGCTTCGGAATTACCCTCACACTGATGTTACAACTGACAAAAGCTAAGCTAAAGGAGGCAGACACAATTGCCAAGGACAAGTGATCCCTGAAGACAAGACCCTCAGTGGGCATTTGGCCACCTGCATAGTCATACATATCCAGTGGGAAAGCATAACCAAAGTTAAAATAAACTAGCAAATGACTAGGATTTATAGGCCTGAACAGGCTACTGACATGCCAGGTAATCACAATCACTCTAGCTATAATCAAAAGGCTTACATGCTTTTCTTAGCCAAGGCCATATGGATGTTGATATATTTCTGGTAACTGCTCGTGTATTCTTTGTTTTGCAAGGTGTAGTTGTATGAATGAGAATGGTCCCCTCAGGCTTAAATATTTGAAGGTTTAGTTCTTAGTTCGCGGACTGATACAGAAAGATTAGGAGGTGTGGTCTTGATAAACTTTCAAAAGTCCAGTCCAACTGGACTGACAACCAGGAATCTGACCTAGGCAGTCTGCATATATCTGACAACTGTGTAGCTTCCTCTACTTATGGGACTCCTGACAGTGGAAACAGGGTCTGAACTTAATATGTTGACTGGCTTTTGGGACCCTATTTGTCATACTGTGTCAACTTGCACGACCCTATTTGTCATACTGTGTCAACTTGCACAGCCTTAAAACAAAGGGAGGTGCTTTGTCTTACTACAACTTGGTATGGGGTGTTTTGTTAATATCTATGAGAGGAGGAGTGCCCTTTTCTGAATAGAAAATGGAAATGTGGGTAGGAGATGGGGGGAGGTACTGGAAGGAGAGGAGGGAGGGCAAATTCACTCTTGGCCTAGCTTCTCTCTGCTGAGTACTGTGGACCAGAGGTGAGCTCTCAGCTACTGCTCCAGCACCATGTCTGCCTGCTGCCACATTTCTGCTGTGATGATCATGAACTAATCCTCTAAAACTGCAAACAAGCCACAGACTAAATACTTTTCTTTATGTTACCTTGCTCATGGTGTCTCTCCGTAGCCAAAGAGTAGTAATTAAGATACAAGGCCTACAAATTCAGTCTAAGACCACACCAAATGTCACCATCGCATCAGTGAGCAGCTTTTAAAATCCCTGCATCATCATAGTAAAAATAGGTTAAATCTCTTGTTATAACCTATTGTTAGTGATGCTAGTAATCTCTTTGCTCTCTTAACTGTATCTAATCTGATTCTCAGTTCCTACACACTCAGATGGTCTGGTGACAATGTATATCTCTCTAGGCCCCCTTGATTGTGCTCCAATGCTAGAAAGTTGGGAAGAGTAGAAACCCTAAGTCCCACTAAACCCCCAAAGGCAGTCACAAGTAGTCAGACAGACTTGATACACATATACTAAATTATTTTAGGGTCTCAACTCTTGAATGGAGAATAGTAAGTAGCTAGACAGTTATTAGCAGGTTTGGAGGCCATTGATGAAGGGCTATACTCCATAGTCTCTTACTTTTCCAAGCTTTCCAGTACCAAACAGAGAATATCCCAAGAGTCCTTGATGAAGGCCCTGAACTTTTCTAGCAGGAAAGAGCTATGAAAAACATGACAACTGTAGTCAAAAGTCAACACATATATTTTTTGGTTTGTTGTTGTTTTTGTTTCTTAGTTTTTTTGGGGGTATGTTTTTGCTTTTTGTTTTGTTTTATTTTTCCTTTGCTTCTTTGTTTTGTTTTTGTTGTTTGTTTTTTGAGACAGGGCTTCTTTTGTTCTGGAACTCTCTCTGTAGAGCAGGCTGATCTTGAATTTAAAGAGATCAGCCTGCCTCTGAATCCTGAGTACTCAGATCAAAAGTGTGCACCATCACTGCCAGTCAAACTCTAAACATTCTTTAGTTGACTGCTCACTGGGTGTCCCTAACAATGGCCATCTACTCCTTCCTTGGCCTCCCATACAGCCCTATAACATCATCATTTAAGCAGATCTGTAGGCTCTGATTCTTGCAGATAGACATTCTGTATTTTACATATTGCTTTTAATCTTTTGTTCCTTTGCCTGTGGAATATTTTGGCACATGCATGAAATGAGTATTGATTAAATAAAGATAAATAACATGTTCATTATCTCTTACATTTATTATTTCTTTGTATTGAAATTATTGAAATATCCCTTTCTAGCTACTTTTAAATACTTAATAAACTTGTTGTACATGTGTTATATAACTGAGAATGGGTGTGTGGGTATTGTCTTTGAAACTAGAAAGGAGATTCAATAGGGAAAAGAGAGGTGCTGAGGAAACGGGTTTGGCAGGATACATAAAATGTGAAAGTAGACAAATGTATAAGTACTGGTTTAAATGAAAGGCCTCACGCTCCCTGGGGAAAAGAAAGGGGATGGGATAGAGGATCAGTGGGAGGAATGGGAGGAAGGTAGGGAGAGGGCTATAGGATTGACATACATGTAAAACAAGATTGTTTCTAATTTAAGTTTAAAAAACTAAAAAGAAGTATGAGTAGAATGGGACAAGTGTTGAGTCAAGGAAAAAGAAGAAAAACATTTTAAAATTGTTTGAAACTATCACAATAAAATAGCACAATAAGTCTTAACTTAGAAATAATTAACTTTAGTGACTCTGCTTTCTATAGTGCATAATCATACTTTGCATATAACTATATTTTAAATATATTTATCAACCAATATATATTCCTATCAATTGCCATTTCCAAACTTTGATCAGTATATTGGACTCTCAGCTTTTATGAGATCCACTTTTTTGACTTTTACATGTGATAAGAACATCTTTCTATGACTGACTTGTTTATTTCACTTAAATTATTATTTTCCAGGTTCACCCATACTGACACAATCATATTTCTTTATTTCAAAAACTATGTATTTTACATGGCACTTTAATTTTACTGCTTAAGAGTCTGTGCGCAAAATTTTGTTGAAAATATTAATGACTTTCTTGAAATTTTGCTTATGTTTCATTTATTAAACTTTATGACTCAAAAATGAGCTCAAATTCATAAAAAAGCAATTGAACTTTGAATATATCACACACTTTGGGGGGTGAGCTTCTGATCTACAACAAATATGTAGAGAATTAAAGTGCAATCATTCAAGAAATAGGGTAACACAAGGGTGGTAGTGCAGAGAAAGAAATTATTTCCAGTTTTGGAACACAGAATGGTGAAGTCATTAAATACTTCTCCAAATTTTACACATGAAAAAGGAATTTTCCTATTAATAGGGGAATTTTCATATGCATTGATTGAATAATTTAAACATTAAATTTAGGTAAGGATAAAATCTTCTTTCCTTTAGTCCAACACATTCGTCCAAAGGGTGTTACAACAGTGGTGATTTCTGGAAGATATATGTCTGGACCCAAGAATTCAATCTTTGCATCTGAAGTTTTCTGGATCTTTTATAAATCTAACTGAAATTTAATAATAAACTTGATAATAATTATTGGTGTTTGTTAAACAATTTCCATGTGTTTATATGGCATCACTATTATTCTCGCTTTTCAGTTGGGAATGTTGCGATGCAGAATGAATTCCCCAACTGGGTAACTGGTGAGTGGATGCAGTATCAAGTTCTATCTGATTCCAGATTCAAATGAGTCTATGTTTGCAGCTTTGCTTTTACAACAATTCTATATTTGGGTACAACAACTGACATACTAGTTACAACATTTTATGTAATACTTCCCAGGCATTTACTTATTAGATTTAATGTAATTTTATCAAAATTTACCTTCTTTCTGTTCTCTTTTATGTAAATTCTATGTCACTATGTAGATTTGGGTGAACTGGAACTCAGGTTGGCCTCCAACTCACAGACCTCCAGGAGCCTCTGTCTCCTGAGTGCTGGGATTAAAAGCATGCACCACCACACCTCACCTATATTTATGTTTTCAAGTAGAATATGGATAGTTAGACTATGATGCACCAAAATTCCATGATAATAAAGGAGATGTTGCAGCATATACTTTTTTCTCAATAAAATCACAAAAAAGTAGTATATTAGAATTTATTAAGCAAATTGTTTATAACAAAAAATGTTCAGGTTCTGCTTTCTGTTGTTGAACTACATGGTTTCAAATCAATAGGTTGATTGCACTACTGAATTTTGCCAAAACAATTATGCTAGTTTGCTTAGCAACAGCTTAAGCAACTGACAGGAAATAAGAATTAGAAATAAACTCATAACCCTGAAAATTTATTCCAAATGCTGTTGGAAGTAAAATTCAGAAATCTGCTTCAACTCTGAATTTATACAACTTAAAACTTCAAAAGGGTAGAAAAATAACAATATCTAATGAGTTTTATATAATATGATAAGTATATCAATATCTGAATGACACTGTTATTAATAATGTTTTTTAAAAATTGCTTTAGATACCCTTTGTGAAAATAATCACTATTTTCCAGTGAAATATTTCCCCGACACTCACTTTGCATTAGAGGCTTGAAACAAAGACACAGACAGTTCTTGAATTAATAAATCCACAGTGGCTGATGCTTTATTTTCTAATGACTGTAAATGAATGGGATATTTCAGTAATGACTATGTGCTCAGTAAGTAGGGAGCCTTATTGTCTTTTAATTGTATGTATTTGGTAAATTAGTTTTAAAGGTCACATTGGTATTCATTAGCAGCAGCTTCAACGAAGCTCTTCTAAATTATACCTTTCATAATAAAATCCAGTGATCTAACTTTGATCAAAGGAAGGGTAAGTTACAATTTGCTGCTTAGTTTCATATAAGTAGAAGCTATTTTATGTAATTTTGGAAAGTCTATTTGCAATGTGTATTATTAGTATCCAAGCTTCACGGTATACATTAAAATAGGTGTTTCTTCTTTTTTTTTTTTTTTTTATTGTCTTCACTTTGCCTAATAAATGTATTTTTAGAAGTTCATATTGCTTTACAGCTTACCAAGCACATGAATATGTGTTTTGATATGGCTGTCATACGAATAACTATAGACTTGGTAGATTCAAACAACAAAAGGGTCTTTTCTAGCTTCTGAGGGCTAAATTAAAGTTTGTTGTTCCAAATACAGGCTTTCTGAGATTTCTAGTGAATGTATTTGAGGGGTATGTCATTCAACTCACTATGATGTGCATTTGTTTTTCCAAACACACTTCAGCTCTGTGTTATGCATGAGGAAATAGAAATCCCAGACACTTTTTTAAGTATGTATCTAAGTCACAACATTTCAACGACCAACACTGAGATCATTCTGATGCCAAATCTTTTATAGTTTGTCTCATAAAAAAATTGCCTATCCTATGGATTATTGACAAGAGATGCTGCCTGCAAAGTGAGGCTTGAAAGTTATCTCTACCCATGTACCTCTCCCCTATGGATCCAGAGATGGCATTCATTATCTGCCCTACACTGCTCGCATCCCATTTTCAAAAATGAAATGAAATAGATGTTACCAGATCCCCTACTGTCTAGGTAGTCAAGGTTTATATTGACATTTCTGCTTCCAATACTTGCCTCATCCCTCATTGTTCATAGAAGACATAATAAAGTAATGCCCATTTGACTGGGAGAGTCAAAAAACTTCTCCACAATGGTGAATTTTTACAAAATGATAGAATTTCGCTGCTAAGGCTGTGGCAGTCTCTCACAAACCACGAAGCTTTGTCACCCTGCCTAGGTAATTTGTTTGATAGTAAATGGATCTCTTTACATACTAATCTAGTATTTGTATCAATAACTAGTTGATGACTCCTAGAAGTAATCACTAACCTTGGGCCTCATTTGAATTAAGCTCCTTCTGAGCTCTCAACTCTACAAAAAGACTAAAGGCAGAGCAGAAATATAAGTTATGATATATTTATCCCAATTATAAAATATCACTGTAGCCTTGACTTCAGCCATCTTAGAAGTAACTTTGGAATGACACAAATTGATTTTCTCTAGATATCTCAAACATAAGTCAAAAATGAGACTCAATAGTGTGGTTTTATTTTTCCCTACACATAATGTCACACTGATTCATGCACATAGTTGGTACCCAATAAATCATTTGTTGATTCATTAAGATTTTTGGATATCTTAAAGTATTTTCCCAGATTATAAAACACATTCAAATCTTGAGTGCTCAGATAAGGTGATATTATATTTAGTATTTTATTGAAAGAAAATTATTCTGAACTTAATGGACTCTTAGAGATGTCTACTGACATTTTAACCATTATGAACAATTTTGTTTTACATTTAAGATGTGGCTACATGAGTGGTTCTAATACTGATTTCCAAAAAAATAGTTTCCAAGGCACTTTCGGTGTTACAACATCATTAGAAAATAAATATTATTTCCTAGGACTTTCTCCCCTACAAGCCAAGGCTCTTAGAGGTAGTAAGAGTGAATATGTGTGTGGATCTTAGACACCATCCTGTTGGTATTTGAAACTTGCTTTGATCCACTAGTTTTATGACACTGGGAAGACACTTAACTTCTTTGTACAATATCCCATTTTATAATATGAATTTTTAATAATTGAATTATTATAATTACTATAACTGCTAAAATATAAATAGTATCTGTTTTGTGGTGCTGTTGTAAGTTAATTCTTACATATAAAGTAGGTGGGAAAGTGTCATCATTAAGTTTCTATTGCTGTGATAAAGCAGCATCATCTGTTTCTACTTAAAGAGGAAAGGATTGATTTCACCTTATAACTAATTAGTCCATCACACAGGAAAATCAGGGCAGAAAACTGGATGCTGGAATAGGATCAAAGGCCATGAAAGATCACCGCTTGTAGCAGAACATGCAGGTATGACCTGGCAGCCAGCCTACTTGGCACATTGTCCTTCTAAATAAGAAGCATGGCACACCATGCACCAGAAGTCAGAACACTGAATTCTGAAGCAGTGTGAGCAGCCAGTAGCTGGCCTGAGGATGAGTCTGCATTCTCCACATCTCCTCTAATGTGCTTCTTCTGCATAGAAATCCCAGTAGTATGAGCGCTCATTGTCCAATCTGAGGTAGTATGCTGACCAATCACAGTCAATAGGCTTCCATTATATAAGTAGTTGCTCATGTGCAATAAAGCAGACAATGTTCCCTGAAACTGTCTCTGGAGTGGTTCATCTCCACACCCCTTTACCCATCCAAGGTCATTGCTGTCTTGTCAGGGGAATGGCCTGGTAACTATGGCAACTGCTTTTTGCCTGCTCCTCATGGATTGCTCAGCCAGCCTTCTTATAACACAAGGTAACACCAGACCAGGAGTGCCACTGCCCACACTGAGCTGGTCCCTCCCAAATAAACCACCAACCAAGAAAATGCACCACAGGCTTACCCATCCAATCTGGCCAGAGGATTTACTTCACTGACTCCAGCTTATGTCAAGTTGACATAAAACTAAACCAGCAAAAAAGCATCTAGGATCTATAAATATCTATTTCAGATATTATTTCTCCTGTCTCATACTTCAGTCCATTTTCTGAACTACTTTAATGTCCATTGTATTAGTCCTCTAGAGAAGGAGATCTGATTGATTCCACTTTCTTTTATCTTCTACCTAGACTGCTCATATCAGGTAACTGACCAGTTAGGCACTAGACTTGGTCCTTGTTGCTCTAACATTCACCAAGACATGCAAAGCCCCTCAGTACCAGATCCCCATCAACATCAACACTGATAACACTGATTTCTTTCTCTCTCTCTCTCTCTCTCTCTCTCTCTCTCTCTCTCTCTCTCTCTCTACCTCTTTCTCTCTCTCTCTCTCACACACACACACACACAAACACACTTGAATATTTCACTTATGACAAACCACTTGAGCTTCCTCAATCCTGTTATGCTTACTTATGTCCACAATTTTGATTATGATATTTCTTTTGCTGGATTAGTTCCTCCCACTGCTGTGTTCCTAGTTTACACACAACTTCCAAGGTTCAGGTCCAAGGTAATTTCTACAAAAGTTTTCCCTGCCCATATAGCATGTTACATAATTATATCTCTGTATATACATATGTTAAATCTTAACTAGTAATTTAATATGTCATGTTCACAGGAAATGAATATTCTTTGGATGATGGCCTATTCATATAAGCAGGCTCATAAACTAACAGTATATATTTCATTCCAGTTAGGTACTTCTTTTCACTTTTGAGGTCATTAAGGTCTCTTGTTGATTAAATTATACAAAAAATGCCTTTTGTTTAGAAATATTTTGAGTTTAAAAACTCTACATTGATAGATTTTAAAATTTCCTGTTTACCAGTGTTGCTTCATTGTCTTCTAGATTGCTTCCAATGTAATTTATTAGAATCTTCACTATAGCTGGTTAGTGGTGGCTAACAACTTTAATCCCAGTACTCAGGAGGCAGAGGCAGGTGAATCCCTGTAATGTGAGGTAAACCTGGTCTACAGAGTAAGTTCCAGGACAGGCTTCAAAGCTATACACTGAAAATTGTCCCCCCACCCTAAAAAAAAGCAAAAACCAAGCAAACAACAACAAATAACCCAGAATCTTTATCACTGTTCTTCTGCTGTCATAGCCTTTGCATCTGTAGGTTTATCCTTTCACTAAAATTGAAAAAAAAAGAGAGAAGGTATTACTTGTTCATGCATATTTTCTTTGTACTTGCATACATTCAGATTTCAGGAGTTCCCATTATATACAGATAGCTCACAATTATTTTCTAATTCACTAATGCTGTCATTTTTCATCTCTTTCAAAAGAATATTTATCTCTCTATTCTTTTGTTTTTTATTTTTTATATATTAGTTTTTATTTTACATATCAATCCCAGTTCCCACTCCCATCCTCCCAAGACCCCCACCCAATTTCCAGGGAAGGTGAGGCCTTCCACGGGGGATCATCCAAATCTGTCCAGTCATTTGGAGTAGGGTCTAGGCCCTCCCTCCTGCCTCTAGGCAAAGGAAGTATCCCTCCATGGGTAAAGTCCTTTCATGCACCAGGTTTACATCCTGGTTCCACTGTCAGAGGTCCCTTAGACTGCCCAGGCTTTCTAACTGAGGGGGTCTGGGTCGGTCCTATGCTGGTTTCCCAGCTATTAGTCTGGGGTCCAGGAGCTCACTCTTATTCAGGTCACTTGTTTCTGTGGGTTTCTCCAGCCTGATCTTGACCTCTTTGTACATCATTCCTCCCTCTCTGCAACTAGATTCCAGAAGTTTGGCTCAGTGTTCAGCTGTAGGTGTCTTCTACTTTGATCAGCTACTGGATGAGGGTTCTAGGATGGCATACAAGGTCATCAATCTCATTATCATGGAAGGGCATTTAAGGTGGCCTTTCCACTATTGCTTAGATTGTTGGTTGGGGTCATCCTTGAAGGTTTCTGGACATTTCCCTAGTGCCAAATTTCTCTTTAAACCTATAATATGTCCCTCTATTAAGGTATCCCTTTTCTTGCTCTCCATTGTTGTTCCCTTAACTCAATTTTCTTGTTCCCTCATGTTTTCCTCCCCTCCTCTTCTCCCGTTCAGTTTCTCCTAACTCCCTCTCTCCTGGCACTCTGCTCCCAATTTGCTCAGTAGATCTTGTTCCTTTCCCCTTCTGTGGGAGACAATGTATGTTTCTCTTAGGTTCCTCCTTGTTTCCTAGCTTTTCAGGAAGTGTGGACTGTAGGCTGGTGATTCTTTGTTCTATGTCCAATATCTATATATGAGTGAGTAAATACCGTGATCATCATTTTGCGACTGGGTTACCTCACTCAGGATGGTTTCTTTCAGTTCCATCCATTTGCCTGAGGATTTCAAGTTTGTTTATCCATTCTTCAGTTGAGGGCCATCTAGTTTGCTTCCAGGTTCTTTTCTTTGTTGAGTAATTACCTTTGTTTCATTTGCAGGTTCTCTAGTATTTTATTACATAATATATAGTGTTGACAGTCCTGATCATTCATCTCAGGTAATTTTATATCTATGGGTTTGATTTTTAGGTCTTTTCACATCTTCTATGTTATTTTTTTTATCATTGTGCAATCTGCTATGCAGTTTTTCATGTTTACTATCACCACTAAATCTAACACCAGTGTCCACTTTGAATGAGTGTCATTTAAGTTCTCTTTCTCCTCATCACCCTCTTTCTTTCCTAATGTTTTATAAAGATCCACCAAATGATAGACAATGCAGTTTGCACTTTTGTTTTGTTTTGATTTTTGAGACAGGGTTTCTGTGTGTAAAACTAGCTAGAACTCACTCAGTAGACCAGGCTCAACTTGAACTCACAGGGATCCAACTGCTTTTTCCTCCTGAGCGCTAGGAATAAATGCATGTGGCACCAATTCTATCTCTACAAACAATAGTATGCTTTATTTTATAATATAGTTAAATTGGGAAGAGGAGGCCTGATTTTTTTCAAAAGTGTATCTTAAGATTTGTTAAGCAGTACTAGCATACCATCCATTCAATGTTTCCTAAAGTAAGAACCTTCTGACTCGCTGTAGAGCTCTCAACAAATATCCAAGTAAAGCTTGTTGCAATGTACATTTCTCAAAATGTAGCCTGGCTATCAAGATCAATTTAATTACATTGTCTCCTGAAACACATTAGTGCTCAGCTCATTTTACCAGAGACACTTCTAGATTTCTCTTCATTTCTCTCCCTTTTCTATATACTCTCAAATTGCAAACTCTATTTTCTTGTCCTTCCTTGAATCCTCATCTCTTGCTTCCTCAACTAGTTGTCTGAGCTCTTGTGTGGGGCTTCATCTTTCTTCTTCCATAATCTAGAAAGTCTCATAATGAAATTAGCAAGAAATTCAGTTGTTTTCTTCTCTCGGGGATTCACTTATTTGTAACCAAAAGGTAATGATTTGAAAATATGTTATTTGTACTTTATCTTTGTTGCTGCTGTTGATATTGTTTAAGACATTTGGTACATGTTGCAGAAGAGAGGGCTCAGTTTAAAAGAGCACTGGTAACAATTCCAGAGGAAATGTGTTTGATTCCCAGCACCCATATGGTTGCACACAACCACTTACAACTCCAATTCCAGGGGACCTGATGTCTTCTTCTGGCCTCTGTGGCACTGGGCAGGGCACACACATGGTGCACAGACATACATGTAAGGAAAACACGCATATGCAGAAACAAAAATAAAGTTAGACATTTGATTACTACATCACTTGTTTTCATGTGACCCTCACAGAAATTACTGAAAATGCAGATTTGCAATACTTAGAAAGTTTTCTGTAGATCAGTGATAACAGCCACACAATGTACATGATATTAATTCTTGTGAAATATAGAATGTATTGCACTGTGTCTTTATGCAATGAGCTAAAATGCCTTAAGCCTTTAAATTAACATCTCCTGTGTTCAGTCATGCTAAAAAGTCGTCATATTGAAATCCTAATCGCTGTGAAAGACACGACAGAAAATATATAAAATGTTAATTTCTTCTGCTGCTGAGTTTTTATTTGTGCAATGTCATTGACAGAGTGCAGAATCTAGTGTCCACAAACTAAATGCAAGACGTGCTTGCATGATATTTAGCAAGTCATACATAGACTTACATTCACTAATAGAAAATGTGTCAGAAATAAGGATTAATAACCATACAATTTAGTCTGGCATTCTTTCCATACTAAATATCTATATTTGCTTCACATTTCTGTCCATTATGTTTCTTATACAAAATTAAAATAAAATCATTGAGATATATAAATTTCAGGAGAGACATTTCATATTCAATGTAGCTCAATATCTGATGTTTTGTTAAGTCCATTTTGACATTGAAGGCATTTTGACATTTATGCTACTGTTTTTCTATATTTTATTGTTTGGCATATGAGGATCAAAATTTACATGTATTTTTAAATTTGTTAATTAACATATAGGAAGTTATTGCTCTAATTGTTGTTCTGTGAAATCCATCACCATGTTTATACCAAGTCATCTTTCCTAGGGGCTGCTCATAGCTTGCAAGAAAAAAAAATGATAATCCCATTCTTGGAGATATATATATATACATACATATATGTGTGTGCATATATATATATTCCTTAATAGAGTGCATTACACCATTCAGCTTCTATGGCTAACTAGTGTGGCTACTGGGATTAAAGGGGTGTGCCACCATTGCCTGGCCTCTATGACTGACTAGTGTAGCTAGCTTTACACTCTGATCTTCAGACAAGATCTATTTGTTAGATCATAAACAAAATATCACCACATTTTATTAAAATGATGTGCCAAATTCTTTTTAAAATAATGTACCAAAACATTATTTTAATGTCTAATAAACATCAATTTACTAATTAATCATAATTAAACTGCCAGGTTATGAAATTGTCATTTATATCATTTTCATTTCATTGATGTATAAAACAATAAAGCGTATAAACATCAGAGATAAGAACACAGCTTGCTCTTTCTGTGTTACATTTGGAATGGAGAAATGGGAGACTGAGAAGACATGCTGAGGTAATGTCCTCTAAATTAACTATTGGTTTTCCTGTATTTGGCACAGAATCAAACACTTGACTTTCTGTTCAGCAGGAACTTCTGAACAAAAGGCATATGGAGCTCTGTGTTAGTTGGGGTTACTAATGTTGCCATGAAACACCATGACCAAAAAGCAAATTGTGGAAGAAAGTGTTTATTTGGCTTATACATCATAATACAGCCCATCACTGAAGGCTGTCAGGGCAGGAACTCAAACAGGGCAGGATTCTCAAGGCAGGAACTGATGGAAGAGTGCTGCTTACTGGTTTGCTTCACATGGCTCGCTCATCCTGCATTCTTATAGAACCCAGGATCAGCAGTCCAAGGATGGCAACACCTACCATGGGCTGGGCTCACCCTCATGGATCCATAAGTGAGAAAATGCCATACAGCTGGATCTCATCCAGGCATTTCCTCAACTGAGGGTCCTTCCTCTGATGACTCTAGTTTATGTCAAGCTGACACACAAAACCAGCCAGAACAAGCACCAACATCTATATAGAGAGAAATGCACTCAAACATGTAAACAGGGTAATGCAACTCTGAAGGGCAAATGTAACGGGAACTGAATTATTTGGACAAGTTTTTGGTAAGATTGGGGAATATACATAATAATTTCAAGTAAAATTAAAAATCATTTCTATCTTTTCCCTCAGGGATACATTTTAGCATTGAAAGATAATAGGTTTAGTCCACAGAGTCAGTGTGTGGCTTTTCTGAAAGATCTGAAATGCCATGCCCAGTGACATTTTTGTTGACTCATAATATTTGCAATGCTGTTAACATAACCTACATATGAAATCCCAGCAAAGAAAACAATGAAAACTTAGCTCTTGAAAGGCACTTCATGAGCCTATGATATATTATTATCTTCCTATGAAGCAGCTGCAGGGACTAAATGTTCTTTTGGGACAGAGTCCAGGTAGGAAACATCATTCTTCAAATCTGCCCATTAGGCTTCAATAAACTAAAATGTTGTGCTGTCTGCTATGAAACTTGCCTATACTAACTTCTTCAGCTTCATTTGTGAAAGATCTATTTCCTCTTGGTTTGTACTTGAACCAAAGGGAAAGAGCCTATGTAAAGAAAAGCAACTAATCATTTCTTATAATAAGCAGAATGACAATATTTATTAACGAATTATGTTAGCTAAAACAGTTATTGTTTAGTGGTGAAAATAATTTGCAATAGATCCCCCCACTTCTGTTTATATCTCCATCAATTGCTGATCTAGGTCACCAGAGTTAGTTGCAAGGAAGATGAAGTTTAAAGCGAGGTAGAGTTTAGGTAGAGAGTTTTATGTACAGAATATCTGGTTGATTGTGAGAGATACTCATGTATGTATGTATTAAGGAAAGATGAAATAGAGATAAGCATGCTGCTAATTTTGAATACACTATAAATCTAAATGTATATTGTACCTGAAATGTGGAAATAGGTATTAGGTACATCTTTTACCATGAATTAATATGTTTTGTAGACACACAGAGATTGTCTTTTTTGATTTGTAACAATAATGGGGAACACTCCTCCCATCCAATAGAAATGGCTGAACATAAAATCTACTTGTCTCTGTCCTGAGATACAGAGAAACTGGTTGACAGTCTATTATATCTGCTATCTCTGCTGACTCTGTTCTTCATGTTAAGTCCTTATCAGTCTTTTCTGATATGAATTTTATAATGAAAGAATATGCTATACTGACAAGGCTTCTAAACTGCAGTTTATGATGTCATACATTAACTATTACAAAACTATGTGAGACAGATATGGTAATAGTCTTTCTGCTTCAATGATAGACAATGAAGGCTCATAAATATTAATTTGTATAAGATTACAGGATAGGCTCAGAGAAAACTATAGAAGGGTAGGAAGATCATAGATTATTTAAAGAGTGCTGTCATCTCTAGAAAATAGAAAATAATAGAGATAACCAAAACTTTAAGATCATTTAGTTGACTCTCCTCATTCTACACAAGGCAGTTATGAAGGTCAGATAAATTAAGTGCATTTCCCAAACAAATATAAACTAATGTTATGGCTGGATTAGAATCTAAACTTTGTTAATTCATTGACTTTAATGACACACCAATCATTCAGTGCCTCATCCAGTGTCTTTTGTATCAACTGTAAATGATAAAATCAGTAACATTTTTTCTAATCACTAACTTCTAGTGTTATAATAATGTATCCGTGTGGTTTGTGGACTGAGAAGAAATAAATATGAATTTACAATTATTTTTCAGAGAATTTTGTCATAACACTATGTAATAATGACTTGATGATATAATATTTCTTGTTGGTATGGTTTTTGTCAGGTCTCATTCCAAGTACTTCAAATCCTTACTTTATTTCACATAAAATGTATGAACAAGAATGAAATACAAACATGGTATGTACTTACTTATAAATGGGTATTAGCTGTTAAGTAAAAGATACCATTTACGTATAAAATAAACATTAGAAAATAAATTATGTGATTTCTCCCAGGGTTTAGAGCCAAACTTTATATTGAAACCATATGATAATAAATAAATGAAATTCACGTTTTTGTGTATATCACTGTGTAAACTAATTTGAGTTACTATTTTTAAAAAATTTTGTGAAAAACAGAAATAATATACATAAGCCATATGTTAGGAATTTTAAGTGTTAGAGGTTTAGGTCACAAATGAAACCTCCGAAAGATTTAGGTTTAGCTAAAAGTATACAATGGGAGGAGGAAAGCGTCTTCAACAAATTCTGCTGGCACAACTGGATGATTGTGTGTAGAAGAATGCAGATAGGCCCATGTATATCACCATGCACAAAACTCTAGTCCTAATGGATCAAAGACCTCAACATAAATCCTGCTACACTGAACCTCTTAGAAGAGAAAGTGGGAGGTACCCTTGAACAAATTGGTACAGGAGACTGCTTCCTGAACATAACTCAAGTAGCACAGGCACTGAGATCAACAATTAATAAATTGGATCTCCTCAAGCTGAGAAGCTTCTGTAAGGCAAAGGACATAGTTGACAAGACCAAACGGCAGACCACAGACTGGGAAAAGATTTTCACCAATCCTACATCCTACAAAGGGCTGATCTCCAAAATATACAAAGAACTCAAGAAACTAGTCAACAAAACACCAAACAACCCTATTAAAAAATGGGGTACAGAATTGAAGAAAGGATTCTTAAGAGGAAATCAAAAAGGCTAAAAAACACTTAAGAAAATGCTCAACATCCTTAGCTATCAGGGAAATGCAAATCAAAACAACTTTGAGATACCATCTTACTCCGGCCAGAATGGCTAAAATTAGTAATACCAATGATGACTCATGCTGGAGCAGATGTGGAGAAAGGGGCACACTCCTCCACTGCTGGTGGGAGTGCAAACAAGTACAGTCATTTTGGAGATCAGTATGGCGGTTCCTCAGGAAAATGGGAATTAGTTTAACACAGGACCCGGCAATCCCCCTCTTAGGCATATACCCAAATGATCCACACCCATGCAACAAAGACATCTGCTCAACTATGTTCATAGTAGCATCATTTGTAATAGCAAGAAACTGGAAGCAACCTAGATGCCCTTCAATTGAAGAATGGATGAAGAAAATGTGGCACATATACACAATGGAATACTACTCTGCAGAAAAAAAAATAATGGAATCTTGAAATTCGCAGGCAACTGGATGGCACTTGAAGAATCCATCCTCAATGAGGTAACCCAGTCACAAAAAGAGGAATATGGCATGTACTCACTCATATATGGATTTTAGACCTAGAGCAAAGGATCACCAGCCTATAATTCATACCACCAGAGGAACTAGGATACAAGGTGTATTCTAAGAGATTCATATAAAGTCCCTCACAGAAGGGGGAAGGGACAAGTCCCCCAGAGCACAGGGGAAGTGGGCGTGGCAGTAAATGGAGAGAGAAGTAGGTGAAAGAGAGGGGGAGGAAAGCACATGCAACTAGGAAGATTGAGTCAGGGTAGGAATAGAAGACAGGAGAAAAAGAGAGAGAGAGAGACAGAGAGACAGAGAACGAGACAGAGAGAGAGAGAGAGAGAGAGAACATAAAAGAGGGAGCCATTATTGGTTTGAAGTGAAAACTGGACCTAAAGAAAAGTGTAGAGACCTACAAGACTGCAGCCAACTAACAATATAAGCAACCATGGAAAGGCTACCATAAATGCCCTTCCCGGATAGTGAGATTAACAACTAACTTATCCATGGAGCCCTCATTTAATACCTGTTGGAAACAGAAGCAAACACCCATAACTAAACACTGAGTCAAACTAGAATCTATATGTAGACAGAGAGGACAAGACCAGGTTGCAGAAACACATAGAGACAGCTGACCTGAACAAGGAGGAGCTAATGGGCCCCCAGACTGATAGCTGGGAATCCAGCCCCCCCCGAATATGGGTCTCAGCCATAAGGACTGAGTAGTCTAAGGGACCTTAGACAGTGGAACCAGGATGTATTTCTGGTGCATGGAGGAATACTGCCTTAACCTAGAGACAGGAGAAAAGTCCTAGTCCCTACTTCAAATGACCTGTCAGATCTACATGACCCCACCTGGGTGGCATTGCCCTACATGTGGAATTAGGGTGGGGGGGATTGGAGGCGAGGGTAGTCAGGGTCTATGTGAGGGGGCAGAGAGTGTAAAAGGGGGAAGGGAGGGAGAGGGAACTGGGATTGACATGCAAATTAATAAATTAAATTTAAAAAACTACAAAAATACCTACTCATAAATCAAACTGAAAAAATAAGTAGTCTAACTAAATTAGTTGAAATGGAGATTGTAAAAAAAATATAACTGTGTGCTTTTTATAAGAAATTAATGAAATGGGCAGCTTTAAATGAAAGACTGTAAAATGCACTATGTAGACATTTTAAAGTTTATGTGGTTGTGTTAATGTCAGGTACAGTAGACTTAGAAGTAAAACAAATTTGTACAAAGAGGTATATTAATAATAAATAAAGGTTTGATTTAGCAGGGAAAATTACAAATATTTCATTTCTCAAAATGATATGCAAAGCTAAAATCTGATCACTTGCAAGCATGCGTTCTTCCTGTTTCAGTTTTCTATTGATCTTTCCTGGAGTTCCCCTGACCTTTGGTAAGAACTATATATTTGCCATGACTACTGCAGCCACACTTTGACAAGTAAATTGCTGTGATTCCATAGCTGAGTGCTGATGTCTGACAGCCAGTATTCCACTTTGCTCAATAAAAAGCAGTGGCATTTTAATATTAGCAAAAGAGAGAAAGAGAGAGAGAGAGAGAGAGAGAGAGAGAGAGAGAGAGTAGTCTAATTAAAAGAGGGGGTGGATTTCAAAACAGAGAATTCTCACCAGAAGAATCTCAAAGGGGCAAAAGACATTTAAGGAAGTGCTCAACATCCTTAATCATCAGGGAAATGCAAATCAAAACGAATCTGAGATACCATCTTAAACCTGTCAGAATGACTAAGTTTAAAACTACTGAGGACAGCTTATGTTGGAGAGGATGTGGAATCACGGTAACACTCCTCCACTGTGCTTGTACAAGCACTTTGGAAATATGCATGATGGTTTCTAAGAAAGGATGGAATCAATCTGCCTTAAAACCCAGTGACACCACTGTGGACACATACCCAAAAGATGCTCAATCATAGCACAAGGACATTTGCTCAACAATGTTCATAGCAGCATTATTTATAATAGCAAGAATCTGGATATAACCAAGATGCCTCTCAACCAAAGAATGGATAAGGAAAATGTAACACATTTATACAATGGGATATTAGTCAGCTGTTAAAATCAAAGACAGCAGTAAATTTGGAGGCAAATGGATAGAACTAGCAAAAATTCATCCTGAGTGAGGTAATCCATGCCCTGAAAGACAAACATGATATGTATGCACTTATAACTGGATATGAATTGTAAAGGGAAGCATAACCATGTTACAATTCATAAACCCAGAGAGAATAGGTAACAAGAAGGGTCCATCTGGGGATGCATTGGCCTCCCTGGGAAGAGGGAATAGAGGAGATCTTCTGGGTATGTATACTGGGGGGATGGACAGGCATTAGAACTTGAGATATTGGGCTGGGGGTGGTAGGACAGGGAGAGTGCTGTGAGAGATTACTAGAAAGGAGGGCTTTAAAAGCTCTGGGTACAAGCCTGACGCAAGGAACTCCCAGCAGTCTAGAAAGAAGGTCCCAGTAAGACTGCTGACAGCAGTGTGGATGTGTAACTTGAACTAGTCATCTCCTGTGTTTGGATTGGTGAGTACCCTGGATGTTATGGGAGAGCCTTTATCCATTGATTGACAGATGCAGATTCAGAGACATAGGGCCAAACACTGGACTGAGCTCCAGAAGCCCTGCTGAGAAGAGGGAGCAGGGATTATAAGAGTGGGGTCATAATCAGTAACATTGCAGGAAAGCCCACAGAAACAGCTAATATGGCTCATGGTTACTCACAGAGTCTGCACCAACAACCATGGAGCCTGTATGGGCCTAACCTTGGACCTCTGTTATATATATGCCTTGCTCAGGCTGAATACATTTGCTTGCTCTTATGGAGCTTGATATGCCAAACTTTGCTGATGCCCATTTGAGGCCAGCCCTTTTCTGAACAAATATGTAGAAGGGGTGGTTTGAGGGGAAACACAGGGAGTTGGGGGTGGGAGTGGGAGGGGAAGGCGAGAGAGGAGGCTGCAGTTGGGATGTAAAATAAATAAATAATTTTTATTTTAATACTTATTTTTAATTAATTAAAAAAGAAAAGAAAAACAGATAAATAAAATAATTTTATAGGTGGCTGGCAAAGCTCAAAGGGAATCATATTTATTGATTATTTACCTAAAAACCTACAATGCATATAATTCAGTATGTATAAATATTCATATATAGTTTTAAATGAACTTTTGTCATCTGATCTGATGGTTCTTCTTCCAAGAGACAAAGTCTGCCTAATAAAAATCCCAATACTTGAAATGAGAAACCCTCCTTTGAGTTGTTAGCCAGGTTTGTGTGAGAGACTCTAAAAACATACAGTTTATTACTGTTGCCATTGGCTACTCCCCAGAGATTTAAAGAAAGTTCCTATTGGTGAAGACACCACGCACTTCAGAAACAGGTCCCAGAGGCCCCTCAGCTGAAACTGAACTGAATGCCCCTTCCCTGAGAACCAGCTTTCATAGTCCCAGAAGACACCATGAAAGCTTCCAAAGCTGAGAGATAACTCTCAGTCCCACCTGACTATGACCCCTAAGAAGCACAATGGCCAGAACAACAAGATAACCATATAGGTGCACATATCTTGGAAGTTACCGGCAGCTTTCTAGTTTGGGATTATGACCTGCACAACAAGAGAGATACCATGTCTGGTACTAGGAACCTAGCTAACTAATCAGTGGTTAGTATGTAATACACATAAGTAACATTGAATGGACTCAACAGCTTATATTTAGAAATACATACATACATGCATATGACATATGCACACACGTACACAAACACACACATGTGCACATATACACACACACACACACATACATATATCCATGAAATACACCTGATGAAAAGATAATCCATAAATTTGAAGGAGAGTAGATACGAATATATGGGAGGTTTTGGAAAGAAGAGAGGGGGGAAGTTTATAATTAAAATATAATCTCAAAAAATAAAAAAAAAATCTATTTTAACTGATACATAAACATGAATTACATGTATTTGTTGGTACCATGTAATGTTTTCGTACCTGTATATAGTGTCTAATAATCAACCTGAGTAAACTTGTGTGTGTCCTCAAAATCATCACTCTTATGAATATATCCAAATTCCTTTTAGCTGCTTGAAATGCACGGAAAAATAAATTTATAAGTGTTCACCCTACTTTTCAATAGCAATAGCATCCTAGAATTTCTTATTCCTAACTATTAATATCCTTTAACAATAGTCTCTGCATTCTAACAATTACATCTGGTCTCTAACAAGAACCATTTCACTCTCACTAGTTTGAGGCGGTAGTCAAATTCAATAAGGTTGATTGTATATTTGCTACACTCCTGGAATAACTAATATAAGTTTTTATTACTTTTTCATTGCTCCATAGTTTTTCTCTCTACACATATGTGTAATTTCTTGTGATGTTGGTCACATATTATAGAAGACAACAGTTATTATCAAGTATAGTGTTGATCTCTTAAGGCATACCATTATTAATCTTGAGATCAAGTCTTGCATGGCAAAAGAAAAACATAGCTTAGCCAACAGGAAGAAAGTATTTATAAAGTCAAATTTCATTTTAAAGTTCTCCTAATGGCAAAAGTTGCATTCTGTCTTCCAAAGTGAGGGTTTTTTAAAGAGAAGGACCAGGTAGAAGACAAATGGAAAAATTGGCAGGCTGCACGACAGCGTTTGTTCAATTATTTCTATTAAAGATGAGATGAGCTCAACCAGATAATAGGAATGAATAACTTGGTCCTAGAAGCTTAATTTGTGGATATTTAAGTATTGTGCTTACTGTCTTTGTTAAGAACCTCAATTTTCAACCATTGTAACAGTGTAAAAATTGAAAAGAAAAAAATCTTTCAAATAGTTTTGAGTCCATATCCTACCAAGAGATAACTGGAAAAAAACACCATTACACCTAAAAATAGTTCAGATTAAAGAGGTAAAAATATATTGGATTGTTATCTTCCATTATATCATTAACATGTCCAAATCCTTTTAGTCACATGAACTGAAAATAAATTCTAAGGAATAAAATATTTCTGTTCTATAAACATCTCCATCCCAAAGCCATGAATTTTCAAAGCTATATTTATTGTTCAGCTGAAAAACAGTTCTATAAAATGAGGTTTTTGTAGTATGTAGGAAATAGGAAAGGCTTTTAACTCAAGTGTATGGTGAATTCACTACAGCACACTTATGCCAAATACTTGTAAATGATATTGCTCCTTGTTTCAAAAAAAAAATGCTCACTGTGTGATATGTCTGGAAATGAAACTTATTGAAACTGTAGCTCCATTATCCTCCTACTGTGATTCTTTAGATCAATTGCTTGTCATGTTTTATAAAATGATATAAATAAAGATTCTGTGGCTTAGCTACTTGACAGAACTAACAGATTTATATTATGTTTAGTGTGGTGCATTCCCCACAATTTTTTACATATCATTTGAGGAGGATGGACATGAGCATATGTAGAGAGTACAGCTGATTGTGGGTGACAAGACATATTTGTGTGAGATGCAAATATGTGCTCTTTAACAAAATGATGATAGGAAGCCTTGCAGAAACAATAAAGGAAGGTGGACATAGCAGCACATTACTTTGATCCAAACACTTGGGAGGCTAAGGTGGAAAGATTATCACTGGGGAACAGTTCAAGTTGCATAGTGAGACTGCACAACAACAAAACAAAACAGACAATATAGTAAAAAAAGTGTTTTTTGTTGTGAAAATAAAAGTTGTTTAAAAAACTTGACAAATAAGAGTACATAATCTGGGGTTCTGGGACCATGTGGATGCAAGAACCTGAGTTAGAGAGTCCTGAACCAGTCCTTGTAAGCCTTTTGAGACACAGGAGTGGTCAGGCCCCTCCTGCCAGGACCTCTAATTGCCAGGTTCCACCCACAGAATACTCTTATTGCTAGACCCTGCTCCCATCCTACAGAGTAACAATCTCTGGACATGAAATCTCACCAACCTCCACCCTGGAAAGTTCCACATCCTTTCCAAGAAACTATGTAAACCCTGTTTCCAGTTCAGTTTGCTACTGTTTCTCACCAGAACAGAGACAGCCACCCTTCTGTTTCTTTCCTTCTAAATAAATTTCTTGTGTGAGGTTTGTTGTGTGGTGTGACTTTTTGTTATTCATTGGCTCCTGGCTGCCAGGATACCTTTCCATCCGAGCTGATACACTGGCAGTCCCTCCATCTACCTACCTATCAGCCATTGTGTTGATATAGGAGTCTGATCCCAGAATCTAAACTTGAACTTCAAGTAGCTAATCCCAGAGCCAGTCCACCAGCTTTGTGTACTCTCAGCCTCTCTGTCTACTACTACTGATGGGCCCAGTGCTCATATGTAGATAAACACAGATCTCTAGTAAGAAAAACCAGGAGTCATCTCTCTCCCCAAAACCTTTTCTATTAATCACCTCCCCCTCCACAGAGACCAGAGTCAGTTGAAGTTCAAATTCTGGATATAAGTGCCTTAGTTTGGTTTCTACTGCTGTGGTAAAATTCATAACCAAATACAACTTGGGGAGGAAAGAATTTATTAGGCTTGTACAACACAATCACAGTCCATCATGATAGGAAGTTGGGGCAGGAACAGAATCTCAAGGCAAGAAACAGAGGCCGTGAAGATACACTGCTTACTTGAGAGCTCCCCATGGCTTGCTCAGCCTGCTTACTTATGCCACTTAGCATAACCTTCACAGGAGTAGCACTGCCCCAAGTTGGCTGGGCCCTTCCATGTCAATCATTCCTTAAGATAATGTCTGTAAAATTGCCTACAGGCAATCTGATGGAGGTATTTTCTCAATTAAAGTTTTCTCTTTCAAAATGACTATAGCTGATAATTATTACAAATAGTTTTCCCGCCAGTCTGGTCCTACAGCCGCAGCAGCCCCAGATAAACACACAGAGATGCTGCATTAGATATAAAGATATTGGCCAGTTACTAGTGTTTCTTACTGGCTAGCTCTGTCTTAAATACTAACCCATTTCTATCGATGTAAGTATTTTCATGTGGTTTTATCTTACCGGAGAGAGGATCTGAACCTCTGTTCTCTTGGTCCTACATGTTGATTATCCTCCTACCTCTTCCTGAATCTTCTTTGTCTCTTATCCCTGCCTATCTTGCTTTTCTATTGGCAAACAGTGCTTTATTCATTAACCAATATCAGAAACATATTTACAGAATGACATCTCCCATCAGATAATCAAATCAATAAAGACTAACCAACACAAATGACCCCTTGTTAACTTGGCACACACTTAACTGTTAAAAAAATAATATCTCCTTTCTTGTTAATCTGCGAGAACTCATGTTAATATCACAACATAATCCCATAGCCTTTAAAAAAATCAATCATTTTCAAAGTTGAAAGTTTCACAGCTGTGGGTTCCTATAAAATAAAAATAAGTCAAATACATTATCATTACAAGAGAGAATAATCAGGGTACAGTCACAATCAAATTAAAGCAAAATCTAACTCCAACAGAGGAAATAACCTCTCTAAGTGACTCGTGATCTTCTGAGCTCCAAAAGGGATTTGACAACTCCACTTCCACAACTCAGCTTCTCTTGTATGTTTAGGTGGCTGCACTCCACACCTGCATCTGTAATTGGTGACAAACCCACAGTCCTAGAATCTCCGCTATGCTGGGGTCTTCACTCCAACTCGGGAGCACTTTCACTAATAGCCTCTCCTTTGGGACTCTGACCCTGCCATATGTGGCCACGTCTCAGCTTCTGTCCATAAAGACTTAGATCCTGGAGTTCACTGTAACTGAGGCTGCACCTTCATCAGTGTCTTCTCCTGGTCTCCCACGGTGCCAAGCCTCAGTTTGTTTTCACAACCCCTTCATATTACCAAGTTCTGCTGACAGCAATATGTGAAGGCCTGGCCCTCTCTGGACCACAGATACTGTCTGATGACCCTCGGGAAATACTCTCCAGAAGATTTAATCTCAATGACATTAGCCTTTTCCTAATCACAAGTGGTTTCTCAGCCCCAGCTAACCAACATTAAAGGTCCCAGGAAATCATAAGTTTCACTTCAGTGGTGCTTGTGTCTTGCTATTCACATGCCTAGGGATCTACGTGGGAGTGGAAACCACATTACAGTGGATCTGATAAGATAGTAAGAGCCAGAGGTAGTGAACGACTTCAAGGAAACAGTGCTTTCCAAACATTATAGGGTAGGTACACACATGAACTTTCTACAGCTGTGAAAGACAGCATACACAAGACCTGTAAAAGCCAAGCTAGAAAGGATTCCAGCTTGAAGGGGAAGTATGCAGCAAATCTCACCTCTAACTGAGGCATTACTGTATTTTTTGCTTCTGGAAGAGGGAAAGTCAGTTTTCTTCAATGACATTATACCTGATATATCAATCAAAGTATTGTGCAGCCCTTATACCCAGTAGTCAGCCAACATAAACTGTCCTCTATAGGTTTGGGGGAGGGGTAACAGAAAGAACATGAGGTTGGATAGTTAGGGAGCTGGGGGATAATTTTGGAGCAGTAAGGTAGAGAGATGAATATAATCAAAATATGTTGTGTTAAACCCAAACAGAATAAAACATAACACTTAATAATCAGCACAAAATCTTTGAAAAATAAAAACAATATTTTATTTTGGAATCAAAATGTATTTTTCCAAATTCTTTTTTATTAATTTTTATTTAAAATAAAACAGTATTATTTGATCCACCAATCCCAGTTCCTTCTCCCTCCTGTCCTCCCACTATCCCTGAAACGAATTCGTTTTATTGAGTCCTATTGATGACAACTTGGTGATACACTGAAAATAAAATCAAGCTGGAAGTTCATTGTGCTGAGGTAAATATATCTTGTTGCTATTCTGCTGTGTTTGTGTTTAAGTATTTGAATTGAATTCAGAGAAGGGCTTTTAAAAATAAGCACCAAATTGAAGAATAAGTCATATAATGAAATGTATGAATTTTTACTGCAGTTACATGATTTTGAAAAACATAAATTATAATCATGGTATAAGCCACTTTTTGTCCTTCAAATTCTTTATGTTTAGTTTCAATTCTCCAATTCTTACATTTTAATATATCATATTTTAAAATGTCATGGAGCAGTAGTAATATGGAAAAAAGCCTTTTTCATTTCATTTTTTGGGGGGATAGTGTTTCACTATGTAATCTTGGCTGGCTAGTAACTCACTATGTATAGTAGGATTGCCTTGAATTAAGAAAAATCTGCCTGCCTTTGCCTTCCAATTACTAGAATTAAAGGCCATTTTAACTCCACAGGTAATAATTTTCAGTATAGTACTAGAAAAATTTCTTGTATTATATGGTTGAGTAGTATTTATGAATCATAATTTATTAATTTTTGGATATTATGAGCAAATTATTTATGAGTATCAGTGCATATGATTTTGCCAGCATATATTTTCATCCATCTTGTGAATCAAAATAGGGTAATTGCGTAATTTGTAGTAGCTTTATAATACTATTAAAGTGTTTTGACGATTATTTAATACTAGCATTTAAAATGTAATGGACTTTGAAGTGCTTCAAACCCTTAGTGTATCAATATAATAAATGTTGCAAATGTTTGTAATTGTGCAGGACTAAAATATCACCGGATTTTAATATATATTTCTGTAATGAGTAATTTAAAACATTTATCTTATTTTTTGCAAGAAATATATTCAAATATTTCCTAATATTTTAGTTGAGTAATATGTCCCTGTCACAAGTTTTAAGTTTTAAAACTAAAATTTGGTTACAAACGTGTGTGTGTGTGTGTGTGTGTGTGTGTGTGTGTGTGTGTGTGTGGTGTATACATGAAATTATTCTCTATATTCATGTGAATCAATCTGTTGTCAGCCTACTTATTTGCAGGTGTTTAAATCAAATATTAAAGTAGTTCTAATTATCATTTCTTTGGCGGCTAAGGATCTTGAACATTTTTAATTGTTTCTCCGTCATTTGTGTTTCAAATTTTTTAAATTTAATTTATTATTTTACATGTCGATCCCAGTTTCCTCTCCCTCCCTCCCCCTTTTACACTCTCTGCCCCCTCACATGCACCCTGACCACCCTCCCCTCCCATCCTCCCACCCCAATTCCGCAGTAGGGCAATGCCACCCAGGTGGGGTCATGTAGATCTGACAGGTCAATTGAAGTAGGGACTAGGACTTCTCTCCTGTCTCTAGGTTAAGGCAGTATTCCTCCATGGGGGATGTGTCCCCAAGGTCCTTTTGTGCACCAGGAATACATCCTGGTTCCACTGTCTAAGGTCCCTTAGACTACTCAGTCCTTATGGCTGAGATCCATATTCAGGGGGGCCTGAGTCAGTCCCATGTTGGATTCCCAGCTATCAGTCTGGGGGCCCATTAGCTCCTCCTTGTTCAGGTCAGCTGTCTCTATGTGTTTCTGCAACCTGGTCTTGTCCTCTCTGCATTTGGATTCTTGTTCAACTCAGTGTTTAGTTATGGGTGTTTGCTTCTGTTTCCAACAGGTATTAGATGAGGGCTCCATAATGGTAGATAAATTAGTTGTTAATCTCACTATCTGGGAAGGGCATTTATGGTAGCCTTTCCAAGGTTGCTCAAATTGTTAGTTGGCAGCAGTCTTGTGGGTATCTAGACCTTTCTTTATGTTCAGTTTTCTCTTCAAACCAACAATGGCTCCCTCTTTTATGTTCTCTCTCTGTCTCTCTCTGTCTGTCTGTCTCTCTCTCTCTCTCTCTCCTGTCTTCTATTTCTACCCTGACTCAATCTTCCTAGTTGCACATGCTTTCTTCTCCTCCCCCTCTCTTTCACCTACTTCTCTCTCCATTCAATGCCCTGCCCACTTCCCCTGTGCTCTGGGGGACTTGTCCCTTCCCCCTTCTGTGAGGGACTTTATATGAATCTCTCAGAATACACCTTGTATCCTAGTTCCTCTGGTGATGTGAATTATAGGCTGGTAGTCCTTTGCTCTAGGTCTAAAATCCATATATGAGCGATAAAGAAGATGTGGCACATCTACACAATGGAATACTACTCTGCTAAAAAAAATAATGGAATCTTGAAATTTGCAGGCAAGTGGATGGCACTTGAAAAAACCATCCTGAATGAGGTAATCCAGTCACAAAAAGAGGAACACGGTATATGTTTCAACTTTTAAGAACTCTTTGTTTAGTTTTAGACCTCATTTATAAATTTGGTTATTGGGGATTTTTTTATTCAATATTGTAGTCCTTTGCATAATTTGAGATTAACCTGCTATCAGATACATATGTGGAAAGCCTTTTTTGTCATTCTATAGGTTCAAATTTTGCTATAATAATTTTGCCCTGTGCTGTACAGAAGCTTTTATAGCTTCATGAAGTCCTACTTATTTATCATTGGTCTTTATAACACGTATGTTGAGAACTGCCTTTCCTAAGTTAATAGTTCAAGATCACTTCCCATTTTCCCTTCTATCAGATAATGGGTAACTTGTCTAGAATAACATACTGCTGAGATTACATGGATGTAGCATTCCTGTTACATATGGAAGAAACTAGTCACTATTGCATATTGGTTTTGACATCCTGGCTCTTGGGCTTTTAGTCCTCCAGTTCTCTTTTCTTCAATGTTCCCTGAACCTTAGTTATAGGGGTAATTTTGATGTATCAATTGAAGCTTAGCATCACCCAGTCAGTGTTTCTCTGTATTTTTTCCAGTTGTGGATTAATAAAGCAAAAAAAAAAAACTCCTTTAATAAATATTCTTGTTTAGAAAAATTTTTGCAGTAGGTTCTCATCTAGGGTCTCTATTCTCAGTAGGTTCTGTTCATTGTTTCACCATCCATGGATAGTGGGTGAGATTTTAGTATCAGGCATGAAGTCTCTTCTATTAAGTGGACCTTAATTCTAATTATGTCACTGTTGATTACACCCAGGATATAAGTGTCACTATTGCACTTTTCTAGCCATTCTGGCCATTGTTTTTGTTTGTGTTAACACCTGACTCCTAGAGAAATATATTTCTATGTTCTCTAACCAGGATTGTATTGATAACAACTATGATATTCTAACAATATGCTATAGATTCCTGTTTTACTACTTGATATTTTCCTCAAATATTCTGAATGCCAGTGTTTCTTTGAATTCTCAACTCTATAGTGTAATCTGCAAAGACAATCCTTAGCATATTGTAAGAAAAAAAAGAACACTAAATATTTTCTGCTAAAATTTCTATAGGCAACTTTAGAGTTTAGCAGAACAATTCTTATGGACTTTGAGTCCAGACGACAGTCATGTGTTGTCTAGTTACCACTAATTTCTTAGTAATGATGCTTAAGTTCATGAGCTGTAATTTAAAGCACACTGTTACTCATGCCAATCCAATTAAACACCAAAGGGCTGCAATTTAGATTCCTCCAAATGAATTACAGAAAAGCTCTATTTAAAAGTATGGATAATTCCTACTAATCCTAAAGCTAGCTATCGTTCAGGAAGTGAACATTAATGTGAGAGGCTGGTGAGATCAATAGATAAGAACAGCAAGGGGAATGATTGGTGTTTAAATTAATTGTAACCTTTGAGTTTTCTTGTAATCATAATTAAAGGCTTTTGTCTTTGTAATCCTGACAATAACACTCTTTTTAGTACATTAAAAGCAGGGCTTGCTGAGCTAAATTAATTACATAATTATAGCACCTTTGCTTTTTATATTGATAACTGAGAAAACTGTTTTAGTAACAAGGAAAGGGAGACTGCATTAATTCTATGAAGCATTATGTTTGTACATAAGTCACCAATAAGCCTCTGAACTTTTCAAAATATTAGTGTTTAATTCTATTTGTTCATGGTAAAACAAATTATCAAAGGACACAAAATGACCTCAGGAAAAAAATTCACCTTTTATTAGTACATAAATATCTCAACATAAACTCCAATCAACTATTTAATTTTTTTACTGAGTAGGATGAATAATATGTTTTCTAGGGCGTTGGACTCATTAATTTCCTTTATCTTAATTTATGTTTTGTTGTGCTATTTTAAATAGGGAGTGTTATTGGTAGGGGAACAAAGCAATATAAATGTCTGAGGCTTTGTAATGGGAGAAATATAGTTTCCTTTCATTTGTCCCAATGTCTGAACTGATTCTCAGTCTACTCACATAGTGCTATAAACCAACATCTGTCAGTTTTACATTTTAAGAAGATTTTAGTGATGAAGAATCACAGATTCAGAGTTAAGCTGGGAAACAATTTCACCTAGGGAGTCTTTTTTATTGGCTAATTTTTCCAACCCTAAGAAAGAGATATTCATATCTTGCTTCCCTATTTTTTCTGGATCTTCCACTGATATATCTAATTCATTAAACTATACTTTCTCTACATTTTAACTGCCCGTATAGTGTTCCATGTGATTTGCTTGTGCATATGAATTATGCAAGCTTGCAAGACTATCATGTACCCCAGGACAGCGAGTTATTGTAATATTCATGGACACAATTTTTAGTCCAGATATGGACTTAAAACCTTTGTATGCCACCATTGTATGCCTTTCTATATATTGCAATTCTGAACAATTTATTTCCTTCCCTGTAAAAAATAATTCATTGTTTAATATAAGACCTGACAAAGGGAAAGAAAAATCTGTTAATATTTGCTCAAATGATTTCAATATATAAACACACTGAGGTCTGCCTATTAAGGTAATCATACATTACACATGAATGGGTGCTTTATATATTGCCCATTTCCAAATACTCTCTGAGTACTTCCTTGACAACAATGCAAAAATTCTAGACACACAATTTATGTATGTTCTTGTATGTGTACCTTAAAACATAGTTGATGAAAATAAATTTACATGAAGTCACTGGGTAATGATGCCTGAGAGTGATTTAATACCAACACAAATGCCACAGACCTTAAATAGCACAAAGTCCAGAGAAAAAAATTACTGTGTAGGCTGAACTAATACATAGAGACTTAACAAATTCTCAGTGACTTAGAATGTTATTAGACACTGAGGTCTAGCAGTTATTTGGATTTGGGACCAAGAGAGGAACACACAGAGGGGTGGGGGATTCTGGATCCTGGCTTGCTGTTGATCAATGTATATTTCAGTACCTCTGCTATCAAAGCAATGATCTATTTTTTCATTGTGGATCCAATAAATAGTGAATTCTATATGATGATTCTGTGTATACTCCTTACTCTGAGGTCACTAATGTCACAGAGCTAATCACATAATCAGAAAATCCACTCTTCATAACTGGCAGTGTCAGAGAACAGAAATTCCTCATCTTCTCCCATGGCAGGAGCATGGGCTGGAAAAACTATTATGCTCCTTTCCCTAAGGCCACCAAGATTACATTAAATTCTCTATTTTACTATTCCTAGAAGTGCTGACTTGGTGTATATCATTCACATATGCTTTCTTATTATAGTAACTGCCTAAATTCTTTTGTCTACTCAATTTTTCTTTTATTTTATCATAAATTACTACCTGCTTTGACCACTTTGAGCCTCTCTGTCATCAACAAGAGCCCCAGGAATATCATAAATATGCTACTGTAGAACCAGAGAATGTCAGTGTTGCAGAAGTCTACAGGAAATTTTCTGCAGAATTCCCTTCCAATCAGGAAGATTAGGTCATCAAGTGATTGTAGAAGACCAGTCACTATGTGAAGAATCATCCTCTTTACATAAAATAACAATTCATACAAATCAATTTAAAGGTAAACCCCAACTTTTAAAGACCCTAAAAACATACCAAATATCTGGTAACTTAGCACCTGGGTAAATTTCCTTAAATAATATTAAATATAAAACCCAAGAAAGTAGTATGGTCATTTTACTGTGTTATATCCCCTGAAAATGTGCCTAATGGCTAGCAGAAAAGCACAAAACTTTAGCCACACCAACCATGGATATCTCTCAAAACTATGACCTCTTCATCTCAAGTTGAATTGAGCCAGCTCAGTCTGAATCTCTAATTACAACCTCACTTACATGTTCATATTATTTGGTGCCGTATCATTTCTTTGTGAAAAAAATCCTATTATATGCAACAACAGGAACTTGAAGATATCTCATCAACAATGATTCTCCCCAGAGCTAGGAAAAATATGAGTAAAAGCATCATAAGCTAGTGACTACACTCAAGGGGTCTTCACCTACCTTGAACCCAGAGAGAAACTTGGGGCTAGAGATCTCATGGTATATAGTGCCCTTTTTCATTCTGAATAACATACCAATAGGGGCCTGTGAACAAATCTGGGCATATGTTGTCTTCTACTGTTGGATCTGTGACAACAAACCAATAAAAAAACTTAAGCCTATCTTGGACTGTTAAGTAATAAAATAGTGTAGTGAAATTGCACAGATTTAGATAAAATAGACAACTGATTGTTCATTTCAGTAAAGATAGGAGAATATTCCCAAACTAGGTAGACTGCAATAAATAGCAATTTCTTCACTACCTAAATAATGCAGTATAGTATACCAGTAAACATCAAGAATTGAAGAAAATATGATTTCATTTAACATCAACAGAACAATGCCAGAAACTTATAGAGTAGTAATAACGTTCAGTTAGATAATTCAAAACAGCTATTTAAGTCAATTCAGCTTGAAGTAAATAGGAAAAAATTTCAGTACCTTAAGAGAAACTTACTGAACAATAGATATAAAGCAAAAATCAATAGGACATCGTGATGTGGAAAATATGCTCAACAGAATTGAAAATGTTATTTAAAACATCAACATAAGGATAGATAATAAGTAAGAACTAATCAGAATCAAGTATTTTGAAAACACAAAAATAAATAATTATATGGTAAGTTTGGTACCATAGTAAATGAATGATTATTTGAATATGCGGCCCAGGAAGAATTTTAGAATGCCAAGGGAATAAAGATGATCACAGAGGAAAAAAATCCAAAGTGAAAAAAATCAACAACATAATGATATGTATGAATGAAGATGCCATGACAAAACCTATTATATTGTTTGATAACTTAAAATGTAATTTTAAAAAATAATGAAATATGCTTCTAAATGTCTAGCCTTAATTGTTCTTTTTAATACTTTTGTTTTTGAGATTATAACAGAATTACAACATTTCTCCTTTTATTATTGGGGGTCACGCGCATGCACACACACACACACACACACACACACACACACACACACACTCCTAAATGTAACCTGCTCAGTCCGTATAATGTTACTAATAGTGTGATTTCAGAGCTGACCATTTGACACGAATGAGTCAGTCTATATGCTCTCCCACTTCCAGCTCTCCTCAGCTGCCTACAGAAAACAAATTTTCTTTGTATTAGTGCGTTTACATAGCTTTCTTTTTAAATGTTCTAAAAGTTATCAGGGACTACGTTTTTTTGTTAATTGTTTTATTATGACATCTTGAAATACATTTGTTTTTCATTTAAAAATGAAATATAAAAGGAAGCAATCAGATATCTAAGTACAGAAAAGTCAAAGGTTTTCAGTTTGTTAAACTAAATGTCTCAAGATATGTTATAATTAAGACTGCAGCACTGAAAATAAAGAGAAGATTCTCAAGACTACAAGGGAAAAGTAGCAAATATCACACTAAGGTCTTCCAATTAACCTGACAGCACACTTCTTAGCAGGAACTATATGAGACAAGAGAGAATGACATGAGTACTGAAGAATGTAATACTGACAACCAAAAATACTGTACCTTACAAAGATACTGTTCAGAAATGAAGAACAGATGAAGATGGATACCCTCAGATAAAAGCTAAAAAATTCTATCTCCACTAGATCTTTTCTACAGAAAATACCAAAGAAAATTCTTCATATTGAAGACAATGTTAGCAAAGCATAGATAAATATAAAAGTACTAAGTCAGTGAAACTATGCAATGAATTCAAATTATTCTAGCTTTATAAGAACCATGAATGAATAATTCATACCTTTAGTTTAATCATAAAACTGAAATAATTTTAAAATAATTATAACTAAATATTTGAAAAGATAAGGAATGTAGAAAATGTTAGTGTGATATCAAAATTTGAAACTATTTGGAGTCACTGAACTTAATCACTGTATTTTCTCGTTAGTGTACTTTCTTCTTTCTGTTTCTGGTCTTATCTTTGTGGTTATGTTTAGTTATCGTTCTTTCTAAATAAATTACATAATAAAAATGTCATTTAAAAATTATGGTAACCATAATACCGTAAATCTATTGAAAAATATAATAAAAAAATCAAAACAACACTGCAGTAAATAATTGTGCATGTGGACTTTTAAATGTAAGGAAAACAAAGGGAATATAAGAAACTATAAAATAAGTTAAACAATAAATATATCAAGTCCTTACATATCAATAATTTCTATAATGTAAATTATTTTTTCAAATGAAAGATATGCCATTTAATTATTTTAAAAGTGGAGGACTGAGCTGGTGAAGGGGACACATATATCTGCCTGGGTCTGCTTGCCCTGGACAGGTAAGAGTAACCATGGCCCAACCTTTCAAGTACCAGGCAATCAGGTGCCATTATGGTGAGCAAATATATGGTGGGGTATCCGCAAGAGAGAAAGGCAGAATGGTTCATGGCCTGCTGAGAGTGGCAGGTTGAAGAGGCTAAGGTGGTGAGGATCAGGATGAGGTGGGTTCCCTGCTTCACACAAGGGGCCATGGTGACAAATGGGCCAAGGATGCTGCCATGGGCCATGTCTGGGTACATGGCCCTTCCCCATCCACAGTCTGTGTTGATGTTCATGGCTCCTCTTACCAACAAAGGCCATGAGGATTGGGCTACACAGACTTGGAATGACCCCATCACTGGATGAAACACTAGGGAAAACTGGCCCTGCTTCAGCATTCAGGAAAGTGGGTCCTGCACCTCCCCTGGACAGCACAGTAGAGCTGTCCCTGTTGTGGGTGGCACTGGGAAACCAGCCCTTAGGGTGTGAGCATGGCCCCTACTACTGCCATACTGCAGCATGAGTAGGGGAGAGATGCCCATCCCCTCATCCTCAATATCAGGTCATGAGAGAGAGAGAGAGAGAGAGAGAGAGAGAGAGAGAGAGAGAGAGAGAGAGAGAGAGAGAGAGAGAGAGAGAGAGAGAGAAGGAGAGCAGGAGAGCTACATCACTTGGGAGAGAGAGCCCTGAACCTAGCTAGATTGGGAAATACAGTAGAGCTGGCCCTGGTGGTATGGGTGCTTGTGAGTTAGTGTGTGACAGCAAGAGAATTGTCCCTGCCCCTTGCTGCCTGCTGCATTTGGATGAGCTAGCTGGGGCAGTGCTGAAGAGCTCTTCCTGCTGGTGAGGATGAGGGAGAGCTGGCAGGCTGACCAACCCAGCTACCAAGGTCCAGATCCAGGGCTATGAGTTGGTCCATCCCAACATCCACCCCATCTATGAACTGCTGGAACACATGAAGGGGCCAGGTCTGAAGATACATAGCCGCAGGATTGCCATAATACAGGATAACAACAAGATATCCAAGATGAATCCCAGTGAGGGCCCAGTATCTATAGTGTAGCAGAAGCCAGAGGTCTCAAACCAGACCAATGACTCATTGCAATGAACACTTGCAAGTAAAGCTCTATGGACTAAAGGGTTTACTGTGTGACTCAGTGGGCCACACTACAGCTTCTGTAATGAGATTTTTTTTTCTATTTTATTTTTGGGGGTATATTGCAAGGGAAAAGGGTGGATATATGAAGAGATGGGAAGACAAATGGGGTTGGGATGCATGATGTGAAATCCACATAGAATCAATAAAACAGATTTTAAAATGAATAATAAAAATTAAGAGGAAAACAAGAAAGACCTAAACTGTTGCTTACAAGAAATTCACTTTAAAAGAAGTCTTGTGGAAATCTACTAGTCTGTAAACTAATTATAAAATACAACCATTTTAAAAGGAGTTTGCATGGGGATAGTCCATAAAAATAGGCAATAATACTGGTCTCAAAAGACATGAATTACTGAATGAAAATCCCAGTGCCAAACACGATGCTGTCCTGTGAGTAACTGATTAGGGAGGCCACAAAGGCACTCAAAAGAATACAGCCCATTTCTATTGTTCTGAGTTTCCCACCAGAACTAAACGTTAACAAATTACTGCTAAAGATACTGCACATTTTGTTTGCAACACATAGAGAAAGAAATCTTGAACTGACCAGGAAAGTAAATACTTGCTGTCATTCACAGTTCTGGAATGGTTTATACAGATTGCTGGGAGAGGAAAAAAAAATATCAGTGGTTTACTGGGTACTGAATCCTTTATGCCACAATACTGAGCTGCCAGCAAGAGTTTCCCATTGGTCAAATAGAGCAAGACTGTTTTCAGATTGGATTTGCAGGTGCTCCTCTGCCTGACACCGCAAACGGAGTTAACACCTATAAGGAAGAACCTGCTACTGCAGTTGCTGTTAATATAGTCAAACTACCTTCTAAGTAGGTATGTATATATTTATGAATTTCTGTTATTCTCAGCATTAGTTGGAGAAACTTCATTTTCAATGGGTAGTGGAGAATGAGATTCACACAGCCGAGAACAAATGATTGTGAGAACTCAGCCACAGATGGGTTGCCATTGGTGTACCTTCAACCGCTTCTCTACCTTAGTTTTTGAAATAGGCACCATCATGGAACTTGAAACTTCTCCTTTTGGTTATATTTTAGCTTGCTTCTGGGATCTACCTGTCTATACCTCTATCTCTAGAGTAATAAGCACTTCACAGAAGCTTGCTTTTAAGTGGGTGCTGGAGAGTCTCTCAGATCCTCATGTGTGCACAGCCAGCACTCTACCCACTTTACCATGAACCCACACCCTGAATAGATGTTTTTAAATTATTCAGTTATATATAACTGAAAGTAGGGAAAGTAGGGAAATTAAAATTTTATCTTAGGAAAATGAAGGCAAAAATGTAGAAGAGCTACAACTGTGTCAGACAACATGAATATACACAAGACTTGTAAGGGTATATGAGACTTGTATGAGGCTAACATGGACATATCTATGTAATTGATAATATTAAAAAGTAATAATTAACAAATAATACATGTGAAAGAATATATACTCAATGATAATACTGATAGTAAGGCTACTTCAGATTAATTTGAAGAAGAGATAGAACATCCATATATAAAATTAGTAATGAAACTACATATGTAAACATTATAAACCAAATGGAACTAAAAAGCTCTCATAGAACTTTCCACAACAGCAATATAACAAACAAATTCTTATAGAAGAAACATTGAATGGTTCCCAAAATAAATAATATGTATTAGTCTATTACAACACAACTATCTAATTTAAAAATATTGAAATCAAGTCAAGAAAGTTTTTTTTGACAATATTAGTATGAAACTTTAAAGAAAGTACAGGGAGAATTTGGGCATGGAAAAAATAAAAATATGTAGAAGTATGGGCTAAAGAAAAGGCTCAATTGTTAAGAGTACTTGTTGCTTGGTTTGGACCAAACCAAGCCTCCTGAATGTAGGTGCTAATTATGAGGCCTGGGCATTCTATGGGACCTCTAACAGTGGAACCAGTATTTATCCCTAGTGCACAAATGGACTTTGGTAACCCATTCCCTATGGAGGGATACTATTTCAGTCCAGATGAATTGAAGAGGGCCTATGCCCTCCCACAAATTATGTGACAGACTGATAAACCCCCATGGAAGGCCTAACTATCCTTGGGGAGAGGGTAGGGGGTGAGTTGTGGGAGGTCGGTGGGGTTCATGGGAAGATGGGAGGGAAAGGGAATTGGGGGATTAAAATTAAAATAAGATTGCTTCTAAATTTAAAAAGAAAATCATTATGAAAGCAAAAGAAAATAAAATGTTTCTCTTGCAGAAGAGGACCTGGATTCAGTTCACAGTATTCACATGGTGCCTCAAAATATTCTACAATTCTAGGTACTTGGGATGCTAATGCCTTCTTCTAATGTTCATGGGCACTAGACACGCATGTAGTACAACTATAAACATACAGGAAAAACATTAATACACATAAGATACAATAAATCATAATAAAACTCAACAAGAGCCTCCCATATGGTAACACACACACACACACACACACACACACACACACACACACACACACACACACCATAGAGATATATACAGAGAGGGAGACATGAAAGTAGGAAAGAGGCTTGTTGGAAAGAAGAAAGGTTTCAGTAGGGAAAAAAAGGAATAGGAGAAGGTAATGGGGTGTGAAAAACTTACTGAAATTCACTGTAAAAGGTATGAAATTTTCAAATAATAAATAAATAAATAAATAAATAAATAAATAAACAAACAAATAAATAAATGGAAAGGTGGTGCACACCTTTAATTCCTACACTTGGGAAGAAGAGCCAGGCAGATCCCTGTGAATTCAAGGCCAGCCTGGTATACAAAGTGAGTTCCAGGACAGCCAGGACTACCCAGAGAAACCGTGTCTAGAAAACCAAAATAAACAAACAAACAAATAAATGTCATACAGTATTTATTCCTGTGCCTAGCATGTTTAATTAGCAAAATTCCAACCAGATTCATCCACATAGCTATTGGAGATAATTTACTAGAGCATGACAACTTTCCCAGTGTATACATCACTGAAAAGATGACAGCTTTTCTTTTCTTTTTAAAGTAAGATATTTAATGTACAAAATACCAAAAAATGTATTAATTCATCATTATTCACTGATTCAGAACTTTGTTACATGTATATTACTGAATATACAAGTATATATAGAACTACAGTGAACATGGGAATTAGCATGTATTGTTTTAGGGTTTTCCTAATCAATGACTCATAGGGAGATATCATTTTACCTGGTACTGGGACCTCTGTTCAATAACATAAGGCTTTGAGAAAAGTATTATGTACCAATGCAGACTGCCTCAATTAAAAGTTTTAAAATATATTTTAAATAGATTTTAAAAACAGTATGTTTCCATAGGCTGTTTCCAGCCATAGGCTAAGTCTTCCTGCTCTCTCAATCTCCAAATAATGTTCTTCACCCCAACATTCCCTCCATTCACTTTCATAACACATATGTGCATCTATCTTAAGGCCTCTTTTATCCTTTACCCTATAATGGCCCCTTTTTAGTTTCCATGTTCATGTGTGGACTCCAGGTAACCTTGATCTTTTAGACATTATAAGTGAAGGAGTGTGAGGATGATGGGGGATGTCATTTTTTAAATATGTTTCTCTTATTGGTTAATTAATAAAGCAATGTTGGTCAATAGGAAAGCAAGATAGACAGGAATAGGAGACTAGGAGGAGAGAGGGAGGAGTAGGGAGGTGTCAACATGTAAACACTTGAGAAAACAGAGGTCCGGGCCCTCTCTCCGGTAAGATGAGACCACGTGGAAATACTTAGATTAATAGAAATGGGTTAATATTTAAGACAGAGCCAGCTGATAAGAAACTAGTAACTGGTCCACAGCTTTATATCTAATACAGAATCTGCGTGTTATTTGGTGCTGGCGAGGGTTGGGACCAGGCTGGTGAAAAACCCACACATAACATGGAGAGAGGGCAAGGAAGGAGAGTACACTTGTCAAAGGGCACAATGTTTAGTTAGTGATCTATCTCACAACAAGTGATCAAAGTTCATCATAATACATAGTTAAACTTTCTGTATAAATTTGAATGTTCTCCCACAAAGCTAACAGACTGATGCTTATGGGCTCATGAGTTAGCTTTATTAATCTGTCTTAATTTATGTACTAACCAAAATTTCATTTTACTTCAGAGTTATAATTATTTTTCATTTATAAACATTTTTAATTTAAACATGAAGACATACTAAAATTACCACTGCCACATATAATGATCTAGATGGGTTCATACAAGCTTAAATTCAGTAGGTGATAACCCAGAATTTTCCCCTCCTCATTTCCTTTGTGCCAATATTTAAAAAGGATTTAATTTTTGGGCATCACATGTTCATCAGTGTTTCAAGATTACTCTTCAGTATATATTTGTTTGTGAAGTCAGACACAAAGATGTAACAATATATATAAACAGTAAAAATGGCAATCTTGCCAAAAGCAATCTACAGAGTCAATGCAATCCAAATTAAAATCCCACCACAATACTTCACTGACCTTGAAAGGATAATAATCAACTTTATATGGAAAAACAAAAGATCCAGGACAGCCAAAACAACACTATACAATAAAAGAATTTCAGGAGGCATCTCCATTCCTGACTTTAAGCACTGCTACAGAGCTATAGTTCTGAAAACAGCCTGGTAAAGGCATAAAAATAGACAGGTAGACCAATGGAATCGAATTGAAAATCCTGATATTAACCCATACACCTATGAACACCCGATTTTTGACAAAACAGCTAAAATTATACAATGGGGCAAAGACAGCATCTTCAACAAATGGTGCTGGCACAATTGGATGAGGGTGTATAGAAGACTGCAGATACACCAATGTCTGTCTCCATGTACAAAACTCAAGTCCAAATGGATCAAAGACCTCAACATCAATCCAGCCACAATGAACCTCTTAGAAGAGAAATTAGGAGGTACCCTTGAACAAACTGGTATAGGAGACTGCTTCCTGAACATAACTCCAGGGGAACAGAGACTGAGAGCAACAATTAATAAATGGGACCTCTTAAAACTTAGAAGCTTCTGTAAGGCAAAGGACACAGTGGACAAGACCAAATGGCAGCCCACAGACTGGGAACATATTTTCACCAATCCTATATCTGACAAAGGGCTGATCTCCAAAATATACAAAGAACTCAAGAAACTAGTCAACAAAACACCAAACAACCCTATTTAAAAATGGGGCACAGAACTGAAGAAAGAATTCTCAATAGAGGAAATCAAAAAGGCTGAAAGACACTTAAGAAAGTGGTCCACATCCTTAGCTATCAGGGAACTGCAAATCAAAACAACTTTGAGATACCATCTTACTCCTGCCAGAATGGCTAAAATTAGAAACACCAATGATGACTCATGTTGGAGAGGATGTGGAGAAAGGGGAACACTTCTCCACTGCTGGTGGGAGTGCAAACTCCTACAGCCATTTTGGAGATCAGTATGGCGGTTCCTCAGGAAAATGAGAATTAGTTTAACACAGGACCTGACAATCCCCCTCTTAGGCATATACCCAAATGATCCACACCCATGCAACAAAGACATCTGCTCAACTATGTTCATAGCAGCATCATTTGCAATATCAAGAAGGTAGCAACCTAGATGCCCCTCAATGGAAGAATGGATGAAAAAGATGTGGCACATCTACACAATGGAATACTACTCTAAAGAAAAAAAAATAATGGAATCTTGAAATTCGCAGGCAAGTGGATGACACTTAAAGAAAACATACTGAATGAGGTAACCCAGTCACAAAAAGAGGAACATAGTATGTACTCACTCATATATGGATTTTAGACCTAGAGCAAAGGATCACCAGCCTATAATTCATACCACCAGAGGAACTAGGATACAAGGTGTATTCTAAGAGATTCATATAAAGTCCCTCACAGAACCGGACAAGTACCCCAGCGCACAGGGGAAGTGGGAGGGGCAGCGAATGCAGAGAGAAGTAGGAGAAAACAAGGGGGAGGAAAGGAAAACACATGCGACCAGGAATATTGAACCCGGTTAGGAACAGAAGACAGGAAAGAGAGAGAGAGAGAGAGAGCATAAACGAGGGAGTCAATATTGGTTTGAAGATAAAATTGAACACAAAGAAAGGTCTAGAGAACTACAAGACTGTCGCCAACTAACAATTTGAGCTTCCGTGGAAAGGCTACCATAAATGCCCTTCCCGGAGAGTGAGATCAACAACTAACTTATCCATGGAGCCCTCAACTAATGCCTGTTAGAAACAGGAGCAAACACCCATACATAAACACTGAGTCGAAGTAGAACCCAGATGCAGATGGAGAGGACAAGACCAGGCAGCAGAAACACATAGAGACAGCTTACCTGAACAAGAAGGAGCTAATGGGCCACCATACTGATAGAATGGAATCCAGCATGGGACTGATTCAGGCCCCCCTGAATATGGGTCTCAGCCAGGTCTGATTAGTCTAAGGCACCTCAGAGAGTGAAGCCAGGATGTATCCCTGGTGCACAAAAGGACTTTGCGAACACATCCCCCATGGAGGGATAACTGCCTTAATTTAGAGACAGGAGAGAAGCCCTAGTCCCTACTTCACATGACCTGTCAGACCTACATGACCCCAACTGAATGGCATTCCCCTACATATGGAAGTGGGGTGGGGGGATGAGAGGGGAGGATAGTTAGAATGCATGTGAGAGGGCAGAGGGTAAAAGAGAGGGAGGAAGGGAGGGAGGTAGAGGGATCTTGGATCGACATGTAAAATAATAAATTAAATTAAAAAAATGCTTTGGCTCCAAAATTTAAGTTCAAGGACAAGTTACTGGGGAAAAGGATTTCTGTTTTTGTTTCCACAGAAAATGAAAAGCTGTGGATTCCTTCCAAACTAATGTGGTCTGAACAAGCCAGATTTCCTGAAACAGAGTACCAGGTGATCCTACATTCAAAACAGCTGGACAAAGCAGCCTTAGAGACTACAGCCAGGATTTCTGCATCTTCTAAGAATCCCCCATGACAGAGCCCCTTACCAGCAGGAAGTAGTTTGGAAAGAACGATGCCCAAATTCCCAAATATTGTCTATCAATGTTTGTTTTCATTTAAATGGACTTGGTTATATAAAATAAATAAAAAAATTTAAAAAATCTAAATACAAATAGTTACGTAATATAGTCATAAAAACTAACAAAGTCAAAGAATAAATAAAAAGATAACTTAGTAACAAAAATTGACATATAAATTATCACTGTTTATGGGTTGGGCAAAATTAATATTAAGATAAAAGTCTATATGTGTTTTTAAAATTTAAGACAAATTCCATATGATACATTGTTATACTCCAAATAGGTAGAGAATAACACCAAAACAAACTCAAAACAAACTCAAATGAATTACTAAAAATAGTAAAAATCAACCAAACTAGGATAAAAATTAAAAATATAAATGAAACTATTTTATTTTTAAAATGTAAATAACATTAACAACCCTTATGTTGACTAGCCTAGAAAAGAAACTAATGAGAAAAACAGTCACTGAAAGTCTATACCTCAGGGTATAATGTACCATATAAGTATGTGAATTAATTTATTGAATAATTTCAAACAATTGTGCAAACTCCTAAAAACATATAAAGTACAAAACTTTAGCAAACCTTAAGACAAATAAATAAACCAAATCGTTGGTTTTTTCTTTTCTCATTAGAGAATGCCTTATTCTCTGATGGCTACATTCTCCAACTCCTCCAAATTCTGAAGAAGAGGGAGGACTGTCAAGCACATTTTAAGAGGCAAGTGTTGAGATGATTCTAAAAACAGACAAGAACACTGAAAGAAAAGAAAATTACAGGCTAATATCCCAGACTAACCTAGAAGAGAAATTTTCAACAATGTCCTGTAAATGGAGTTCAACAGTAGATTGGATATATCATTCATCATAATTAAGTAGGATTTGTTGCTAGGATACAAGAATGAAACAACATTTGAAAATCAGCAAATGTAGTTCACAAGTTGAAACAGGATGGAAGAAAAAAAAACTATACAATCACTTCAACAAGTACAGAATATGCATTTAAAAAAATTCAGTGTCAATATCATAATGAAAACTCAACAAATTTGACATTAAAGTGATACAATTTGAATACAGAATACAACAGAGGGAGGAACTAATACCTGGTTCTATAAATTTAGTTGCAAACCCATGGCTTGGGAACTCACAATGCTAAATGGAAACTATGCTTAAATGGACATGAAGTAAAACTGCTTTCTAGATAATTATTGTTAATCCTATAGATTAGTGCTGCTTTCAAAGCAATTTTTTCACTGATTACTACTTAAAACAGACTCACAGCTGGCCAAAATGTGTGCACATCACACCTATATAAGCTTCATGGAACATCATGATAGAGCGTAATAAAAGAATGTAAGAGCTAGAGGTTGGGAAGAATGCTATGAAACAGTGTATTTTGGATATGACATACCCATTACATTTATGAATTCACTGTATCTGTGGCTTCCTGCACTAGACCTCAACAGTATTGTGTCTACCATCATTTCATCATGCACAGGGGAGTACTCCATAAGCTTCTGCTCCTCACTATGGGTCTATAGGCAATGAACACTAGAGGAGTTGTCATTTTCTAAGCTGTGTTGTCAGTGAGTGACAACTTGCCCATGATCCTCCAACTCACATTCATTCAAGTATCCTTAATTAAACTCAGGAAGTAGAGAGATTGAGACAGACACACACACACATACACACACACACACACACACACACACAGAGAGAGAGAGAGAGAGAGAGAGAGAGAGAGAGAGAGAGAGAGAGAGAGAGAGAGAGACCAATGTAGGATAGGGATTGTGGGAAGAACAGTTTCACCATGAGAAAGGAGGGATGAGAGGATAATGGGGGAAGGAGCGAAACTGCCCCAAACTCAGTATATGTGGGTACAAAATTGTGAAAGAATAAAGTGTGTCAGAAAACATTTAATACTGCAAATATACAAACTAAGTAAAAATGAAGAGTATAAAAAGTTCTGCAGGAAAAAATAATGGTATCTTGAAATTCGCACACAAGTGGATGGAACTTGAAGAAACCATCCTGAATGAGGTAACCCAGTCACAAAAAGAGGAACATGGTATGTACTCCCTCATATATGGATTTTAGACCTAGATCAAAGGATCACCAGCCTATAATTCACATCACCAGAGGAACTAGTATACAAGGTGTATTCTAAGAGATTCATATAAAGTCCCTCACAGAAGGGGGAAGGGACAAGTCCTGCAGAGCTCAGGGGAAGTGGGGGGGGGAGCAGCTAATGGAGAGAGAAGTAGGAGAAAGAGAAGGGAGGAGAGGAAAGCATATGCGACTAGGAAGGTTGAGTCAGGGTAGGAATAGAAGACAGGAGAGAGAGAGAGAGAGAGAGCAAACATAAAAGAGGGAACCATTATTGTTTTGAAAAGAAAACTAAGAAAACTGAACCTAAAGAAAGGTCTAGAGACCTACAAGACTGCTGCCAACTAACAATTTGAGCAACCGTGGAAAGGCTACCATAAATGCCCTTCCCAGATAGTCAGATCAACAACTAACTTATCCACCATCAGAGAGCCCTTGTCTAGTACCTGTTGGAAACAGAAAAAAAAACACCCATACCTAAACACTGAGTCAAACTAGAATCCAGATGCAGAGGGAGAAGACAAGACCGGGTTGCAGAAACAAATAGAGACAGCTAACCTGAACAAGGACAAGCTAACGGGCCCCCAGACTGATAGCTGGGAATCCAGCATGGGACTGACTCAGACCTCCTGAATATGGGTCTCAGCTAGGACTGAGCAGTCTAAGGGATCTCAGACAGTGGAACCAGGATGTGTCCCTGGTGCACAAAAGGACCTTGCAAACACATCCCCCATGGAGGGATACTCTCTTAACCTAGAGACAGGAGAAAATTCCTAGTCTCTGCTTCAAATGACTTGACAGATTTACATGACCCCACCTGGATGGCATTGCCCTACATGTGGAATTGGGGTGGGGGGATGGGAGGGGAGGGTGGTCAGGGTGCAAGTGAGGGGGCAGAGAGGGTAAGTGAGAGGGACGGAGGGAGGGAGGGACAGAGGGAGAGGGAACTGGGATCGAAAAATTGTATTTTAATTAAATTTTTAAAATTATAAAAAAAGAGGAAAAGAGTTGAGAGGAATGGGGAAGGGAAAGATAAAGAGCTGAAGAAACAGCAGTAATAAACACAAGCAGACAAAATGGGGAAAAAGTTCAAAGAAACAAATTAAGCCTTTGATTTTCATTTAAATATGTCAAAGTTTCCTTATACTATGTTGAATTAGAAATTCTTAAAAAGCTATTTTTTAACATTTCATTCATCCTGAAAATGATAACTATGTTTTATCATAAGTGTGTGCATTGTGTTCGTATTTATTAAGTTTTTGACTAAGCTAGGGAATCTAGCTGCCAACATGTTAAGAGAGCTCAATTATTTCCCAATCAACTTAATTATTATATACTTACTATTGAATTATTTGATTATATTTCTTATTGACAATTTTTTCCATACAACATTATCTTATCACATTTTTCCCCTCCCATCTACTCCCACCTCCTTGTCACCCACCCAAATCCATGACCTCTCTTTAGTAAAAATAAAAACTGGCTAACATACACACAGAGAAAAACCATAAAAATTCAAACATCAGAAACCATAATATAGAAGATCACCATAATATAGAAGATCAAAAGGACAAAAATTGCCAAAAACAAAGCAATATGAGACAAAAAGTATACAGAGACACTACTGAGTTTGTTTTGTGTTAGCCATTCACTTCTGGGCATGGGTCCTAAGTGTGGTTATTATACCCAGTGAGACTCCATTGGAGAAAACTAGTTTTTCCTTTATAAGTGGATGTCAATTGCAGGTAGCTTCCTAGTTAAGGCTGGGAGATGAGTAGATATGTTTTGCTTGAGTTAATTCAATTTAGATCAGTGGACACTCTAAAAAAGAGTTCTAACACTGGGCTATAGCTCACTTTTCCAATTTTGTTTATTCAATGTTCAAAACTGATATTTTAAAAATAATGTTACCTGACCAAAATCAGCCTTTCAATAAAATTGTCTTGTTATCAATCTGTTTGTGAAAATGTTCAGAATACCAATGGAAAAACAGAAATAATTTGCTTTTTACCATTATAAAATAAAATGGAAGTGGAGAGGGGTTTGTGGGAGGGAAGAAGCAGAGAGACAGCTAAAATTAATGAGTACTTGAGGGGTAGGATGGAAGCCTAATACAGTAAAGAAAATCTTCCTAAATATATACATATATAAAGGCAATCTAAATGAAATCAGAGTCCCAACTGACCATCTCTTGTCACCAAATAAAGCTTCCACTTCCTGGATTGAATTACTAATCTAATTTAATTGAGCTGTTGACCAAAGGCCCGCATAGGACTTCCCAAACAACCCAGGCTGTTGCTAAAACTAATAGATTCCTCTCCACAAACTGACAGCAATATCCTACTGTTGAAGACAACTGTAGCACTATTGGTACATGAAGATATTTAGCTAGTGCCTATATATAGCTTTAAACCCTACATTCCATCATCTTTGGTACAGGAAGATACTCTGGATGCTACCAAAAGAGCAAGTAAACATCAAGCTAGCCACAAACACTTAACCTACAATGTTGTACTGCTTTCAAGATATGCTAGGCAAGGGTGACAACAAAGCTTGTGGGAGTAACCAACCAACTGATTTGACTTAAGGCCCACTCCATGAGATGGAACTCATAACTGACACTGCTTGGGTAACCATGATCCAGAGACTAGATATCACAGAGGCACAAGGAAAGACCAAATACTAATGTTCTAAAAAGAGAAAAAGGGAAGTGATAAAATGACCCCTAATGATATTCTTCCACACTCATAGATTAGTGCCTTATGCAGTCATCATTAGTGAAACATTCTCATGCAGTAGATGGGAATAAATAAAGAAACCCACAGCCAGAAAACATGCAGATAGTGAGTGACCTTGGGACACTTATCACTAAATAGGTTATCTCCACTGTAACAGGGTTTGTCCATCTTCGTCAGCTAAAGTAATTTTTTGTTTCAAGCCCTGCCCTGAAAAGTCCTGTGGGAAAGCACCCAACCCAGTTCTAAAACTCAGGGTAAATAAAATGTCTCAGCAAACTGCATGTTCCTGGCACTTGTTAAACTGCTTGCTCACCTCTGCAACTGCCAAGCAGAATGCAGTTTTTCCATGTTCTTTTATCTTTAAAAACTCACTATAATGTGCAATAGTGCTGCTGTATATGAAGGCAAGTTTACATAAGTCCACAAATATCAGATAAAAAGTTAACAGGTATTTATTTGGGGAGCACTTACTCAATGATGGTAAATAACCGCTATGGTCTTCCTGCTCCGGAAGATGCAGTCTCTACCCTTCAGGATGCTCTGACCACAACCAAAGAGAGAGAAAGAACCAGTCCATCCTGTTCCCTTTAAGGGGTTATATCCACACACCTGAAGCCATGCTGTAAGATGAGGCTACCGCCCAAGTCCGCTGGCTGAACAAGATGCCAAAACATCTGTAAGTGTTTATCTCCAGACAGTGGAAGGCTGGCTTAATACAGATACTCATTTTGAACTTTGGACCTGCTTAGTGGTCTCAGGGTTTTTACCCTATAAGATTCATCAAACTGCTCCGCTCAGAGCTCAGGAAATCCTGAGGAAGCAAAGGAAGAAAGAACCAAAGGAGATGGAAAATAACCATGGAAACAATAAGCCTTCTAAATCAACATCAGTGAAGTTGATATGAACTCCCAGAGGCTGAAGCAGAATGCACAAAGCCTGCTTTGTTCAGTACCAGGTCTTCTGCACTTATAGTACAGCTTCCAACTTAGTATTTGGGGGGGGGGGGTTCCTGAGTGTGCAAATGAGTGGGTCTCTGATTCTTGTGCCTTCTCTTGGGTTCTTTTCCTTCTGTTTGATTTGTCATGTACAACTTTGATATGATAGTTTTCCTTATGTCTTATATTTTTTTGCTATATTTTTTGAAATGAATGAATAATACCTAACCACTGGGGTAAAGCTTAACAACTGAACTGTCATTTATACCTGTGGGTAGAGGAAAAATCAGTTTACTTCAATGAGACGGCACGTAGTTGACCAACATATAATGCATGACAGTTTTTTTTGTGTATGTGTGCTTTTATTTGGTTACAGTTTGGTGGATTTTGTTTGTATTTCGAGTGGCAGTGTTTTGTTTTCTTGTTTTTGGAAGGTTGTTGTACTTACTGGTTTTTTGAGAAAAATTAAAGTTGATGGATCGAGAAGAGGGAGAGTATCTGGAAGGACTTTGGATTAGAGGGATATGATAAAACTACTTAAAACTGTTTTAAATAATATAAAATATAAAAAAGAAATTGTTTTAAAAAGTAAATAGGTTTATTTGATTTTTTCTTTTTTATTGAAATTAGAAAGTCTTATTTTATAGCCACAAACAACATAAAATAACTTGAGGTAACACTAACCAAACAAGTGAAAAGACCGGTATAACAAGAACATTGAGTCTTTAAAGAAAGGGATTACTTGAAATGTTTAATTCTAATTACTGCTTAGGCTCTGCCCACAGAGCTATAGTCTTCTTAAACACCACAGATGTCTATAGGGACTCTAACCTTGCTATGCACTTCCTGTCTTTCAAGATTCCCTTTCAGAGTTCATGACATCAACCTTGTATTTTGCATGCCAAAAACCATTATGTGAATAATGCCAAGGTCTGTCCCCAGCAAGATGAGTAACTAGGCAAAGGTTGCAGTGACTTATAAACGTCTTCGTGTCTAAGGATGGGGAAACAAATCTTAAGAAAATTCTTGTCTACTCAACCCTTTTCAAGTAGAATGCTGCTGAGCTCTTCTTGTTTAAAGGAACAGTCTTGTCTAAGGGACTTCAGACAGTGGAGCCAGGATGTATCCCTGGTACACAAAAGGACTTTGCGAACACATCCCCCATGGAGGGATAACTGCCTTAATCTAGAGACAGGAGAGAAGCCCTAGTCCCTACTTCACATGACCTGTCAGACCTACATGACCCCAACTGGATCACATTCCCCTACATATGGAATTGGGGTGGGGGGATGGGAGGGGAGGGTGCTTAGGGTGCATGTGAGAGGGCAGAGAAGATAAAAGGGAGGGAGGGAGGGAGGGAGGAAGGGAGGAAGGGAGGGAGGGGGAGGGTACTGGGATCCACATGTAAAATAATAAATTTAAAAAAATGCTTTGACTCCAAAATTTAAGTTCAAGGACAAGTTACTGGGGAAAAGGATTTCTATTTTTGTTTCCACAGAAAATGAAAAGATGTGGATTCCTTCCAGACTAATGTGGTTTGATCAAGCCAGACCATCTGAAACAGAGTACCAGGTAATCCTACATTCAAAACAGCTGGACAAAGCAGCCTTAGAGACTACAGCCAGGATTTCTGAATCTTCTTCGGATCCCCCATGACAGCGCCCCTTATCAGCAGGAAGTAGTTTGGAAAGAACGATGCCCAAATTCCCAAATATTGTCTATAAATGTTTGTTTTCATTTAAATGGACTTGGTTATATAAAATAAAAAATGAATATTAAAAATAAATAAAGGAATAGTCTTTCCCATTAAATATATTTTTCCAAATGCTAGAGTGTAAGATGGGTTGCATGAGCCAGATTCCTAATGTATCTTCAAGTTACCTCTTCCTACCTTTAAAATGGATTTTCTGAGCAAATGGCAAGTACTTTACATCTTCTGTATTTTGTTTTTAGTTATCTATTGAAACTTAGCTAAAGCACTTATCAAAACTTAGTTAAAGCACTTATCAAAACCTATACTACAGGTTGAATTCTAGGTTGCTTTGAAAGTTCTTTAGCATCACCAAAATTTTTAAGGCAAACACACACACACACACACACACAGAGAGAGAGAGAGAGAGAGAGAGAGAGAGAGAGAGAGACTAATGTTGATCAGTTATTTGTCAGAGTAATATGAGGGACTCCTAGCCCAATTACCAAAGGGTACTTGTTCATATCTAAGCACTCATAAGCCTGGCTTTCATCACCTGGACTACTCTTGGTGTTCTTGTCTGTAGACTTTCCAAAACAGTCAATGATTAAGCTAAATTCAAACATTTCCAAATTTCTGCCACAAATAATTTTCAAAAATGTCAAGTTCATAAGTTGGGTTTGTTCTTAGCAATGACTCCACTTTCTAGTACCAATGGTCCATACTAGTCAGTTGTATTATTGCTATGATCAAATACTTGACAGAAGAAAAAAACTCAAGGGATCAAAGATTCATTTTGGATCTCAGTTTCAGAAGAATCATCCCATGGTCACCTAGAACCATGCACTTGAGGCCATTATGATTATGACGGCCAAACTGTGTGACAGGAAGTAACCATCACTTCATGGTGGAAAGAAGTATGGGACAAGGAAGGGACCAAGAACACGGGCAAACTTTCAAAGGCCTATCCCAAATGATATAGGCTCATCTCTCAATATTTTCACCATCTTCCAATAATGACATCAATTATGTCACATGCACATTGTAAATGGAATTTCATATTCAAATCCTAACAATTAACAATTTTAAATATGCATTTGAATTTTAAGTTACTTTGTGGTATATAAATCTTTTCACATAATATTTTTAAAATTACTTGAAATTTGCCATGATTCTTGATGTATATAAATTTCATGTGGGGCTGGAGGGATAGCTCAGCAGTTAAAGGCTAGGCTCACAACCATAAATATAAATTTCATGTGATCTATCTTAATTCCTGCTATAATTCAAAATATTTTATACCTTAGAAGGGAAATCTTATGAAATGAACACCTACCAAATTGTTAACCATGCCTATTTCTAGTCTTTGTCATTCAAAGACAGTAGTTGCTTTCTTGTGGTTCTTCTTAGAAAGTACTTGCAATGAATCTACTATGGGCAATAGCACACTCTCAATAAAAATAAGCTTGCTAAAATACCTATAGATAGGACTATGATAACTCTGGAGTTTTGTAACTCTAGTGAAGAATATGACAGATTCATGAAATGCAACACACCTCAAGATTAGTCAGACAAGAATCAATTACAAGAAAGTAATGATGCATATTTTTATGACTTTTTGAATATTATTTATTAACATAATGTTTTTCTTTTACTTATGAGCCTTCTATAAATTACAACAATGTAATAGTTTATTCTTTTATAAACAGGAAACTTACTGATTTATCTAGACTTTGGAAATTCTTATTAAATATTCCTATTTCTATGGCAATATAATTGTTTGCATAATTTGTTCAAGACCTCATTCTGTTTGGAACAGGACATAATTGGAAGCATTGGTAATGTGAGCAAGACTTTGTATCAAATGCTTTTCTCAATAACTTATGTATTATCAGATATGATCCAAGTTTACCAAAACTAAGATTGACTTTATAGCACCAATACTTACAAATCCCTCCAGGCAGAAAAATAATCTGGTACCCGACTTACTTTTTTCTCATCCTTATAGCTGAATACATGTGGGAGAACTGGTCTCTTGGACCTGACATTACTATCATGACTCTATCACAGAAGCCACCATGATGACTGAATGGAAATCCTGTCCTCTAGACAAGGCACTACCATAAACAGAAATATAAATCAAACTGAACGAATAACAAGTAGTAGGATTTTTAACATTTCCTCTCAAGAACAGCAGCATCTTTACAGTAAAAAACAAAGCAGACAACAAGCAAAAGCCTCCTCTCTCTAAGAGACTGCTTGTTCACTCTCTCCCAGCTGGCATGTCACTCCCTCCAGGTGTACATCTAAGATTCCTCATATAAAACTCATATAAAATAAAACCATAACCAAGTGATATTAAAGGCCCTGTGGAGTCACCACCAGTCTAAGAAATCCTGAATACAATAAATTTGCAAGCAATCCTTTAGGCAGTCAACTCCATCCCCATTCAGTGAAAGAAATTACTTCTATGTCTTTGTGGGAAATTCACATAGAAATTCACGTATCAGAAAGGAAAGTCCCTTCCTAAAAAGGACACATGAGATATATTAGAGACATCAAGAATGGAGAAATTTTAGCCAAGTTTTGCAGATGAAGTCAGCTGGCAACTTTATCTCTATTTCCAGTAGGCTTTAAAATGGCTTATGTTGTTTATGAAAAGTTCTAAGGAAGAAAACATTAAAAGGACTTTGTAGTTGATTACCAGTTTCTTTAAACATTTCTAAGTAATTGTGTCAAATGCAATGAAAGGACTTATTTTTAAAATGAGAATGTCAAATGAAGAGTTACTCTGGGGAGTTGGATTTTATTTCAATGGTTAAACTTAACTTTATGAAGTAATACTCTCATTAATATTAGATGATAGCTTACTCATTGCCTGAACTATTTCCACCTTTTGTTAAGCTCTATTGTAATAACCACTTTACCTTTTGGTTACATGTCTGTATATAGCTGAGGTTCTGATGCCTTATTTTGTCAGTCTTAATTTTCAGTGCTCCCAGCATCCTCAGATATCATATTACAACTCTCAAAGTTAACATTTCAATTGTTTATATCCTGCCTGCAGCACTAAGAACTAATGTACTTTTGTGACACCCTGGAAATTAAGGCTGACAGAAATCACCAAAATAGATCATATTTCTTGTAACATGAAAAATAAAAGACCCAGAGACAGATATTGGGGTTCAAGCTTTAAGCTGAAGATCAGAGAACCAAATCAGACAAGAAAATAGATCTTACTTCAACCCAGCTGAAATGGCAATCTTGTCTCCTGAATCCTCAGGGACAAAAGCTCTCAGCTCCTGTCTCCTCTTGCCTATTATTCCTTTCTCTGTCTAGCCATATCATTCCTGTCTCCACCTCCCTAATGCTGGGGTTAAAGGCCTGAGCTCTGTTACTCTTTTTAGACTAATTCAATCTCATCTAGCCCTGGGTGGCCTTGAACTCAAAGAGATCCATCTGCCTATGTCTCCTGAGTCCTGAGATTAAAAGTGTGTGTCACCAGTGCATGGCTTATTGGCTAACTAGTATGGCTGCTTTGTTATTTTGATCTTCAATGGCTTTAATAAACCATAATCAATATATCACCACAATGTTCCTGAAGCTGTTTCAACTGTTTAGAAACTGTACCAGAACACCTGGTACCACCATTAGTGAGGACACAATACAGCAAAAAAATGTAATTTCAGTTCAACAATATATGTCAATTTTATATGTAATTTTGTTATTTGTAATATAAATCAATATACAATCTTCAGAAGGTACCCTCTGGACTCAGGAACAGATTTTACAGTCAATGGCCATGATCATTTTTTTTCTTAACTTTTCATGAAAATGCCACACACTCAAAGTTTGAAGGTTCAAATACCACATAATCTGCATCCGTTACCATTCTTGGCAGATGCATTAGCTGGCCTTAAATTGACCACTTCAACACAATCAAATGAGATACTGATGAAGTTCAGAGGAAAGAATATCCCTTTTTACTTAACAGGAGAAACTTACAGGGACTATATTCTTTACCAAACTGTAGTCAAAACTTTTAAGGCCTCTTTTCAAATGTCTTTTTATAAACTTTTAAAATAAAGTTGTGTGTGTGCATACATGACAGAACACATGTGTGAAGTTTAAGGGGCAACTTTGCGACTTGATTCTCTCCTTCTACCTAAGTCTGTGAAGACTTAGAAGCCACAACATAATCCCTCACATTTCTGTAGCCTTATATTAAAATCTATGTTGAAGCTTTCAAGACTGGACAATTCTGAACTTTTGAGACCAGTTGAAAACTCAGCATTACATTAGTATGACGGTTTGCCACCAGCTTGAAGAGCCACTCCCACCCCACCCCCACTCCTTGGTTGTCTGTATTACTGAAGTGGGAACACACTTCCCTGGATGGTCCAGTATTTGTAGGATGCAGATCTGCTCAAAACAGTATCTTTCAAACAAATTGAAACATTTTCACAATTGATCCTGGACAGGGAGAGTGTGGTCAATTCCTGAGATGATTTCAAATCATTTTGCTACTCTTTTTGCTCCATAAAAGAAAGAAAATAAAAGCCTGCTTCCTGCTTCCTTATCTACAATTTTAAGTATTTTCCTTTGAAAACTGTGTTTTTCAAATATATTATTCTTTGCCCCAATTGCTACTCCTTTTTTATATAAATTTTATTTAAATTAGAAACAAGCTTGTTTTACATATCAATTCCACTTCCTGCACCCTCCTGTTGGTTTCCCCCACCAACCCCTACCCCATCCCCTTCTGCTCTCCAGGGATGGTGAGGCCTTCCATGGAGAGTCTTCAAAGTCTGTCATATCATTTGGAGCAAGACTCAAGCCCTCCCCCATTTGTCTAGGCTACTACTAAATTATCTATAAGCAGGCAGCTATATCCATTCTGTAGCATGAATGGTGGGGAAACTTGAAGCTTCCTCTGCCAAATTTGTTAGTACATCATGTGTATTCAGTATCATTAAAAGTCTTGGAAACTTGACAAAGGTCTAGTCTAGGATACAAGGCCTCTGTTCTAATTTCCCATACAGCCCTTGTTCTATTGATCCCTCTTGGGTATATCCTTCACTTCCCATATTCCTGTTGACACCCTAGTCTTGAGAAAGATGTTAAATCCCAAATATATAATTTTCACTTTTTATATTCCTAATTTTCCCATATTTTATCTTTTAAAGCTTCAAAACATACTGTCAGGCTGTACCTTTCTTCTGATACCAATTTTCTGTCTTGGTTAATTTTCCTAACTGTGATGCAGTTTCAAAGAAAACAAACTTCTCACCTGTCCTTTTTGTATTCCATTTGTCGTGAATATTTATCCTCTGTGACATTAGTTTTCATACCTATTGAAAAAATTTGAAATAAAGTCTTTCTACATTAACAAATATTAGATGTTTTTCTAATGAGTTAAAGAAAAAGGGTTGATTTATTTTATATATTTCAGTACATGACGAACTATATTTTTTTAAATAACATCAACAAAAAAACTCACACAGCAAGATGGGGTACTGGAGAGATGGCTCCGTTGGTAAAGACTACGGGTCACAACCAAGGCACACAAAATAAATACATAAAATGTAATAAAAACAGACTTTAAAAGAGAAAATGTCACATCAAAAATAGAAGAAATGAAATATATTCTTCTACTGGTTAGGGAAAAGACAATGTATAAGTCATTTGTTCCCACACTCCCACTTTCCCAGGCAGCAATGTTTTATCTGATGCTTCCTTTTCAATTTTCCCTCTCCATATATAGACAAATTCATGCATATACATGAATAAATATATTCTTCCCAAGTAAAAGCTAACTATATGCTATACTATTCTTCAACATTCTATTTTAACTTCACATATTCTGAACAATTTATTTGTATATTTTGGTCTACCTCGCTTTTTAAAGTTATTTATATTTGTAGTTCCACACATGTATATAAAGTACTTAGATCTTATTAAACCTTTTGTTATTCTTTTTTATCATTTCCCTTCCCCTTAGTATTTCAAATCATTAGCAATCTCACTTTTCCTTCATCCTTTTTAATGTTTTTCCTAGATTATATAGGCAAAAGAAACATGCATTTATTTTATTTGTGGGACTGGATTATTTCCATAACATGATATATCCATTTACATCAATTCTCTATGAAACAGCATAATTTCATTCTTCTTTACAGTTGAGTAAACTTTCTTTATGCATGTAATTTCTTCATCCATTCATCTACTGATGAGCACCAAAACTGAATTCAAGATTTAGCTACTGTGGATACTGCTACATAAAATGGTTAAATATGGGTATGTATACAAGTTCAATCAAGGAATTGGCAATGGAACTTTACAAACACTTGGAAAATGAAGATGAAGTTAAATTGACAGATAAATGTATAAAAAAAAAGGCTACTGTCGTGGGCTCTTGGGAAAAGGCAAATCAGTACTCTATTTTGATATTTTGATTCCACTTCATCCCAGTCAGAATTACTAACATCAAGAAAATAAGCCACAACATCAACAAATATGAATAATTATTTACTGTTAGAGGGAATATTTTTATAGATACTATGGAAGTCAGTATGGAAAGCCATTAAATTGCAAAATATAAGCTTCATGTTATTGAGCCATACTATTTCTTCACAATCCAATCAGTCTGATTAGTATATAAACACCTGTATGTTTTATTTTTTAAATGTTCTTAAATTAATTATTTGAGAATTTCATACATTGTATTTGATCACATTCATTCCCATGTTCTAAATTCTCCTATATCTATCACCCTACCATACTCACCCAATGCATCCCCCTTTAAAAAACTCATCAAGTTTAATTTGTGCTGCCCATATACATGAAATGGTTCATAAAGCAAATATATAACATCAAAGAGGTTTCCTTGTGAATATTACTATTAAATAATAAGACATTCATTGTTATATTTTAATGTATGGTAATGCGGACTTTATTAAAGGTTATCATGACAGACACAACAGCATGCCAACAGTATGTTCCTGTGAAAGAGAAACTAGGCTCATCTCTAAATACAGCATGCATGGGGTGTATTTATAAGCAGAGAAGCAAGAGAAGGGTAGTATAAGTATATGAACAACTGCTAAGAACAAACGTTAATAATAAAGGGAACTCTACAAAACCTGTTTCAACAGTTTTTCTGTGATAGAAAACCAGAGTGTTGAGCAATAACTTTGACCCTGGTGATTAGATGTCAAGGATATGAAAGCATTCTTATTATGCTGATTTAGCAGAGTTTTGCTCAAAGTGTTTTACAAGGGTGTACACAGATGGATTTAAAAAATTCATATGACCAAAGCTTAGTTGAACAGAGAAAACTGTGTCACACTTTATGCAAAAAAACAGAACACTGATGTGCCTCTTTAAGTCTCCATTCCTCCAGTTTAAAACCTCATAATCTTTCTCAGAAAAGTAACATCTTAAAATTTTAAATTACCTTTTTTTTGTTTTATTTCAATTCATTATCCATATCACTTCACCCAGAAAAACAATTTAGTTTAGGGAGTCTTTTTTTTTGCGCAGAAAAACACTCTATACATCCTTTTATTTTTTTTTCTTTTCCTTTAAAAGATGTTTGGGAGCTGGAGAGACAGCTAATGGGTAAACTGTTTGCCACAAAAGCATGAGGACCTGAGTTCAGATCTTCAGAACTGTTCAAAAATAGATAGGTGGGACAGTGGTCCACCTGTAATGGCAAAGAACAGGAGGCAGAAATAGTGGAACCCTGGAAGAAGCTGTCTAAACAGGCTAAGGTAAACAATGAGCTCTGGATTTAGAAAGAAACCCTGCATCAGTACATAATGTGGAATGTGATGGAGGAAAACACATGATGTCAACTCCAGGCCTCCTTGCACAATGCACCCCTACACATACACACACACACACACACACACACACACACACACACACACACACACACACACAAGCCTGTGTACACCATACAAACCCATATACATAAAAAATGCTGGAAAAGATTTATCATTGTGAAGAGGACTCACTTAAATTTTAGCAGCTCATTAATGTACACTACTATATAACATAACACTTCATACATATACTAAATGTTTCTTTACATTACTGAATGGAGTGGGTCTTTGAACTTGTAAGTGTATTATGAATAACACTTCCATGAAGAGTCTTATGTCTGTATCTTGGTAACATGTGTGTATTTCTGTTTGTTTTAGTCCTTGTAGTGTAAATATGGAGTATTTAAACATATGTAATTTAAACATATGTAATATGTTTAAAAACTTTCCAATCTATTAACTACTCATATTCTGATAAGCATTTACATTTTTATCCAGTTTACCAGTGTTGTCTCCTGTTTTATTTCTAGTGTTCCTTTGTGTGTCTTTAAAGAAGTCGTTTTGAGTTACACATGCTTCATTTCTCAACTTACAGCTTAACTTTTGCTCTTTGAGAAATTCCTTTAATAAATACTTTTATCTCATCTCTATATTCCTTTATGGTTACTAGTTTGTATCTAATTCAGTAAATCCTTTCTTGGATGCATTGTGATAATAAAATTTCTAATATTTCTACAATATTACCTTCTGAGATATTTTACAGCCTTCTTCACTTAAAATATTTAATTCACTTGAATTTTTCAGTTTGTAAGACATAGCATAAGGACCCACTAATATTTTTCATAAGATTTATTAGTAAATTACCTTAGAACCATTTACAGAAAAGAATATCTTTTCCCAACCATGGTTCTTTCTGTGTTCTCTGTTATATTCCATTTGTCTGTGTGACTTGCATTCAGCAATGACATGAAATTACCATAGTTACAGTGGGAAAGGCTTTCAAAATTTAACTTTTCTTTTAAGTGCTATGATTTGAACCAAGTATCTCTCACATGCATTTGTTTTAAGAATCCAAGTACTTCAAGATACATGTATATAAGTCTAGAGCACATATACTCAATGGGCTTTACATCATATTGCAGAGACACTTGCTTATCCATGTCTACTTCTGTCCTATTCATAATCACTAGAAAACAGGAATAAACTACATGTGTATCAACTGATGAATGGATAGTGAAAAATGTAGTGTATTTGCACAAAGAAATATTGTTTAGAAATATGTAGGAAAACTGGAATTACTGATTTTTCCAGCAAATGGGTAGGGCTACAAACAATTATTTGAGAGACGTAACCAGATCCAGAGAGATAAATATATTTTCTCTCATTTGTGGAAGTTAGCCTTAAATCTTGAGATACACATGATACATCAGGAATATTGGCAATGGTTAGAAATTTTGTAACAAGCCTTGGGGGTACATTTTAAAGGAGTGGGGACAAAATGTAGTGATAGCAAGTGTCAAAGGGGAATAGTAGTAAAAGACTTTAACAGGAAATGAGAGGGGAGGGATGGGTAGATGAGGGGATATGGGAAGGAATAAATAACATATTGGCATTTCTAAAAAGACCAATGAAAACCTACTACTGTAGAACACACTACTATATTAGTAGTAATATTTTTTCAGCCTCTATAAAGAGAGAGTTTAAATGGAGTTACCTTATAATGCAGTCTGAAACCTGCAGTTATTTTCCCTGAGGCTCAAATATATAAGGCTTACATTGCACATGTCTGTTGGAATTGGGCAGCCTACGGACTCTCTTTTTCTGCATTTTGATCAACTGTGGATCTATGTAATAGTCTGTGTCTGTTGCAAGAAGTAGTAATTTTGTGAGAGCTACATTTATTTATTAATAAAAAGAAAAGTATTTAGGGTATAGTTTGAAATTATATTTGTTTGGGAAACAAATATATGTTCTCTCCACTATATGACCTACACTATTCAAGACACAGTATTTTGAGCTACCTTTCATCTTATTCTCTCAGTAATTTTAGTTGTCATGCTTTTCATGTCAAGAAAATACATACACACTGGCACACATGCATGCATGCATGCATGCACGCACACACACACACACACATGCACGCACACACTTAATTTTTCAAACCAATCTATATCACTTATCATTCTTAATGATATTTTCAAAAATGGCCATTACTTTATTAAACATAGTTATCAGAATTGCTTTAGTCACAGAACTAAAGATGATACTGCTTGAATTGTTATCATTTAATTTCATAATTGTGGCTGTGGGTCTCTGCATCTGTTTCTATCAGTTACTAGATGAAGGCTCTCTGATAACAATTGGTGTAGTTACCAATCCCAGAACATCCCATACGAAGACCATACTGTAGGCTAATGATATGTGGCTGGGTTGGTGTTCAAACCCCTCCAATCTTGCTGGTCACAGGAGATGGCCAGTTATGGCTGCATATAAAGTCTCTGTTTTGTGACCTCGTTCATGTAATCTTTGGACAAAAGCTCACTGACAAGCGTAGTCCATGTCCCTTTTTCACGATTCTAATGGTGTTTCATTGGGGTGGTTAAAAAGGGAATGACCCACATAGGTCGTATATGTGAATGTTTGGCCACTAGTTGGTGGAAGTCTTTAGGAATAATTAGGAGATGTGGCCATGTTGGAGAAGGTATGTCACTTGGCATGGGGTTTGATGTTTCAAAGGGCCCTGGCATTCTCAGTATTTACTCCCTCTTTACTTGAGGGTTGAGAATATAGAAGTAAGATATGAGTTCCTCCTTCACTCTGCCATAATGGACTCTAACCCTCTGAAAGTATAAACCAAATTAAATGTCTTTTATAAGTTGTCTTGGGCATGATGTTTTATTACAGGAGTAATAAAAGTAAATAAAATAAAAAACAAGTAAATAGAATACACACAATCAATTTATATTCTTTATTCTGTTCATCTATTGTGAATAAGTAAAAATTCTCAAAAGAATAGGAATACTTCCCCCCCCCCATCCATTCTGAATCATCTAGTTTCTGGCATAGTGCTGTGTAGATAATTTTTGTTCTACCTAGAAATGTTTTCCTCTTGTTTCTTCCACTAATTAGATAGTAGCTGGACTGTGGAATGGAGAGCTCAGAGTACATATGGGAATATGACTGTTAATTATGGTACTATTATTTCCTAAGCATCGTCCAAGCAATGCATTTGCTGTGAATATCTTGATTGATAAAACTAATTTCAACTGGATATTGAAACTAAGGCTTTTCACAATTTGTCTATGTTTATAGCCACATAGTGATAAAAGCCAGCTGATGTCTCCATAATTATTCTCATTACTAGTCTGAAATTTAATGTAGGTCAAGCTATTCTCAAGAAACTATAACCTAACAGAACAGTTTCCTTACACTTGCTTCTACTTGAGATGTAAAATAATTACATTTGGAAGCCATGCTCAATTTTTATATTGAGTGATATCTAGATATTTTTCCTGTGGGCTATTTTTGCGTCACTGCAGGATTACATACATCTTGATTAGGAGGCTACCTTGAATAGGTAAATGGATATTTACAACTAAATTGGATTTTAAATTGCAATCTGAAATATCATAGCCAAGGAGGATAATCAGAATTGTGTGTAAGAGTCAAAAAATTCTCATCTTAGAAGATAAATTCTAAACGACTGATGATATAATAAAATAATAACAGGTTCATGGGGTCCATAAAGTAAAGAATTTGCAATGGGTGTGGTGCTTTAGGCACTAGCATTATGTCTTTGGGATTGGTAAGTTAAAAAGGGAAAGTGAGACTAAATGAAGTCTGTGACATCATTTTTTATCTTCATGAGGAAAATAATGAAAGGTTAGATTTTGTTCTTTTGGAAAATATAAACTGAAAAACAACGTGATGTGATAGAGAAATGTAGTTAGATTAAAACATGCTATGCAAGCCTGGGCTATTTGAGACTGATAAATATGAAATTTATCCTTATTCTTGAATTTTTTATGTGAATGAATGTTTTGCCTGAAAGCATGTATGTGCACCATGTGTATGCGTGGTACACAAGGACTTAAGAAAAGGGCACCAGATAGCCTAGAACAGGAGGTACAGATATACACCATTTTGATATTTGGAACAAAACTCGGGTCTGCTGCAAGAGCAAAGCATGCTCTTAACTGTTGGGCCATCTCTTGAGCATAATTATAGGATAGAAATTTTAAAAGGACTATGAAAATAGAAATACACTGCCCTTACAAAGCTTAGAATCATGGCTCTAATTTTCTTAAACATACAATTTCAGGTAATTGATTTATCTTTTTCTGAGTTTTAGAGTACCTTCTGGTAAAGATAATCATTTGTATTGTTAGACTATCAAAACAAATTATTATAAAAAATCAAGAACTAGGAGCTACCAAAGGACTGGTGACTGAGTGCAGGGGAGCCTGTCTCCACAGATTGGCCTTTTCAGAGTCTGCCAGCATCCTGGTTTGACCTCTAATCAAGGCAGGAGATAAGCTTGGGCCTGTTTCCAGCCTGCCTTCTGGGGCTCTGCTATGAGTCTCCTGAGGCCTGGGTCCTACATGTGCTCAGGAGAGCCTGTCCAGGCAGACCAGTCTGTCCAGAGTCTGTAAGTGTCCTGGTCATGCCTCAACTCATAAAAGGGGCCCGTCTTCCAGTGCCCTGCTCAGAGCATCATGAGGACTGGGGACTGTGCACAGGGTAGCCCTTCCCAGCAGTTCTGGAGTCTGCCAGCACCCTAGTCCCACCTCCAACGACTGGAAGAGGAGAGTCATCAGAATATTGGACCTGCTTGCACCCACAGAAAGACAGCCTTGGTCCTGTACCCACCAGAAGAGGGAAACACCACACTGGTACATATTGAAAGAAGGGATGGGTAGATGACAGTATAAAAACACAGCCAACAACAGAAAGATCTAAATGATGACCCCAGGGTCTAGGAACTCCACACCAGCCAAGATTTGAATATACCAACACAGATGAAGCAGAAGAGAACAACCCTAAAAACAACTTCATGAAGATGATAGAGAACCTAAAAGAGGAAATGAAAAATTCCTTTAAATAAATGGAAGAAAAAACAACCCCAAAACTGCAAGAAATCAACAAATCTCTCAAAGAAAACTAGAAGAACTAAGAAAAAAACAATCAAACAGATGAATGAAACAATTCAAACAGTTCATGGCCTAAAACTGAAATATAGATAATAAAGAAAACACAAACTGAGGGAATACTAGAAATAGAAAATCTGGATAAATGATCAGGAACTACAGAAGTAAGCATATCCAACCGAATACAGGAGATGGAAACGAGACTCTCAGGCATTGAAGATACACAGGGAGAAATAGATTCATAGACCAAAGAAAATCTTAAGTCCAACAAATCCCTAGCACAAAATATCCAGGAAATATGGGACACCATGAAAAGGCCAAACCTATGAATAATAGATATAGAAGAAGGTGAAGAAACACAACTCAAAGGTGCAGAAAATATATTCAATAAAATCATACAAGAAAACTTTACCAACCTAAAGAAAGACATGACAATGAAAGTACAAGAAGCTTACAGAACACTAAATAGAGTGGACCACAAAAAAGTCCCCTCGCCACATAATAGTCAAAACTCCAAACGTACAGAGTAAATAAAGAATACTAAGGGCAGCAAAGAAAAAAGGCCAAGTAACATATAAAGGGAAACATATGAGCATTACACCTGACTTCTCCACGGAAACTCTGGAGGTCAGAACAGTAAGAGACCACATATGCCATCCCACACTACTAGTCCATGATAAAACCAGATTTAAACAATACTTATAAACTAATCCAGCCATACAAAAAGTTTTGGAGGGAAATTTCAATCCAAAGAAGTTAACTACACACACAAAAACATAGGCAATAGATAATCCCACTTTACCAACAACCAAAAGAAAAAAATGGGGAGAAATCCATACATAATACAACCACCACCAACAAATCCAAAACAAACAAGAATTAACAATCAATAGACATTAATATCCCTTAATATTAATGGTCTTAACTCACCTATAAAAAGACACAGGCTAAAAGAATGGGTAAAAAGATAGAATCCATCCTTCTGCTACATATAAGTGTAAAGATGGAAAAATGCAGCCTAAATCTCCAATGACCCCAGGAAGCTAGAAGTTTAAACCTTAAATTCCAGACCCTGCCCTCAGCCAGTAAATAGGCGAAAGGTCACATACTTTGCTGTTTACAACAGGGCCTGTGAGTACGTGAGTACAGGAAATGAGCTTTGTAACCCCACCCAGGAGCCCACACATGGGGCTATAGAAAACTGATTGGTCTATAAAACACAGGCTTGGATGGTTTAAATTAATTGGTCCGCACCTTGTGGGCTCTGGATGCTATGAGATGATTGGTTTATGATGCACGGGCTTTGTTGTAACCCTATAAAAACTGACTCAATTCTGTACTCATGGTCCTCAGTCCTCTACCCCTGTGTGGCACATGACTGTGGACTTGGAATATAAAAGACTTAATGCTTTTACATCAAGACCACTTCTTGTGAGTGATTGGGCAGGGGCACCTTTCTTGAGTCAGGGCGTGAGGATCCACGCTGCAGGTCTTTCATAAGAAACACACCTCAACCTCAAAGGCAGACATTACTTCAGAGTAAGGGTTAGGAAAAGATTTTCAAATTAAATGGACCTAAGAAGCAAGGCAGTGTAGGTATCCTAATATTTAACAAAATAGACCTCAAACTAAAATCAATCAAAAGACATGTAGAAGGTCATTTCCTATCTACCACAGGAATAGTCCATCAACATGAAGTCTCAATTCTGAACATCTATGGCCCAAATACAAAGGCACCCAAATTCATAAAAGAAAAACTCAACTCTTAAATAAAACCTCAAACACTTATAGTAGGAGATTTCAACACCCCACACTCAATACTAGACAGGTCCACCAACTAGAACCTAAACAAAGAAACAAAGGAACTAACAGAAGTTATGATCCAATTGGGTTTAATAGACATTTATAAAACATTCCATCTAAATGCAAAAGAATATACCTTCTTCTCAGTACCACATGGAACCTTCTCTAAAACTGACCACATTATCAGCAATATACCTAGCCTCAACGGGTACAAAAAAAAAAAAAAAATGGAACAACCCCCTGTATCTTATCAGACCACCATTTAAAGTTAGAATTCAACAACAATACAAACTACAGAAACTCAACAAACTTATGGAAGTCGAACAATGTGCAAATGCACCATTCCTAGGGCATGGAAGAAAGAAAAAAAGAAATTAAGGACTTCCTAGAATTCAATGACAATAAAGTCATAAAATACCCAAATTTATAGGATACTTTGAAAGTAGTACTAAGAGGAAAGTTCATACACCTAAGTGCCCACATGAAAAAACTGAGGAATAGTCCCTTAAAGAATTAACAGCAAAACTGAAAGCTCTAGAACAAAAAGAAGCAAATTCACCCCAGAGGAGTAGATGCCAGGAAATAATCAAATTGAGGGCTGAAATCAATAAAGTAGAAACTAGGAAAACAATACAAAGAAACAATGTAACAAAGAGTTGGTTCCTCGAGGAATTCAACAACATAGTTAACCATTATTCAAACTAACCAAAGGTCAGAGAGAGAACATGCAAATTAACAAAATCAGAATTGTAAAGGGGGACATAACATCATACACTGAGGAAAACCAGAAAATCTTCATGTCTTACTTTGAAACCTGTAGCCCAAAAAATTAGAAAATTCAACAGAAAAGGAAAATTTTCTGGAGATATCACTTACAAAAATTAAATCAATAACAGATAAGCAATTTAAATAGACTTATAACCCATATTGAAATTGAAGCTGTCATCAAACCTCTCCTAACCCAAAAAAGCCCAGGGCTAGATAGGTTCAGGGCAGAATTCTACCTGAAATACAAACAAAGCTAATACTAACAGTACTCAAAGTGTTCCATATAATAGAAGAAGAAGGGTCATGGCCAAACTCTTTTTATGAAACTATAATTACTTCAAAAAAAAAATCAGCAGCCCTACTATATACAGACGACAAATGTGCTTGAAAAGAAATCACAGAAACATATCACCTATTACAGTAGCCACAAATACCATAAAATACCTGGGAGCAATGCCAAACAAACACTTGAGAAACCTATAAAATAAGAACTTTGAATCTTTAAAGAAAGAAACAAATTAAAGAACATACTAGAAAATGGAAAGATGTCTCAACCTCTTGGATAGGAAGGCTCAACATAGAAAAAGTAATACTCTTGCTAAAAGCAATCCACAGATTCAATGAAATCCAATCAAAAATCCCAGTACAATTCTTCACAAACCTTGAAAGAACAATACTCAACTTTATATGGAAAAACAAAAGACTCAGGATAGCCAAAACAACACTATATAATAAAGGAACTGCTGGAGGAATTACCATCTCTGTCTTGAAGTTCTGTTACACAGCTATAGTTCTCAAAACTTCTTGGTATTGGCACAAAAATAGACGAGAAGAAAAACTGGAATCGAATTGAAAGCCCTGATAATAACCCACACACCTATGAACACCTGATTTTTGGCAAATAAGATAAATTTATACAATGGAAAAAAGGAAGCATCTTTAATAAATGATACTTTCATAACTGGATGATGGTGTGTAGAAGACTGTAAATATATCCATAACTATCGCCATGCACAAAACTTAAGTCTAAATGGATCAAAGACCTCAACATAAATCCAGCCACATTGAACTTCATAGAAGAGAAAATGGGAAGTACCCTTGAATGAATTAGAACGGGAGATGGCTTCCTAAGCATAACACCAGTAGCACAGAAACTGAGATCAACAATTGATAAATAGGACCTCCTGAAATTAAAAAGCTTCTGTAAAACAAAGGACATAGTCAACAAGACAAACCATCAGCACAGAGAATGTGAAAATATATTCACCAACAACACATCTGACAGAGAGCTGACTTCTAAAATGTATGAAGAACTCAAGAAGCTAGTCAGTCAATTAATAAATTGGGCCTCCTCAAATGGAGAAGCTTCTGTAAGGCAAGGGACACAGTTCACAAAACCAAATGGCAGCCCACAGACTGTGAAAAGATCTTCACCAATCCTATATCTGACAGAGGGATGGTCTCCAAAATATACAAAGAACTCAAGAAACTAGTCACTAACACACAAAATAACACTATTTTAAAAATGGGGTACAGAACTTAAGAAAGAATTCTCAATAGAGGAAATTAAAAAGTCTGAAAGACACTTAAGAAAGTGCTCAACATACTTTGCTATTAGGGAAATGCAAATCAAAACAACTCTGAGATACCATCTTACTCCTGCCAGAATGGCTAAAATTAGGAATACCAATGACAATTTATGCTGGAGAAGATTGGAGAAAGGGGAACACTCAAACTGCTGGTTGGAGTGTAAATTTGTACAGCCACTTTGGAGATCACTATGACAATTCCTCAGGAAAGTAAGAATCAGTCTATCACAGGATCCAGCAATTCCACTCTTAGGCATATACCCAAAAGATCCGTATCCAGGCAACAAAGACATCTATTCAACTTGTTCATAGCAGCATTATTTGTTATAGCAAGAACCTGGAAGCAACCAATATACCCCTCAACTGAAGAATGATTAAAGAAAATGTGGCAATCTACACAATGGAATACTACTCTGCAGAAAAAAACAATGGAATCATGAAATTCACAGCCAAGTGGATGGTACTTGAAGACAACATCCTGAATGAGGTAACCCAGTCACAAAAAGAGGAACATGGTATGTACTCACTCATATATGGATCTGAGACATAGAGCAAAGGATTACCAGCCTATAATTCACACTGCTAGAGAAAACTAGTATACAAGGAACATTCTAAGAGATTCATATAAGGTCCCTCACAGAAGGGGAAAGGGACAAGAGCTCCTGAACATATAGAGAGTAGGGTGGCAGTGAGTGGTGATAGGGCTAGGAGAAAAAGAAGGGGAGGAAAGGAAAGCACATGGGATTAGGAATATTGAGTCAGGGGAGGAAAAGGAGAGAGAGATGGAGGAAGGGAGGGGGAGAGGGAAGGAGGGAGAGAAAGGAAGAGAGACCATAAAAGAGGGAGCCATTATAGGTTTCAAGAGAATACTGACTCTAGAGAAATGTTCAGAGACCTACAAGACTGATCCCAACTAACAATTTGAACAATAGTGGAAAGGCTACCATAAATGCCCTTCTCTGACAATGAGATTGAGGACTAACTTATGCACCATCATAGAGCCTTCATCTAGTAGCTGATGGAAACAGAAGCAGATACCCACAGCTAAACACTGAGACGAAGTGGAATCCATGTGAAGAAAGGGAGGACAAGACCAGGCTACAGAAACCCACAGAGACAGCTGATCTGAACAAGGAGGAGTTAATGGGCCCCAGTGTGATAGTTGTGAACTAGCATTAAACAGACTCATACTCCCTGAACATGAGTCTCAGTTAGAAGGCCTGGGCAGTCTAAGGGACCTTTGACAGTGGAACCACGATGTGTCCCTGGTGCACAAGAGGACTTTTGGAGTACATTCCCCATGGAGGGATACTCCCTTAACCTAGAGTCAGGAGGGAGGGCCTAGTCCGTGCTCCAAATGACTTGACCGATTTAGATGACCCCCTCCTGGAAGGTATCACCCTACATGTGAAGTGGGGGGGGATGGGATGGGAGGGTGGTTGGGGGGCATGGGATGGATGAAGAGAGGGAGGGACATAAAGGGAACTTGGATCCATATGTAAAATTAGAAAATAAATTAATAATTAAATTAAGAAGCTAGTCACCAAAACAGCAAATAATCCAATTAATTCTGGGGTACAGACTAAATAGAGAATTCTCAATGGAGGAATCTAAAAAGGCTGAAAGACACTTAATAATGTGTTCAACATTCTTAGCCATCAGGGAAATGCAAATCAAAACAACTCTCAGATATCTTCTTACTCCTGTCAGAATGGCTAATATCAAAAACACCAAAGACATTTTATGCTGAGTAGGATGTGGAGAAAGAGGTATACTCCTCCACTGCTGGTTGGAGTGTAAACTTGTACAGCTACTTTGGAAGACAATGATATGATGTTTCCTCAGGAGAATAGGAATCAGTCTACCTCAAGATACAGTAATTCCACTCAGGCATATACCCAAAAGATGAACATTCATACATCTGTCCAACTATGTTCATGGCAGCATTATTTGTAATAGCCAGAACCTGGAAGCAACCTTAATGTCCCTCAATTGAAGAGTAGATGGAGAAAATGTGGTACATTTACACAATGGAGCACTACTCAGCGGGGAAAATTAATTCAATGGAATCTTGAAATTCGCAGGCAAATGGGTGGAACTAAAAGAAACCATTCTGAGTGAAGTGACCAACAAAGATAACCCCAACTAATAATCTAAGCAATAGTGGAGAGGCTACCATCCCTGATAATGAGATTGATGACTATCTTATATGCCATCCCAGAGCCTTCAGCCAGTAGCTGATGGAAGCAGAAGTAGATACTCACAACTAAACACTGAGACAAACACCTGGGACCCAGTTGCAGAGAGGGAGGAGTCAGGACCAGGCTGGAGAAATCCACATAAACAGATAACGTGAACTGGGGGAGCTCATTGACCCCAGTTTGATAGCTGGGAAACCAGCATAGGACCAACCCAGACCCCCCTGAAAGTGGGTGTTAGTTGGGAGGACTGGTCAGTCTATGGAGCTCCTGGTAGAGGATTAGTAATTATCATTAGTATATAAATGGACTTTGGGAGCCCATCCCCCATAGAGGGATACTCCCTTGGCCTAGACACATGGGGGAGGGCCGGGGCCCTGCTCCAAATGATATAACAGACTTTGAAGACTACCTATGGAATGTGTCATCCTCCTTGGGGAGCAAAAAGGGTATGGGATGGGGGTTGGTGGGGGGAAACAGGGGAAGATGGGAGGGTAGGGGAACTGGGATTGACATGTAAAACAAGCTTGCTTCAAATTTAAATTTTTAAAAATTATAAAAAATATGAAGAACTCTACTGATGTGCAAGAAATTGGAAGACAGTATGAATAAATTCAGGCTCTTCTTTTTAGAAAATAGTAATGACATCTGATTTAGAAACTCAGTTGTTAGAAATATAAGATGATGCACTATATAATATGGTTAAAATGTTTATGTATATACAAATGCTAAAAACATGCTGTATCAAAGTTGTATTGCATATTTTATACTGTTACTTTATTTGGAAGCATAGGCAAACAATTCATTAAAATAATGTTATAAAAAAAGTTATTGTTGCCAAAAGGTGACTTGGAGGTTTGCTATCATTGTAATAGGCTTCTGAAGTTATTGATATACTAAAATCATTATAATGAAATTGTGAACATTCTTCTGCTACCTGTTATAGTGTAACTATTTCCTTTTGGGTAGTGTAACACTGTCATCATGGAGCAAAGATTTCTGCAGTGACCTAGCATATTCTGGCCAGCAGTTCTAATGATGAGATAAATCAAATAATGCAATGCTGATATCATTTGCTTATAGAAGGATGTGGTGGACTACCAGAAATTTGGTAAAAACTCCATACAATGCTCCTAAACCAGCCCCATAGTATTATATGTTCTTTTTTGTTTGGTTTGGTTTGGTTTTTCAAGACTGGGTTTCTCTGTATTTCTTTGGAGCCTGTCCTGGAACTCACTCTATAGACCACGCTGGTCTTGAACTCACAGAGATCCTCCTGCTTCTGCCTTCTCAATGCTGGGATTAAAGGCATGCACCACCAGCGCCCAGTTGCATTATATGTTCTTGTAGTAGTGTGCTACAGTAAGCAAGAGATAGAAGATTGATGGTGGATGGAACTTTAGTGAGGTAACATTTATGAGTCAGCACCCAACTTGCTGATATCACTACTTCTGAGACTCTCTTTCACACTCAGTAAGTAACCTCAATAAACTCACTGGTTCATGAAGCTGGACTTAGATGAAACTGTTTCTTTGGTCAGTTGGTGCACAATCTGCAGACAATTGATGTTTCCTTAAGTTTCTCCAAGGAAAGTCTTGTAACAAATATTCACTGCACAATGATACACACAACAAAACCAAAGGTGAGTCTAAATGAGCATATGTATAGATAGCCCTTTATATGGATAAAAAGCCATGCAAATGAAGATGAGATGTGTGTCCAGTGGGAAAGTCTGGGTATACCATCTGCATCTCCAGGGGAATCCCTGAAGTATTATAAAATATATTGTCATCCCCAAAGGTAGCCTATATGGGCATTGTTTTAAGATGGCTATGGTGGTTTATAGTGGTAGAGTATTTCATGAAGTGATAGGTTGTAGCACAATGATAGGGAAGCTGGGATGAGAGAAGCAGTACTTAGAACCCAGTTCCCTGGACTGCATAAGACTACATTCACAATAGAATTAAGAAAGAAGTTAATCAGTGACCTCGTGATTTACATATTTCTAGTCAACTTTACTGAGTCACATGGTTCTACAAGATTTTTACCAGGTAAGATAGCTCTATAAAATCTGCGTGACTTATTTATAGCATTATGTAAATCATATGTGTAATAACCTAAGGCAATCCAGAGGAGATGAGAAAAATGAAAGCCATGGTAGTTTGAATGAGATGCTCCCCACAAGTCTTGGGCATTTTCATCCTTAGTCCACAACTGTCAGCTATATTTGGGTAGTCTTACAAACTGTGGCCTTGCCGGAAGAAGTATGTTGTTAGGGGTAGGCTTTGAGTGTTCAAAAGCCTTGAGTCATTTCCAATAGCTCTCTCTGCTTCCTGTTTGTGATTTGGAATATAAGCTCTTAGTTACTGTTCTAGCTGTCTGCTGCCTGCTACCTATGTTCCACATCATGGACTATTATCCTTCTGGAACCATAAGCTAAGTAAACAATTTTTTTCTATAAGTTGTCCTGATCAAGATATTTTATCTCAGCAACAGAAAAGTAACTAATAAAGACAGAGGCCAAACAACAAAACCTGTCCATTTCACATGAAAGCAACTTTGGCAATATTAGTGCTGGAGTCAATCCAGATTCCCTTGGTTAAAGGTTGAAAGAGGAACAGATGCTGTGCTTAGAAGTTTCTGCAATAGCTTAAAGTATGAAGAATAGTACTGAAGGGATGGAAGAATGTGATCATCAAAAATGTCCATTATTGTGAAGGGAAAAAGCATCTAGGAGAACTGGAGTGCAGTGGATGAATATGGGGCTAGAGTGAAAAGGGTTAACCTATGGGTGGAAAAATATCCCCTCAGAAACTATAATATATACCTTTATCCAGTCTTATAAAGTATATTAAATGGTATGGGATTTGTTAGACATAAGTGTCACCTGACTGAGGTGATTTCATCATTGATATAAAAATAAAGTTGATTTTGAGTGGTAGGGAGATATAAAAGCCTGTAAATATAGAGATGAGTCACTCAACCCAAAGCTGTTTCAGCAGGCAAGTAAGCCCTATTCTATGTAAATACTTAGAGGGCTCATTGGATTGGAAGTTGTTACAGGTGTCCTTTCTGCCTGCTACTCTATCCATGATTGCTTTTTTTTTGACCAACTTTTTTCGAGACAGGGCTTCTCTGTATTTTCTTGGAGCCTGTCCTGGCACTCACTCTGTAGATCAGGCTGGCCTCAAATTCACAGAGATCTGTCTGCCTCTGCCTCCCGAGTGCTGGGATTAAAAGCATGCACCACCAACACCCAACTTTCATTGCAGAATCTTAAAAGCAAATTTCACTTTTTTTGACGACATCAGTGAACCTTCAATGATTCTGTCAGCATAATAGTGTTAACAACTGAGTATCTTACAGATTTGGAAAAGTATCTGAAGAAACATAAAGCCAGCACTTAAATGAATAAGGCATTCCCAGATCTTGAGGTTATTGAATCAAATCCCACTGACAGGGATAGACAAATCACCTGTGTTTGAAGGTCACAGAGATTCTAGAAGCACCACAATACTTACTTCTGCTAGTAATGCAATAATTCTGGGATGCATCTGCTGAATATTGTTCTTCTAAGATAACCTCACAACCATATTCCTGTAAGCAATTCCTGTAAGCATATTCCTGTTCCCAAAACAATAACACTCGTATAAAAAAGTAAAAGTTTTACAGGCTTCTGGATAGAATGATCAATCATACTATTCAGGTATGAACTCCACATGTTAATGCTGTCAGAATTCCAGGTATTATTTTAGTGTCATGGTATTTGTAAGCACATTCAACTACTTTGTGATTAGATTTATGGGACACACCACAGGAGAAAACCCATGTTGTTTCTTGTAATCCAGTGCAAACACCTGTGGTTAGGGACATGGGCTGCAGCATATGGTAATACTATTGTTTTGTAAAAAAGGGTTTGATGTGTCTGTCAAGTTGCTTCTAAACATCTGTGCTTTATTTAAGGAGTTAAAATATTGTGAGTATCAATCAAGAGAAACTTCTTTCACTGTTCAAATTTTAATATTATAGACTCGAAATATGATCCAATTGCTGAGAATAAGTGACTTGTGGTGGCACAGTAGCCCAATCTTTAAAGAATCATACATATCTATCACCTTCCCCACAGCTAAGAAAATATCCCAGAAGAGGTGTCAACAAGACTGTAAGAGCTAGGGAAGGAATGTTATGACATAGCTATTCTGCCGTATGACCATTATTATAGAACAAATGTCACTTTTATGAACTCCAAAATTCCTTGGTTCAAAAGGCAACTGGTCCAGACACTGAGATATATAAAACAACATAGTGGTAGTTAGGGGTCTACAGTAATGATAACAGAATTATTGACATTCCCTTATAGGAGAGTAACAAATGCCTCTTAAATCGCTCTAATCCTGCCCCACCCTCCCCAGCTAAGTGTGGACTTGAAGAGTATAAAAAACATGGGAGGTAGTAAGGCTAAGGGTAAGAATCCAATGCTGAAGCTTTTGTAAGGCATCACCCCTTCTGGGGTGGGAAATCCTGTTGATTAAGCTCCTTCTGAGTGACCTACATTCCTGTAATTACCCACACAACCATACTGCTACAAGCATCCCTAACAAATTCATCTATTCACAAAATTTGACTTAGAAACATTCCCTATTAAATAAGCATTCTTTTTTAATCTCTCCATAACATATCACCTCTATTCTCATGTTCTTTATCCCCAAAAGTATAGGCAATATCAACAATTTTGAATGTTTTCTTATACTTCTTAAAATTTATATTTAGTTACTACAAAATAATCAAGTATACTTATGAGATACAATGTAACATTTTTGTAATTTATTTACTGTTCGATATGTATGTAGTGATCAAGTAAGAGTAGAGAATTTCCATTTCTATCATTTGTGTTTGAAACTACTGAGCTATTCAATTTAAGCCCTCCATAAAATACATCATAAATCACTAAGGCCTATAATCATCCTATCATATACTGTTAGAGGGAGGGACCTTGTAAACCATTATGGATGAACTCTTCCATCATGGTCTACTTTGGATCCCACCCCGTTTCCTTGGTAACACTAGTAAAAGCAATCTCTTCTTTAAGATTTAAATCATCATATGAAAAGGTAGGGTTATCAGGGTTTTGTGGCAGTCCATTAAAGAAAATCTATTCCGTCTGCTCTGACAAGTAGAATCTAAGCTCTATGTCTGACCCTGGGTAAAGACCTGACATTGAAAACTACCCCCAAACCATCACATAATATTGTCTCATTCTTTCAAGAGTGAATCCAGCTGTGTCTGTCAGTTATCTTGCCAGGAGCCCACACCATAGGAAAACTGATTCTTCTGATGACAGACAAGAAAAAAGGAGACATACTTCTCCTCTTAATGATATATTGTACTTATTCTTTCCAGAAACCCTTCCCTTGGATGAAGCTGCTTTCAAAGCTTTCATTGCAGAGAACTGCAGAGTCTGCCTGCTTTTCAGAGAAGTATAACGTTTCCATTTTATTTCTCTCTGTCTATCTCTTTTGTTTGATCCTGGCCAAAAGCCTACGCAACACTTTCCATATCACTTTGGGCTTTCTCAGTCTTTTTTTGAAGCCCTGATGCCTCCTGCCATGAAGATACTTTGCTAACCTCCATTGCAGAATCTGCCTGTCAGCTGCCAAGATTTACAAATTACCTGCCCTGTTGTTCTCTCAAAATCTAATAAAATTGCCTTTGAGCTTCTTTCTGACACCATCTTAAAGATTTTTCTTTTATTGAAGAGACTATGGGCTATCCAAAAATAATCCCAACTGCATTCAGTAACAGTGCTTCAGAATATAAGAACGGATTCTTTCTGTATAGCTGCATTTTGATATTTATCATTGACTCTCATCATGTTATCCTTCTTAGCCTGTACAAACTAGTATTCTGTGCTGTTTGACATTGAGAATAATTTTATTTTTTCCACAGGTAAGAAAGAATGTGCAGCATGTTTTGTTCTGTATATTTTATTTCACTCAATACATCATCCTCCACTTCCATCCACTTTGTCCTATGTGACAGAATTGTTTTCCTTATATGGCTACGTAATACTTATGTACCTCCAATACATTTTAATTATCAATCAATCCAGTGATGAACACTTTGAGTCCAATTATTGGCTACAATCAATAATGGAATAATAAATATGAAGGGATAGGTTTCCCTCTTGATGTTATATCCTTTGGAATATATCAACAAGTAAGATACTTCAATACTAAGGAAAACCCATATTTATTTTCTTGAGAAACCATTATATTATTCTCCATTATGGGTGTACTAATTTACACTCTAACTAACTGTATGGGAAAAGTCCTTTTATCTCTCCATTTCATTAACATTTATTATTCAACGTCTTTGATAATAAACATTCTTATTTGGGCAAGATATCTCACTTTGATTTTCATTAGAATTTTCATTATGTTCAGTGATGCCTAATAAATTATGCATCTTTTTTTTTGAAAAATGTGTTGCAATTAATATACTTATTTTTAATTGTTTTTTTTTTTGTTGTTGTTGTTGTTGTTGTGGAATTTCTTGTTCCTTAAATATTCTATTAGTTTTATCTTACAAATAGTTTACAAATATCTCCCTCATCCATCACTCTATTTTTTAATAGAAATAATACGCTTTCTCATTGAGAAATGGCTCCAAACACCAATAAAGGAACTAAGTACCTGGCCAACTGGGGCTAATGCCAAACAAGAGCAAACTCATAACCCAAGGTTTCTTGTTAGCATATATTCACTTTAGGCTTATGCATTCCACAAACACTGTCATCGTTAATTTTCTTTCAGGTCTTATCCTCAGGTTACATTTTGAAAAATTTAAACTGAAACAGAAAACTGCAAGTCTGCAAGTTTAGGCAGATAGGATTATATATCAAAGATAACATGTATTGTCAGAATTATTTTCCGTATACCAGTCTTGCGGTGATATTTTGTTTGTGCTCTAACGAATAAAGCTTGCCTGAAGATCAGAGAGCAGAGCTAGCTACTAGTTAACCATAAAGGTCTAGAGAAAGACAGGAAGTAAGATGACTAGGCAGAGAGAGGAATATAAGGTGAGAAGACAAGAGCTTAGCCTCTTTTTAGCTGTGAGGTTAAGTAAGTAAAGTGGCTGTGGTTTCTCCTTTTTCTCTCTGATCTTTCAGCATTTACCCCTACATCTGACTCGGGGCTTTTATTAAGACCTTATTAGAACTTGTGCTACACAATTTTTTTTATAATTGTTACACAGGGACATCTTGACTACCTGGTGGAATTATGATTTTCCTGACAAGAGCATGAATGGTAGACAAGAACTTGATGATCATTGTGAACCTATGCTGCCTTCACATTTTGAATTTCCCTTTGGGGTGGGAATCAGGACCTAATTGCTGCCCTTAAGTTAGCTCTATCACCTTTGTCAAGGGATGGAGCATAATGACTGATCAGTCCCAGTGAATAAAAATATACACCCAGCATCCTAAATTTCCCTTACCTCTAACAGACCTTGTATGCTTTGGCGACAGTGCTCCTTTAACTAAATTCCATTTGTGAGACTTACTATCTCCTAAGCAAATCAAATAATAAGCCTTTTATAACATCAAATTTATCACATTGAGTTTCTTCTATGTCAGCATCTTTATGTTATTTGTTGTTTCCTTTTCGGAAAAGTTCACTGGTATGATACAATCCTATTTGTCCATTTAAATTTCGCTTCCTATGCTTTGAGGTCGCTATCCAATGACATTCTGAAATAAATTATTTTTGGCATCTTTGGCAAAGATTAGTTGTCTATAACTTGTAGAGTTCTTTATAAAATTCTCATTTTATATTTTTGGCCTATGTATCTACTTTTAGGCTAGTATCATGTTGTCTTATTGAACATGTGGTATATATAGATACCCTGTGGTATACATTGAAATCAAGTGTTGCAATACTGAATTTTTGATATTTTATGTCTTCACATAAACTTTAAAATGTTTCTGTAGTTCTGTGAATAATATCACTGGTATTTTGAGGGGAAGTGCATTAAATTTGTATGTTGTTTAGATAATATGAAGATTTTAATATTATGATTGTTTTTTATCTGAAAGCATGTTAACTCTTCCTATCATTGTGTATATTCTATAATTTCTTAAATTGTTCTTAAACTTCATTTTGTTCTTAGGAACTTAGGAAGATGTTATTTGTAGTCATTATGAGGTTTACTTCACAATTATTGGGTTGTTCATCATGGGAATACAAACATGGCATCGATTTTTTGTATGCCCAATCTTTATCCTGCAAATGTACTGAATTCATTCATCATTTCTAAGAGTCTTTTTTGTAAGGTTGCTATTTGTTTTGCTTTGAGACATAGTTTTCTTACAGTGGAGGCCATGCTAGAACTCTCAATGAAGTTAAAGCTGGCCTAAAACTTTAGATTCCCCTATACCAGCTTCTTGAATGTTGTAATTATAGAGGTGCATCACCATCAACAAATAGAGTCCTCAGGTTTTTCTTTAAATGGAATAATTCTATCTGTAAAGTGGACTAATTTATCTTCATTTATTTTCATTTTTCTTGTATTTCTTTATCTTAATTTCTCTTCTGTGTCAAATAAAAGTAGTGAAAATCGGCACCTCAATCTCATAACATTATTAAAAGAATCCACTTAATATTTTCCAGATTAAACATAATATTGGCTATGATGTTGTTATATATGTGGTTGATTATATTGCCATGCTTATATTTAATTTGGGGGGGATCTTTCATCATGTAAGAATACTGAATTTTATTTGATGCCATGAGAATTATATAGCTTTTGTCATTCTGATTAGTGTTTTATCAAGATACTTATTTCTATAATCTTTACTCTTAATCATCCTTTTGTTTTGGATTATAAATTTTGGTTATGCTGTGCTGAAACTTTAGTTTTTTAAAATAAATCATCTATTTCTGAATGGATTTCTTCAAAGATCTATTGCTTATTCAGTAGAATTTTATTTTGGTTTCCAAGTATACATAATTTTAAGTTCCCTTCAAGTACTTTCTACTTTCAATTCATTATGGTAAGAAATATGAATTTTATGATTTGGATTTTCGTTGTTTTTTTTAATATTTTTTGTGGTCTAATCCTATAATCTGTTCTGTAGAATGTTCTACCCATTGATGAGAACAACCTATATTCTAAAGCTGTCTGATAAAATTTTTATGGGGACCATTTGGGCAAGGTATAATTTAACTCTGATATTTACTTTTATATTTTATTGAGTGGGAATCCTATACATGAATATAATGTGTTATAACTGTGTCTACTCCCAAATAACACCTGTTCAATTTCACCCAATATCGTCATCACAACTATTCAATTCCAATTTCATGTATCATGTCATCAGTAAACAATAAAGAAAATAGTCAAGGACATGGCCATAAGACAACCTAATGGAAACATTCCTTCATTTTAGTTCCTTCCTCCCATATGATTCTAACAGGGCAGTTGTTTATATGAATTGACAGTGGCTATACTGTAAGCATGAGACCTGTATATGATTAAGCCAGAATAGAAGAGGACAAGGCCAGGAAGACCTAAAGAATTATTGACAAAATTTTCCCAATTTTGTTAAATTTCATGTTTCCTTTTGAGACATGCTAAATTCCTTCATTAGTTTTTCTTTCCTTGGGATATTTAAGCCTTATTATTACATATATCTTATGTCTGTCTATACATTGTTATTTGTACAACTGGTAGATATTTTGTGCAAATGTCATAGTGTTTCTTTTCAGTAAAACTTTTATCAGATGTTTCTTAAGGTGTTCCTTGGCAAGGCCATATTATCTTTGGTTCCATTTTGGCAATATAGCGTTGTTTTGTGTCACTTCCTCAACTGTCATTATTGCTTTGTTTGAGTTGTGTGAAGAAGTGGGGTTAAAGAGTCTACATGTTTCTTCAAGTTACATAGTAAAGGGGTATATCAGTTACATCAAATTAGTATGCGTAGCAGTACAAGCAGGGTATCTGTTGGATAGTTATACTTGTGGGTCTGATTAGTGCATTGAAGTGTACATGAACAATGGCAGAAATGATTCTATCATTTTCCGGAGACCACACAAAAACAAGAGCATTTCAGCATGCCCGGGTTTTTGCAGTACTATATTGTATAAGTATAATCATCAACCATATTAGGGTACTAGTGAGTATCCATGAGCCAATCAATTGAAGAGCTAACATTCTAGAAGATATATTATATAGTTCAAATGGCAAACAACAACAGATATCTGTATGATGTTGTACATGTCTTTTAGGCTCTGCAGCTATGTGTATCTGGAGTCACTGTTCTGTATCTGGAAAGATGAAACTCTTATCGCAAGTCCATGGTTGTCTACCTATGTAGCACAGGGAATAGCTCTCTCTGGAGACTTCATAGTACTAGAGTCACTTAAGCATCCACAAGCAATGAAGAACAGACTGTATAATCTGGACCTGTCAATCTCTGGCAATGTGCAGAGGTGAAGTAATTTTAATGGCTTGAAAATGGGAGTTTTGCATGCTAGTAGTGATGGGAAGTGATTGGATTTAGTTGCAAAATGTCATAAGTAGAAGTTCACTATGTACTCCACTCACCCCTCTGAAACATTAATGTAATTCAAATGCCTCATCAATTTTCTACCAAACTCAGGATCTATGATTTTTTGTCCAGATTTCCAGGAAACAAAATGTTAAGATGTTCTTAATGCTAGTTTGGTCTCCCTTGGTCCCTCTGTGGCACCTCTTTTGCCTTACTCTCAGAGGCGTACTTTTCTAACTTTAACCTACTCTTGAAAAGGGTAACAGGGAAGTTGACATAAGGCACATTATTCTTATTATCAAACCATTAAATTGTGCTTGTTCTATATTTTCTTCATGTTGTTTTATCTTCACTGTATCCTAGCACTCTCGTTCACATACTCTAAATCTAACATGTTCTTCCATCTTTAATCTATCTCTCTCTCTCTCTCTCTCTCTCTCTCTCTCTCTCTCTCTCTCTCTCTGTGTGTGTGTGTGTGTGTGTGTGTGTGTGTGTGTGTGTGTGTGTGTGTGTGTGTAGGAAACAAACCATTATCATTAGTCATCCAGTCATTTGAAAAAAACTCTAAACCTGATTTTGAGACTTGAGCTATCCTATTTCCAAATTAGCATATTTATCTACTTAAAGTACATCTCTACCTGATTGCCTCATGGGTACTTTAAGAAATTAAGTACATTTAATCATATTTTTCCTTATCCTTAGCCCCATCCATTCTTTTAAAAAAATTTTAAATGTTTTTAATTGAAATAGAACTACATACCTTCTACCTTCGTTTCTTCCCTTTACACCCTCTCAGTACCTCTCCCTTAAACTCCTCCCATGCCTCCCCTGAAATTGAAGCTTAGTTTCCTTTGATTTTATACATACATGTGTATATATATATATATATGATTATATACAATTATATATAATTTGCATGTATTTGTACAAACGTGTGAGTGTATGTATGTGTGTGTGTGCAAGTGCGCATGAGCATGCATGTGTTAATATACTGTTTATGATCTAATCAGAATGCAAAGAGAGCCATACTAGTTAGCCACAGAAACTGGGCAGTCATGGCACACACTTTTAATCCCAGAACTCAGGAGACAGATGCAGATGGAATCTGTGAGTCCAAGACCACCCTGGGATACCAGAGAGTGAATCACTCTAAAAGAGAAACAGAGCTCATGCCTTTGATTCCAGCACTAAGACAGGAGCTCAGGGTCTCATGCTGGATTCTGGCAATTATTCTACAGCCATATTGAGAATAGGATCTCCCCAGCCTTAGTAGAGATAAAAGCTGTGGGTCAGATATACACTCAGGGGTCTCTTGGCTTTGAATTCAGGTTGTACTTGCAACATGAGTTTTTTTTCCTACACAATCACATGTGTGTTGATCAAACAAGTGGCAATCCTCTCTCTCTTTCTCTGTCTTTCTCTCTCTGCCTGTCTCCACACCCCTCCATGGGCTTTCACTACAGCCCCTCTCCTCAGACTGCTACTGTCAGCTCACAGCCACAAGCTAGTTCTCTGATCAGACACAACACCTCAAAGTTTACTGACATTGTCAGCAGATTTGGTAGACACTTGGGAATTCTTAAAGGGAGGAATTAATTTAAAAAATAGTTTTTCCCACGTCAAAAATGGTAAACACTATTCCAATGAAGAGGGTTAAGTCTCTGAATGATTTGACTGATTTAAAAATGGAAAAATTAAATAAAAGGATAATCAACTGGGATTGACATACTGTTAATTATCTTTTTGATGATTTTTATTGTTGGTTTGATAATTATTGGTTTATCTCTAAAAATCTTGTTTGATGTGAGTACAAAAGATACAGGCCTTAAAAATTCTTAGTAAAGCAGATATTCAAATCCAGACAGAAGAATTTAATGGAGAAGCAAGTTCAGCATTGCATTATATGGTTAGAGAGAAACAGCCTATGGTTTTCAAAATCAACTTTAATTTATCCAGTAACGTTACAGGAATTGCCAAATGATAGATGATCTGTAAGAGTAAATTGGACTCCTATGACAATGTTATATTTAAAGAAATTCAAGTAAGCATTAGTCTAATATGACATGAATTCATCATTTGTGAAGCAGATGTTAAATTCCTGTTCAGTTTTGTACTAGAATTATCCATAAAGACTGGATAGACTTGGTTATTGCTATCATAGAGCCTGGTCACAATTACAATGGGGTATCTAGTACAGAGAGAGGCTAAGAGCAATTGTGTAAAGCTAAAGAAATGGAACTTTCGCAAGATCAACTTCTTGGAGAAGGAGATTATGCTACTATAGAAAGGCAATCTCTATATGATGACCATGCCTTGAATTTATGCCATATAACAGCTTTGAATGCATGGGGCAGAATTAGGAAAGAAAATTGAATCATTTACTAAAGTTATACAGGGGGACCAAAGGAAGCCTTCACAGGTTTCTTACAAAGATTAGCATCAGAAAATGTAATAATAACAGATTAAGAAGCTAGACAAATAATAATTGAATCTCTAGCTTTTGAAAATGTTAATGCACAATGCAAAATAATTAGGCCTTTACAGGCAAAGTCAGCACCTTTGGAGGAATGGATCCAAAATATTGAATTTCATGACCATGGTAATGCATGGATGAGAGAAGTTTGAAGAAAAATTGAAATGAAATGTTATATGTTTCAATTGTGGCAAAGTTGGTCACTAAAAAAGGATTGTAAACATGGTGTTCCTAGAAACAATGCACTAGAGAGGTATATAAAGAGGAAGAAAAGGGTCTCAAGTAAGATTCAGTTTCCAGTCATAGGAAAGATAGGATCTCCATTTCAGCCTTATTGGAGGTAAGTGCTCTTTGGTGGCTTGGTTGCTTTCCTTCTCTGATCTTCAGTTTGAATCCTAATAGCTGGCTCTGTTTTTTTAATATTCATGCTATATGTAAGTAAAATCTGTTGAAATATATTTTTGTTGGTTGTGTGTATATGGGTTCAAGGTTAACTACTAGGATGGTCAATACATAAGAAAAAAGAGGGACAAATAATACCAAGGTTGGCTTGTATTTTATATTTATTTAACTAAAGTTATGCAAATATATGCATATGTACATTCATGCATTAGCATATATAATGTCTAAATGGTATACTCATATGTGCACATGTATATATATATATGTATATATATGTGTGTGTGTGTATGTGTATGTATTATGTATATGGAAATTAAACCACTTGTGTTGACAATACTCTCCAATAAGAAGTACAGAGTAATAAAATCTCTAGTACCAGATACTATAAATCTCTTTTCAAAGGGTTTGTAACTTCTAAAACAAATAATGTAGACTATCAATGTAGCCTTTGGTTGCTCCTCAGAGGGTGAGGGTGGGTTCCTACTGCTGAAGACACTTGATTTCTCCATGTTTATTACACACATTTGTGGTGTCTTCAGCAATGGAATTTTGCTGCCATGTTCTATAAGGAAACTAAGAGCAATTTGAAATAGTCTGTAATGTTTGCAGCCTATGGAGAACCATTGGTGGACAACTCAAAAGAAGGTAACACATTCCTGGTACTTAGACTTTTATTTGGCAGTGTGTGTGGTATATATACACTTGTGGTATTGTTCTCCCATTATAGGGTAACTCCATTTTAACTGCCTTTATATACTTGTATGTATTTTAAAAAAAAACCTCTTACTGTAGTGAGTTACCATATGGCTTTTTAAAAGGATTTTATTTAAGTTATCCCTCTCCACAATCCCTCCTCAAATTCTTAATTTTATGTCTTCATCATTTTAGTCTCTCTCAAAACTCCAAGAGAGTAGCATTTCCTCTTCCACTTTTCTGTTTTCCATTAGTCCTCCAGCCTCATTTATTATAGCACTTTATAACTATTGGTTACATATGTTACTTCCATGTGTCATTTTGAACCCCATGAATTATAGCATTGTTGTCTTACTTATTTGTACTTCTATAGAGTCCATTACACAAGAAAACACATAATCAAGACTCCCATACATTGAGGTCTTTTTCCTCCCTATTACACATAAAATCATAATGGCAACAATGTTTTTAAAGTAAGGATTACTCTTCTCTAAAATTTGATGTTTTATTAATTGTTGAGAAAATGAAGAAAAGATCCACTTAATTGTTTACAAATGTCAACAAAAATCCCTTAATTTCAATGTAGATATACATGAGTTAGCATCTGATGTTAACTGACACATTCTGGATTAAATTATAAATGACTTATAATGGTTCTTTCTTAATTTATAAGTTACTAGGAAAAACTTACACAGAGAACAACTCCAAAGTAGGAGGCTACTTCAGATATACAATAGCATTGTAACATGAAAAATAAAAGACCTAGAGACTGATATTGGGGTTCGAACTTCAAGCTGATGGTCAGAAAAGAAAAGTAGCATACCAATAGCTCTTACCACTACCTCAGGCTGAAAGGGCTGATCCTAATGCCTTTCCTCAGCATGGATGGAGAATCCTGAGACTGAAAATCTTCCTATCCTCATGTGGCTGACGAATGAATGCCTGATACTGAGACATTGCTCCTGTCTTATATACCTCTCATTATATACCTGGGATTAAAGGTGTGAGTTCTAATTCTTTTTTAAAACGATTCATTCTAATGTATCCCTGGGTGGCCTTGAGAGATTCATCTACCTTTATCTCCTGAATCCTGGAAATAATGGTGTGTACCACCACCTACTAACAGCTTGTGGCTGACTTTGCTTTCTGAATCCTCAGGCAACCATTACGAAATCATAAATAATATATCACTACAAGTGATCCTAACAGTAACGTCATTACATTCATGCATATACTATCTTGTTGAAGAAACAGACTAGAGAAGATGTTACAAAAATTAGTGATATAAGTAGTAAAAAAAAGGTTCATATGGTTACTTAACAACAAAGTAACAGCAGAATTCTAGTAGTTAATTTGCATCACTTATGTGTTCTTGGGTAAGTGGTGAACTATTATTACATACAACAATGAAAGCAAATGCATAAAGGAAAAAACTCTAAGTTGGATCCCACAAAAATTTCAATGTTATGTTTAACAACATACACTGTTTAAAAGAAAATGCATGCCACAGATTGAAATAAAAGATTCATAAGGAAACCAAGCATTGGTGGCTCACTCCTTTAATCCCAGCACTCAGTAGGCAGAGGCTGATGGATCTCTGTGAGTTCCAGGCTAGGCTGGTCAATAGAACTAGTTCCAGGACAGACTTCAAAGCCACACAGAGAAACGCTGTCTCTAAAAACCACAAATTTCATAAATTATATTTAATAAAACATTATTATCCTAGGTAAACAAAGAAACCTCAAACCTGAACAATGTAAAAGCAACCTGTTTGAAGAATCTAGAAAAGAATCTAAATAAGTCCATCAATAAAGAACACATGAAGTTTAAAAATGTATACAAAGAGATATTCAACATCATATATTATTAGGGAACTAAAAATTATACACATTCATACATACATACATACATACCCATATATATATACATACCCATATATATATGTACCCATATATATATATATATATATATATATATGTGTGTGTGTGTGTGTGTGTGTGTGTGTGTGTGTGTATACAGACTGTCGTGTCATCTTTTCTTATTTCAAAAAAAAATTATTCTACTAAAATTTCACTACTAGAACTCCCTCTTTACAAATGTTTCTAGTCCTCCTCAAGTGAAGGAACACATTTAATTAGATTAACACGTATATTTAACTGTTCTTTATATGTGATACTATGCAACCTTTTATTAAGACCATACATTGCATTATGTGTTATTAATGGAGGCTTTAGTTTTGTGATTCATATGGTTTACATAAAAAACTTTTCTAAAAATACTATATATTAAAGCATTGCTCCATGTTTTCTAATATTAATTGAAGAATGATTGGGTCATGAGGATGCTAATGCTCATAAGTTCTTGAATCTTTATAGATGCATTGTAGAGCATGCCTTGTATTTCTTTCTATTTCCTGTGCATTGTGAGCTGAGTGGCTTTGTCCTACCATATATTCACCACAGTGATGTTTCCTCTTGTCAAAGGAACTGAGTGCTCAATCAAAATGCCTGTACTGATATATCTGAAGTTGTAAGCCTAAGTATATGCTTTTTCTTCTCATCTGCTTCTTCACATCTATTTCTTATAGAGATAAAAATCAACTAACAGTGATGAATCTCCTCTTACCTATTAGCTTTGTTCATTTTGTTGTTGTTGTTAACTTTTATAAAACATATATCATATAACATCAAATCTGACTGCCTTGTCCAGGAGGATCTTTGTTTATCTGCTCAAAACTACAGGTACATTTTGGAATTACTACAAAAATAAAATATGGCCCCTTTTACATATTTATTAATATGATATATATAATATGTAGTTAATATATATGCACACACATACACAAACACACACACACACACACACACATATATATATATATATGGTACCAGAGAATGGGATACACACACACACACACTCACTCACACACACACACACACACACACACATATATATATATATATATATATATATATATATATATATAAAGTAGCTTGTTAAAATCACATTAAATTGCATCTAACTAATTCACATGAGAAAATATACTAACATTGTAATATACACTATAACATGCATAAGGCTGCTCTGAAGGTCATGTGTGAAATCATGTTGAAAATTAAACTCAAATAGTATAGCCCAGAACTAAAATGTTCTAAATATGAATATATAGAATTATTCTATTGACATGGAGTCAAGACTTAATACTTTCAACTTTGGTTTAATGTCTATAAATTTGAGGAGTGAACAGTGTTTCAATACATACAGGTACAGCTAGTGTAATAACAACTAATGTCATTTGGATATGATTTTTATCACTTAAGGTACCACTGTAATCAAAGCCTTTAGAGCCTCAGGGCAGTGCTATGGTGTGGTGATGGAATATTTAAAAGATGGACACAAACAGAGGTCTTTAGATCACTCAAAGATGAGATAAGAATCAATGAGATCCCAGTGAGTAGAGAGGGAGTTAGGAGAAAGAGAAGGGGGAGGAGAGGACAACATGTGGGACTAGGAAGATTGAGTCAGGGGATGAATAGAAGGCAGCAATAAGATAGATAGATAGATAGATAGATAGATAGATAGATAGATAGATAGATAGATAGATAGATAGAAAAGAGATACATAATATAGGGAGCCATCATAGATTTAAAGAGAAAACTAACTCTAGAGAAATGTTCAGAGACCTACAAGTAACAATCTGAGCAACAGTGGAAAGGCTACCTTAAATGAGATTGATAACTAACTTATATGCCATCATAGAGCCCTCATCTAGTAGCTAATTGAAACAGAAGCAGACACCCACAGCTAAACACTGAACTGAACTCCTGGAATCCAGTTGCAGGGGGAGGAGTGATAAGAAAATGGGGACAAGACCAGGCTACAGAAACCCACAGAGACAGCTGACCTGAACAAGGGGGAGCTCATGGACTCCCAGACTGATAGCTGGGAAACCAGCACTGGACTGACTCAGACCCCCTTAACGTGGGTCTCAGTTAGAAGACCTGGGAAGTCTAAGGGGCCTCTGACAGTGAAACCAGGATGTATCCCTGGTGCAGGATAAGTCTTTGGGAGCACATTCCCCCATGGAGGGATACTCCCTTAGCCTAGAGACAGGAGGGAGGGCCTAGTCCCTACTCCAAATGACTTGGCAGATTTTGATGATCCCTCCTGGAAGGTATCACCCTCCCTGTGGAGTCCAGGGTGAGATGGGAGGGGGACCAGGGGCATGGGAGGGAGGAAGATGGAACTGGGATTGATATGCAAAATAAGAAATATATATTGAACTTGAAGCTTCCAAAAGAAAAAAAGACCGAGCTAAGGCATATTTTACAGTACTGTAGTCACAGACCTTTATAAGTCTGTGTGATTTTCTGAATTTCTCAGAAAAGCATAACTTTTCCTTTTATTCTATCTCTTCTAATCATATTTTATCTGATCCTTTGGGCTCCCTTACTCCTTCTCTAATGCTCCCCTCTCTCCCTGCCATGTGGCTGCGTGCAGTCATGTGGAGGACCTTGATGCAGGTAGCTCAATCCATATGGCTTCTTTAATTTCTCTTCTCATTTCTGCTCTCAAGGCCATTGTTGGTATTTACACCTTGCCTTTCCTAATGTGTTTTCCTTTTAAACGGTAATGGAATTATACTTGATCTTACCTGGAGATTGAACACAGGTCATCAAGCTTGGTGTCAACCACCTTTACCAAGTTAGCCATCTCACCAGCCCCAAAGAAAGATCTCCAAAAACATTTGCTTGTTTATTGTTTGTTGTTTTATGTGTTTTATGTTTAACATTCATGAACTTATGTGTAACACACATGCAGTGCAGTGCTCATGGAGTTCAAAAGAGGGACTAAGTATGTGTGAAACTGATGTTACAGGAAACTGGACTGGGATCCTCTGCAACAACAGTAGGCACTCGGCCCCAAAAAGAGGGATTTTTAAACCAATCAAAATCATCTGTGAGCTTGTATATTTCAAAGGGTCCCTAAGACATGAAATCCAAGATTGGATCATAATTCTATATTTTGTCATAGCTATGATTGATTCTTGTCATTATAGTTCTTGAAAAATTATGCTAATTTGTGAACATCCATTCTTAATACCATGTGTTTGCCCTATAACATACTAAATAAAGGAATATGCTGCAGGAAAAAAAATACAGAAATAAGTTATAGTCTGTTTCTTTATGAATACCATGTCAGATATTTTCATTATGGTGATGAAATGCTGCCTTCTAATACAACTATTTTCTTGTGTACTAAAACAATGGCTATAATTTGAATTAAAATTAATATTAGACTAAATAATACCCAAATCCACTACATATTGAGAGAATAAATATAATGTGTTCCTCAAGTTTTAATAATTGCTACTTGTTTGATATGAAGTAATGTATTAAGTATATCTATTATAATAACATGTAGCACTACATAAAACTCAAATAAATAATATTTAGCAAACTATTAAGTAATGCAATATATACAGAGTTTCCAAAGTTTATTGTACAACAACTAGTGCAAAAACTTCCTGAGCCCAGGAAACATTCAAGGTAATTATTAATCAACAGAAATTTAAACACAAATTTTCTGTGTTTGTTGCAGAAGTTCAATGATGATATAAATTATTCTTTTACAATATTTAACTTAAATGAGGACTGAGTGAATTATTCATGTATTTTTAAATAAATTGTGATACTTAAATAGCATATATTCAAATTGAGATACAACTCCTAAATCAAAATTAGAAAATTATATAACCACCATATTAAATGTGGCAAATTTGTTGTACTAAACATTTCTATTATAAGAAATGTGTCATATTGTACATATGGACTCAATTAACTTAGCTCTAAATATAAACATAGAAATTTTAAAATAGTATTATAATATATAATACAATATTTTCCTTTTGTTTTTTGCTTTTTAATTAATATTCTTATTTTATTTTATTTTTATTATTTCTTTTTAAGTTTTTTATTGGTGGATACTACAAGGGTGAAGGACATATAAGGAGGGACTGAGAAATGAGAGACACTGTGGTACATGAGGTAAAATTCCCACAGAATCAATTAAATTTAAATTTAAAAAACTGGTATTTGATGACACACCTATCTAATGTACTGGATATTGATAAACACACACACAAACACAGGTAATACAGCTATTTACTTAACAATTCTTCAGTATATAAAATAGGGAAGACATTATAAGAAACCCACCCATACCAGAGTCCTAAGAAGAAGGTACTAAAAGTATTTACAGGTTAAGAAAACAAGGCATGTTAAGACAAATAATTACTTTGGAGACATCATGTAGTGTTGTTCAACTGGGATTTAAACAGAAGCAGTAAAATTCCTAAGCTGCAGTCACAATAAACTGGACTGTCTTTACTCTGTGATAATAAAAATGGTACTTCCTATTTGCATACATTATGGTGTTATGTGCTTGTTCAATTGTTTTATTATTTCCTATTAGTTGAACTAGTTTGTGCTATGATATTTTACTTTTACATTATGTGAATGTAGTATTAGCATCGTTAATCTGCTGTTCTTTCTATATTTGCACAAATAAAAATAATCTTTATAATCCAGCATTGTTTTCATATCAAGTGCTCAATTTGTTAAATTACTTTAAAGTCTAGTCTGTTATCTATTCCAAGTTTGAATTATTATTGAAAAAGTTGATACTTTTAACCTGGAAAAAATAATTAAAGTGGTGGTCATGATAATTATTAGCATGATAACATATCATATTAGTAACCACCACTTTCTTAACATTTAATACTTAAATGTAACATTCAATAATACTTCATTTTCAACCAATTATAAATACAAAAATTACCCAAGGATTATTGGGATGCACTCAATTATTAAAAAAAAACTATGCTATTTAATATGGAAGATACTAATATTGACAAGAGAGTTAATAGGATTCATAAAATATGATTGGTCTGAACTAGAATATACTCTGTGAAATAATATACCACATTTCAAAGGTTTCAAAATAAAAATTTCTCCTAAATGAATAGAAATTGAAATTCATTACTAATTTTCCTTTATACTTACATTAGCACTGAGCCAAACCAGCTACTTGCATCGGAATTTACATAATTTCATCAGAATGAGAATTGGAAAATGGTGGTTAAATGAAAACTGAAAGTGTAGAATTTATTCAAAGTCAGTTTATTAATTTTCAAAACTTGGATAAAGATAAGTTTCTTTAATGGACATTCCAGTTGTTTCCTTTTCCTATTTCTAGGCAGAATCTAAGTATCTGTCTCTTTGATGAAAGTACTGATATGTGTATTTAATCAACTTCATAGGACAAGTAGTTTTCTTTTACAGATTCAAGCTATGAGTCTATTATTGTTCTCTATATATTAACACAATTTACTTTTGTGTACAATTATTTTATTTGTATGTTTCTCCACTAATATAATTTAAGTAATAAAAGGGTATCATAATACACAACTGGTTTATAAGTAATTCTATTTGTATCTGGTTTTGATTTTGTATCTGGTGATTTCTACAAATCACATATGCATACTGTGAATTTTCCTATTAGAGTCATTGCTATCTGGTAATAGATTTTCAGGAACTTTTCAGTAATCAGCTTCACAGCCACTGATGGCAAATAACACCAAGAATCAGGTACTAAAGTACCCAAGGAAAGAGGGATCACAATACATTCATTTGATGGAAATTATAATGATCTTGTTAAAAAATAGATTAATTTACATAAGAGCAAATACTACTGCATAGAGCTATCTGTGAATTCATAGTCATAGGTTATCCAAATTTTGAAAACTCACATTGATAATGTCTTTACATCCTGTATGCTAAGATAATATGCAAAAGTTTATATCCACATTAAATTTTAATGCATTTCAGAAAAAGTAACATTAACTTGTACTTACACAATTCTAATTTAGGTATTGTTCAGCACTGGGTCATGTTTCATAAAAATATTGCGTTTAGTTTGTGTTCTAGTATATGTGGGCACTAATACCAATAGATGGTAAATGCCCTCTGAAGAAATGGTCCAAATATTTAAAAAGGCAGGCAAAATGGGTTCATTTTGTGAGTTTTGCTTTCTTTTAAATAAGAAATGCTGATAGTAGGTAACCACACTGAGTCAGCATTTTAACACAAGAGCAGCTGTCAATGATGATTTTCTGATTAAAAAAAAAACTTCAAATTTATTAAAAATTGGATATTTAGTATTTTAGAGAAGTTTAAGCCTTTAAGATTTGGGTTGAAATTATTGCTCAAAATTTGCTAGCTATGGGAATATAACAAGACAGTTGTTCATTATGAAAACTCTATATATATGTTTAATAATTTATATTTTATTTAAGGGGAATGTGTGTGTGTGTGTGTGTGTGTGTGTGTGTGTGTGTATACATCTGAGCACATGTGCCACAGCATGAGTGTGCAGATCAGAGGAGAACTAGAGGGAGTCAATTCTCTCTTATCTTCACTTGGGTACCAGGCACCAAATTCAGATAGTAAAAGTTGGCAGCAAAAACCTTGAGTCTCTGATCCATTTCCCAGCCATTGTTGAAAAATTGATCATGTACTTTTTATGAGGATTTAATAACACAGTAAATTTAAAGTATTTAACAAATACTGTCTCATTGTTTTTGGCTAACTAAATATCACTAGCTGTCATAATACAAAATTATTTTTATTATAGATCTATACATTTGAACTCTAAAATCTTTTCAAAGTTTCATAATATTTGTATGTCAGAGATTAAACACCACATAATATTGGAAGAAACATTTGCTAGGAATTACAACTTAAAAAAAAATCTCATCAAATCTACTCAGTTGTATTATTTTATTTTCATTCTTTTAAGTAATAAATATCTGAAAAAAGCAATCAACTCTTGCATTCATGTCAGAGACTGGTTCAGAATTCATGATTTCTTAATTTAGAGTGGGAGTTTGTTCGGTGAAAAGTCCCTTCAACTGCTTTTTCAGGTTCAAACAGTCAATTTTTATTGAGAGTAAAGATCTATGAACTCTGAAGATTAGATGAATGGGAAACCATCTGCAAGTTTTGGGAAAAAAGGGTTAAGAACTTTAATACATCTGGGCATTCATTTAATTCATTACTTTCTTAACTAAAATATGTGCCACTAGGTACTTCAAAGGGTACAAAAAAGTACTACCCCCATTTAGAGTTTAACTTTACAACAATATGGTGCACAACTAATGCCAATAGAAAGCAAACATGTCATGTATGTCCTAATTTACCTTTCAGTGTTCTTTGGTACCTAAATGGAACACTACTCTTTTGAGAAACCTGTGTACACAAAATTCAAATGTTTCCATGGGATGGAAGATAACATAAATGAATGAGTTGGGCATTGTATTCTATGCTAAACTTTAAGCATTCATTTATGGTAACATAGGGCTATTCAACTTTAACTCTGAGAATATGAACTCAAGAACATCAGATTTTTTGTTTTTTTTTTTCCCAAGAATCTAGAAACTCAGATTTATTTAAATGTTTCTGACTTCTAAATTACAGCAACTGCTACAAATTGCTGGCACATTATACAGACTTGATTTCTGTACTATAATATGAGCTATTTATTGTTTGTTTTATCCACTAGACAGAAAACTTATTCTTCTATTTTATTTCCCACATTTTAATATCTGTAAAAATTAATACAGTGTCTAGTACATAGTATGGTTTACTAAATGTCTGATAAAGAAATATATAAACAACTGAGTATTTCAGAACAATTCAGATATGTTAATTATTTATACAAAATCATATCCTATTTGGATGTCTTGCAAACTTGTCTCTGTCTTATCTGGAATGAGGCTCTTCCAGAAGACAGTTGCTCTATCCTTTTTCAAGCATTGTGTCAAGTGAATGAATATAATAATTGCTATCATTTCTTTTTAACAGGGTAATAGCAGAAGGAAAAGTCCTTATTGAAGTTTCAGTGTTGCCCAGAAAATGTAAAGCATTCCCATTTCCCCTGCATATGGGTACTAGACACAGAAATACCTAACAAGCTTTCACATCAGTCAACTTATCAACCTAACTGTTTGGATGACAAAGGAATTCTGTCAGTAGATGGTGGGTAGCAAACTCACATTGCTTCTTGTCATTATTATCAAGCAGGGAATGACAGAGAACAGAGAAGTGGCTCCCTCCATATTAAGTCCTGAAGTGCTAATGAATGTTAACAGCTTACAGAGTGTCCTGTGGTGTTGTCTATTTATAACATATCTGCCTATTCATCTTGAACGAGAAGTGCATTTAGAACAGTACATATAAAATGGGTAAGAATAGAGAAGACTAAGAAGATAATAAATCGGTGACAAAAAAAAAGCCCCACTATTTTTAAATTGGGAAACAATGCATATCTTAAAGACGGTTAAAACAATCTAAAACATAATGTACAAAAGGACATAGCACTAACAACAAATAGTCAAAAGGTTTCAAGTATGCCCATATATATATTCCTCACATAAATGACCATCTAGGAAAACTGCATTAGATATAAAGTAGGAATAAAATAGGAGATATGGATCTTTTCTTACCCATGGGTTTCTGGATTTAAGGATTCCACTGGGTATAATTTATAATTTATGGGGCATTTTCTCTTTTCTTTCTTTGTTTTATTTATTTATTTTGGCTTTTGAGACAGGGTTTCTCTCTCTGTAGCTTTGAAACCTGTCCTGGAACTCGCTCAGCCTAGAACTTACACAGATGTGTCTGCTTCTGCTTCCTGAATGCCAGGATTAAAGGTGTGTGCCACCACTTCCCAGCAACATCTTCTTAGAATAGCCAGACAATGAATATATTTGTTTTTTTTTTCAGCAAGAATGTGCCAGCGATACATCCTTCAAAATAATAAAGTAAATATATATTCCAACCTGTGATATATTCCAACCTGCTACTGAGAATAGAATATGGAGGTAAACAAGATATGGTCTTAGCTATCAGGTAATTTTCAATACACTTGGAGATGAATATTAATTATGAAAGGGGCTCAAAAATAATACTGAATTAAAAATAAGATAATTGACAACAATGTTGAATGTTATAAGATAGAATATACACAAAGAAAAATAAAATTTATAAGAATTTTAAGAGCACATAAAATTAAATAACTTAGTTTCCTAAACTAGAGATAAGATCAGTGGTCAAGAATGTTTGCTGCTCTTAAAGAAAACTGAAGTTGGGTTATGAACACCCATGACAGGAAGCTTAGAACTTCCTGTAATTCCAATTCCAAGAAGTTTCATGCCTTCTTCTGGCCTTCAAGGTTAACTACACAAAAATGGCATGCAAACGTGCATGCGCTCTCTCTCACACACACACACACACACACACACACACACACACACACACACACACAAAATTTAAAAATGTATTCTGGCAAGTGGAAGTAGCCTGGTACCACTGGCACAAGAGATCACTTCCTAAATATAACACTAGTAGCACAGACATTAAAAGCATGAATGAATAAATGGGACCTTCTGAAACCGAAACGCTTCTGTTAGGCAAAGGACATTGTCAATAAGTCAAAATGACAACCTACAGAATGAGAAAAGATCTTCACCAACCCCACATCTGACAGAGGGCTGATCTCCAAAATTTATAAAGAACTCAAGAAGCTAGACACAAAAGTACAAAATAACCCTATTGAAAAAATAGGGTACAGAGCTAAACATGGAATTCTCACCAGAAGAATCTCAAATGACCAATAGACATTTAAGTAAGTGTTCAACATCCTTAATCATCAGGGAATGGAAATCAAAATGACTCTAAGGTACCATCTTTAACATGTCAGAAAGGCTAAGATAAAAAAATACTAAAGACAGACAGCTTATATTGGAGAGGATGTGGAGTCTGAGTAACACTCCTCCACTGCTGGTAGTAATGCAAACTTGTACACCATTTTGGAAATCAGTATGGCATTTTCTAAGAAAACTAGGAATCAATCTATCTCAAGACCCAGTGATACCAGTCTTGGGCATTTACCCAAATGACGCTCAATCATACCTTCAAGGCCATTTCCTAAACAATGTTTAGCAGCATTATTCATAATAGCCAGAACCTGGGAACATCCTAGATGCCCCTCAACCAAAGATAAAGAAAATGTGGTACATTTACACAATGGAGTAGTACTCAGCCATATAAAATGATGACCTCATGAAATTTTCAGGCACATGGATGGAACTAGGAAAACCTTCCTGAGTGAAGTAACCTAGATTCAAAAAGACAAACACGGCATGTATTCACTCACAAGTGGATATTACATGTAAAGCAAAGGATAACCAGACTACAATCCACAGTTCCTGAGAAGCTAGGTAACAAAGAGGACCCTAAGAGGCACATATGTATTACCATGGGAAGGGAAATTATATAAGATCTATGTGGCAAACTGGGGCAGAGGGTGGTAAGGGAGAGGGGAGGGAGGAGGGAACGGGATGGTTGAGGTGAGGAGGGATGCACTGGAAGAGCAATGAAAGAAATATCTTAAAAGTGAGAGCCACTATGGGCTTAGAGAGGAACTTGGTGCTAGGGTAACTCCCAAGAATCCACACGGAGGACCACAGATAAGACTCCTAGCAATAGTAGAGAGGATGCCTGAAGTGGCCTACCCCCGCAACCATATGGATGAAAACCCCAACTATCATCATACAGCCTTCATACAGTAACTGATGAAAGCAAACACAGAGATCCACAACGAAGCACTAAGCTTAGATCTGGGATTTCCAATCAAAGATAGGGAAGAGGAAATATAAGAACAAGGGAGGTCAAAATCATGATGGAGAAATCTAAAGAGACAGCTAAAACAAGCTTGCAGAAACTCACGAACTCTAGACCCACAACTGTGGAGACTCCAGAGGACTGAACTAGGCCCTCCATATGGGGGAGACAGTTGTGAATCTTGGACTAGCTTAGGGGCTCCTGGCAGTAGGCCCATGATACAGACCTGGTACATGAGCTAGCTTATTGGAGCCCATTCCTTAGGATGGGAAGCCATGATCAGTGGCAGTAGGACCATGATATAATCCTGCTACATGAGCTAGCTTGTTGGAGTCCATTCCCTATGTTGAGGTGCCATACTCAGTCATAATGCATGGGAAAGGGGCCTGGAGTCTTCCCCAACCTATCATACTAGACTATGTTGACGCCTCTTGGAAGCCCTTACCCATGAGCAGTAGTGAAATAGGGGTGTGCTACAAGGGAGGTGAGTGGTGGGAGGAGGCAAAGGTGGTGGGAGGAGGGGTGGGAGGGAGAACTGTGGTTGGAATGAAAAATGAAATCAAAAAATAAAGAAGGAAAAAAGCATTTAAAATATATATTCAATAAAAAGTATTTCCTTAAAAAATGTATTTTTTTCTAAAAAGGAAAAGCAATTAGTTCTCCAAAGTAGGAAATAGTAAAGGCACACTCAAAAGTCTGAGCTGGAAAAATGAGTTTTAAAGACTTACTGTATTACTGTATTACATGATTGCACAGTTGGTAGTGTATGGGGGAAAGCCTCTGAGAATAGTTCTCAGAGGTTGTCTACATGGGTTAACGAAAATGAGAAGAATCATCTTAATTCTGGGTGGTACCATTCTACAGGCTAGGTTTGTGAACTAAGTAAAAAGGAGAAAGAAAAGTGAGCAAAATCATTTACTTCTCTCCGCGCTTTGTGAGTACGTGGGTAGTGTGACCAGCTGCCTCAATCTCTTGCCACCAAGACTTTCCCTATCATAACAGACTCTACCTGGGAACTGGGAGAGAAAAAAAAGTTTTTGAGACAGGGTTTCTCTGTATTGCTTTGGAGCATGTCCTGGAACTAGCTCTGTAGACCAGGCTGGAAAAAACTCCCCACCCCCTGAATGTTACTAGCCAATTAAGCAAACTTTTATTGAAGCTTACATTGCGGTATACAAATACATTTCAACTGATTAAAAGTCCAACACCAACAAAGAGAAATAATGGCATCAAAACTTCCTCTCATGTAATCACACTAGGATCACTAATCAATCTACAGTTTGTTTTCTAGGCTTTTTTCCACACAAACCTATGCAAATTTCATCATTAGAACCCATAATTCTATCAGATGGGGTAATCAGATCTCAAACCAACAAAATCTACTGAGTTACAAAATCCAGCTTAAATAAACACTGGCCCTCCAAATAGCAGTTCAAAACATCAGGTGCTGTGCATATTACAGAATCAAACTGATACTTCTGACTGGATGCTTCCCCAATGAAGCATTCAATCAACAGTGTGATTAAAGTAAAACTCCAGACAGTGTTCCAACCACTTGATTCCAAACCAAGTAGATTCTAAGTTTAGAAACGCTAAAAATGTGTTTCATTATAAATATGGAAGGAATGGAACGTCTACTGTATCAGTCCCGAAACTACCAAGAAAAGAGTACGAGGGCAATAAATAAAAATAAAAAATTTAGTCGATTGTACTCTTCTCCCAGCTCTTTACATCCCACAGTATCTGTAAATGCCACTAACATGCCAACCCTTCAAAGCCTGTGTTTCTAGTCCCATTACTATTTCAGAGTACCATGTGAGAAAATTCCTTAAAGAAATTGAAGAAAAAAAAAAAACGAAAAAATTGGAAGAAATGAACAAATCTCTTAAAGAACATACAGAAAGCCAAGGGGAAAAAAAAAACTTCACAGGTGAAGGAAACAGTTCAAGACTTGAGAACTGAAATAGAGACAATAAAGAAAACACAAACTGAAGGAATGCTGGAAATAGAAAAACTGAGCAAATGATTGGGAACTACAAACAGAAGCATAACCAATGGAATACAAAAGATGGAAGAGAGAATCTCAGGCACAGAAGAGGAAATATATTCAACAACCAAAGAAAATCTTAAATCCAACAAATCCTTAACACAAAACATCCAGGAAATGTGGGACACATGAAAGGGCCAAACCTAAGAATAGTAGTCATAGAGGAAGGTGAAGAAACCCAACTCAAAGGTGCCGAAAACATATTCAACAAAATCATTCCAGAAAACTTCCCCAATCTGAAGAAGGACATGGCCATGAAAGTACAAGAAGCATACCGAACACCAAATAGACTGGACCAAAGATAAAAGACCCCTCAACACACGAAGACATAGGCAATAGATAATCCCACTTCACGAGGACCCAAGGATAAAGCAGGGCAAATATATTCACAATACCACTGCCAGCAACAAATCAGAAACAAACAAGCATTAACAATCAATGGTCCTTACTTTTCCCCAAGTTAATAGTATTAACTCTTCTATAAAAAGACACAGGCTAACAGAATGGATATGAAGATAGAACCATCCTTCTGCTGCACCAAGAAACACATCAAAGCTTCAAAGACAGATATTACCTCAGGGTAAAGGGTTGGGAAAACATCTTCCAATCAAACAGACCCAAAAAGCAAGCAGGTGTGCCTATCCTAATATCTAACAAGTTCGATTTCAAACCAAAACCAATCAAAAGAGATTAAGATGGTCATTTCGTATTCATCACAGTAGAAATCCATAAGCACAAAGTCTCAATTCTGAACATCTATACCCCAAATACAAAGGCACCCACATTCATAAGTAAAATGCTACTAAACCTCAAACCACACATAAAACCTCACACAATGATAGTGGGAGACTTTAGCAGCCCAATCTCACCGCTACACAGGACCACCAGTCACAAATTTAACAAAGAAACAAGAACGAACAGAAGTTATGTGTCAGTTGGGTTTAATAGACATCTATAAAACATTCCATCCAAACACAAAAGATTATACCTTCTTCTCTGCTCCACATGGAACCCTCTCTAAAATCGGCCACCTACTAGAAGAAATAACAAACTTCAACAGATACAAAAACATTGGTATAGTCCCCTGCATCTTATCAGACCACCATGCTTTAAACTTGGAATTCAACAACAAAAATCTCAGAAACCCTATAAACTCATAAAAATTGAATAATGCAAAATTGTACCATACCTAGGTCAAAGAAGAAATAAAGAAAGAAATTAAGAACTTCCTAAAAGTCAACGAGAATGAGGACACAACATTCCCTAACTTATGAGACACCTTGAAAGCAGTGCTATGAGGGAAGTTCATTGCACTAAGTGCCCAAATGAAGAAAACAGAGGATAGTCACATTAGAGATTTAACAGCACAAATGAAAGACTTAGAACAAAATGAAGTAAACTCACCCAGGAGAATTAGACACCAGGAAATAATCAATTTGAGGGCTGAAATCAATAAAGTAGAAACCAGGGAAACAATAGAAAACAAATCAATACAACATAGACTTGGTTTTTCGAGAAAATCAACAAGATAGACAAAGCTTTCTCCAAACAAAAAAGCAGAAAGAGAACATGCAAATTAACAAAATCAGAAGCAAAAATGGAGACACTGAGGAAAAATAGACACTGAGGAAATCCAGACAATTTTCATATCATACTTGGAAAACCTGTACTACACAAAATTTAAAAATTCAAAGGAAATGTACAAATTTTTACGTAACTATCACTTACCAAAATTAAATCAAGAACAGACAAACAACTTAAATAGACCTATAACCACTAATGAAATATAAGCAGTCATCAAAAGCCTTCCAATCAAAAAGTCAATGGCCAGATGGCTTCATTGCAGAATTCTACCAGAAATTCCAGATAGAGCTAATACGAATACTCCTCAAATTGTTTCACACAATAGAAACAGATTGTTCATTACTACATTATATTTATGAGGCCACAATCACCTTGGTACCCAAGCTTCTCAAAGATACAACTAAGAAAGAAAACTACAGACCAATATCCCTGATGAACATCGATGCAAATATACTCAATAAAATACTGGCAAACTGAATTCAAGAATACATGAGAGAAATCAACCACCATGACCAAGTAGGCTTCATCCCTGGAATGCAAGGGATGGTTTAACATACGAAAATCTATCAACGTGATCCACCATATAAAAAAACTGAAAAAGAAAAAACATATGATCATCTCCCTAGATGCTGAGAAAGCCTTCAACAAAATTCAACACCCTTTCATGATAAAGGTCTTGGAGAGATCAGGGATGACAGGAACATACCTAAACATAATAACAGCAATATACAGCAAACCAACTGCCAAGATCAAACTGAATGGAGAGAAACTTAAGCCAATTCCTCTAAAATCAGGAACAAGTCAAGGCTGCCCTCTCTCTTCATACCTCTTCAATATTGTACTTGAAGTCCTAGCTAAAACAATAAGACAACAAAAGGAGATCAAGGGGATACGAATTTGAAAGGAAGAAGTCAAACTTTCTCTATTTGCAAATGATATAATAATTTACATAAGCGAACCACAAAACTACCAGGTAACTCATATGGCTGATAACCACCTTCACCAAATTTGCAGGAGACAAGGTAAACTCAAAAAATCAATAGCCCTACTATGTACAGATGACAAAGGTGCTGAGAAAGAAATCAGAGAAACATCACCCTTTACAATAGCCACAAACAACATAAAGTATATTGGTGTAACGCTTACCAAACAAGTGAAAGACCTATATAATAAGAACTTTGTGTCTTTAAAGAAAGAAATTAAAGAAGATACCAGAAAATGGAAAGGTCTCCCATGCTCTTGGATAGTTAGGATAAACATAGTAAAGATGTCAATCTTGCCAAAAACGATCTACAGATTCAATGTAATCCCCATTAAAATCCCAGCACAATTCTTCACTGACCTTGAAAGGACAATAATCAACTTTATATGGAAAAACAAAAGACCCAGGATAGCCAAAACAACCCTGTACAATAAAGGAACTTCAAGAGGCATCACCATCCCCGACTTTAAGCTCTACAACAGAGCTATATTCCTGAAAACAGCCTGCTGTTGGCACAAAGATAGACAGGTGGACTAACAGATTCCAATCAAAATCCTGATATTAACCCACACACCTATGTACACCTGATTTTTTGACAAAACAGCTAAAAGTACACAATGGAAGGAAAAAAGCTTCTTCAACAAATGGTGCTGGCACAATTGGATGAGGGTGTGTAGACGACTGCAGATAGACTCTTGTCTATCGCCATGCACAAAACTCAAGTCCAAATGGATCAAAGACCTCAACATAAATACAGCCACACTGAATCTCTTAGAAGAGAGATTGCAAGGTACCCTAGATCAAATTGGTACAAGAGACAGCTTCCTGAACATAACACCAGTAGCACAGATACTGAGATCGACAATTAACACATGGGACCTACTCAAACTTAGAAGTTTCTGTAAGGCAAAGGACATAGTTGACAAGATCAAATGGTAGGCCACAGACTGGGAAAAGATTTTCACCAATCTTATATCTGAAAAAGGGCTGATCTCCAAAATATACAAAGAACTCAAGAAACTAGTCACCAAAACACTAAATAACCCTATTAAAAGATGGGTTACACAATTGAAGAGAGAATTATCTATAGAGGAAATCAGAAAGGCTGAAAGACACTTAATAAAGTGTTCAACATTCTTAAACATCAGGGAAATGCAAATCAAAACAACTTTGAGATACCATCTTACTCCTGCCAGAATGGCTAAAATTAGAAACACCAATGACAACTTATGGTGGAGAGGATGTGGAGAAAGGGGAACACTCCTCCACTGATGGTGGGAATGCAAACTTGTATAGCCATTTTGGAGATCAGTATGGCAGTTCCTCAGGAAAATGGGAATCAGTCTACCACAGGACCCGGGAATTGCCCTCTTAGACATAGACATAAATGATCCCATCCATGCAACAAAGACATGTGTTCAGCTATGTTCATAGCAGCATTATTTGTAATAGCAAGAAACTGGAAGCAACCTACATGCTCCTCAAATGTAGAATAGATAAAGAAGATGTGGCACATTTACTCAATGGAGTACTACTCCTTGGAAAAAAAATTAAAAAAAGATGAAATCTTGAAATTCACAGGCAAGTGGATGGAACTTGAAGAAACGATCCTGGATGAAGTAACCTAGTTACAAAAAGAGGAACAAGGTATGTATTCACTCATATATGGATTTTAGACATAGTGCAAAGTATCAACAGCCTATAATTCACAACACCACTGAAACTAGGATACAAGGAGCATTGTAAAAGATTCCTATATGGTCCTTCACAGAAGGGGAAAAGGACAAGATCTCCTGAGCACATGGGGAGTTGGAGGAGCAGTGAGTGCAGAAAGAACTAGGAGGAAGAGAATGGGAGGAGAGGAAAGCACATGGGACTAGGAAGATTGAATCAGGGGAGGAATAGACCAGAGAAAATAGAGAAAGAGAGACAGAAAGACACACACACGCACACACAGAGAGAGAGGGGGGAGGAAGAGAACATAAAAGAGGGAGCCATTATATGTTTGAAGAGAAAGCTGAACGTAGAGAATTGTCCAGAGTCCTACAAGACTGATCTCAAATAACAATGTGAGCAACAGTGGAAAGGCTACCATAAATGCCCTTCTCTGATAGTGAGATCAACAATTAACTTATCCACCATAATGGAGCCCTCATCTACTAGCTGATGGAAACAGAAGCAACCACCCACAAGTAAACATTGAGCTTAACTGGAATCCAGATGCAGAGAGGGGGGACAAGACCAGGCTACAGAAACACAGAGACAGCTGACCTGAACAGGGAGGAGCTAATGGGCCCTCAGACAGATAGCTTGAAATCCAGCATGGGACTGACTCAGACCCCCTGAATATGGGTCTCAGCTTGAAAGACTGAGCAGTCTAAGGAACCTCAGAAAGTGGAACCAGGATATATTCCTGGTACACAAAAGGATTTTGAGGACATATCCCCTATGTAGGGACATTCCCTTAACCTAGAGACAGGAGAGAAGGCCTAGTTCCTACTCCAAATGACTTGATAGATTTAGATGACCCCTTCTGGAGGGCATCACTCTACAAGTGGAGTGGGGGACATGGGAGGGTAGGGTGGTTGTGGGGGCATTAGAGGGTGGTAAAGAGGGAGGGAGGGAAGAAAGGAGGGAGGGAGAGGAGGGAGGGAGTGGGTGAAAGAGGGTACTGAAATAGATATATAAAAAAACCAAGGCAGATGACTCCTATCCTACCAGAAGCCAGACTAGAATCCTGAACCACAAAGGACTCCTGCCTTGATCAAAGACTACACACATCACCAGAACTCTAGCTCCCAACTTGGGTAGAAACCCCTTGCATGATTAGAGATTATCCAGGCCATCAGAAGTTTAGCCCTCAACTTGGTTGGAGACCCTCTTCTCAACCACAGACCACTCCAGCCAAAAGACCAGAGAGGAATCAGAAACCAAAGAAGAAAAGCCCCATCCAATAAAGACAAACACATAAATCAGCACCTAGATCTATAATCACTCCAAATTCATATGCATACATTCCACTGTAAGAATACAATCAATAACAGCTAGGGAAATATGTCACCACCAGAACCTGGATATCATAATATAGCAAGGCCTGAAAATTCCAACAAAGCTAAAATATAAGAAAATGACTCTATGTTAAACTTTATGAAGATTGCAGTCCTTAAATAGGAAATAAATGAATCCCCTAAAGAAATCAAGGAAAGGTCTGGATACCTGGCTGGAGGAACCTACCCTCTAGGTACTACTCACCCAGAACACCTTCCTGCGCCCCACCCCCATCCACCGAAGCCCCAGTGACCTGAGGGCAGCTTCCATACACCCCAAACCATCCTGCATGACATCAGCAACCATTGGTTCCTTGGCCCTGCAGAGGTGAGTACCTACCTGTGTCACCGGCTAGAGGATACTATTCTTTAGGCCTTAGTCACCACGGGCACAGTCTCCCATCCCAGCACCAAAGCCCCAGAGACATGGGGGTAGCCTCCCCACACCTCCAACCATCCCCCATGGCATCTTCAACCAACAGAGCCTTGGCTCTGCCTATACCTGGAAGAGTCCCAGAACTATATCAGAGTCCAACAGAGGCACTGATCCATCTCCACCTATAGAAAGAAGGACAAACTAAGCAACAGGCCCCACCTATACCAACTGGAGGAAGAGGGACCCCCTGAAACACAGTTCCCACCTACACCCACCCCACTGGAGAAGGAGATGGGTAGGTGACAGTGTAAGAACATATTCTAACAATGTAAAGAGAAACTTGGGGTTCTACACCAGCAAGACCTGAACATCCCAATGCAGACAAAGCAGAAGAAAATGACCTTAAAATAACTTTATGAAAAAGATGAAATGAGAAACTCCCTTAAAAAATGGATGAAAAACAAAAATAAATAAATAAATAAAATGGAAGATATCAACAAATCCCTTAAAGAAAGCAAGAAAAACTAGAATAAACAATCAAACAGGTGAAGGAAACAGTTCAAACCATTCAAGATTTGAAAACTGAAAGTGTGTGTCAATAAAGAAAACACAAGCTGAGGGAATGCTGGAAATGGAAAATCTGGGTAAACAATCAGGAAGTATATATGTAAACATAACCAACAGAATGCAAGATATGGAAGAGAAAATCTCAGGTGTTGATGATACAATAGAGAAAATAGATTCATCATGTAACACAAAAATTAAAGTCCAGAGACAGATATTGGGGTTCAAACTTCTAGCTTCAAGCTGAAGATCAGAGAAGCAAAACAGCCAAGCCAGTATATCTTACCTCTATCAAGCTGAAATGGCAATCCTGTCTCCATGAACCCACAGAGGTAAATGCTCTGAATTCCTGTTTCCTCCTCCTTATATTCCTTTCTCCACCTTGCCAGTGCTGAGATTAAAAGTGTGTGATCCCAAGTGCTGGGATCAAAGACATGAGCTCTGTTAATATTTACTCTTGTGGTAGCCAGGGTAGTCTTGAACTCAGAGATCCATCTGCTTGTCTCCTTATTCTTGGGATTAAAGGTGTGTGCCACCATTGCCTAGCTTCTACAGCTAACTAATGTGGCTGGCTTTGCTTTCTTATACTTCAGGCAGTCTTTATTAAATCATAAATAATATATCACCACATCATCAATCAAAGACAGTGATAAATCCAACAAATTCTTAACACAAAATATCCAGAAAATGTGAGCACCATGAAAAGACAAAAGAAGGTGAAGAAATCCAGCTCAATGGCACAGAAAATGTACTCAACAAAATCATAGAAAAAAACCTTCCCAAACCTAAAGAAGGACATGCCTATGAAAGTACAAGAAGCTTACAGAACACCAAATAGACTGGACCACAAAATATCCCCTCACCATATAATAATCAAAATACTAAATATATAGAATAAAGACAGAATATTAAGAGCAGCAAAGAAAAAAGCCTAAGTAATATACAAAGGTGAATCTATCCGAATTACACCTGACTTCTCAATGAAAACTCTGAAAGCCAGAAGGTCCTGTTCTATAAACACTAAGAGACCACAGATGCCAGTTCAGACTACTATACCCAGCAAAGCTTTCAATCAGCATAGACAGAGAAAACAAGATATTCCATGACAAAACCAGATTTAAACAATACCTATCCACAGATCCAGCCCTACAGAAAGTACTGGAAAGAAAACTTCAACCCAAGGAAATTACCAATACCCACAAAAACTTAGACAATAGAGTGAGAAACAGAGTGAAAGATTGTGTTGCCACAATAATAATAATAAACAAGATTATTATTTGACAACTAAAAATACTGTTGAATATAAATGGAAAATAAAAATTAATTTGTGATGTGAGATCAGAATACAATCTACATACTACAATTTCCTGTGTACTTGTAAAGTTGACTATGTTATCTAACATCCAAGACAGAGAAGGGAATTAATATAAAAGATTACTAAGCTTGGTCTCAACATGAAGAATGAGATCTTGTTATTTTTAAAAATGGATAGAGACGAGCATTGATGGCACATGCCTTTAGTCCTAGCACTTGTGAGGCAGAGGGAGGTGGATCTCTGTGAGTTTGAGTCCAGCCTGGTCTACAGAGCTAGTTCCAGGACCGGCTCCAAAGCAATGGAAAAGCCCTGTCTGGAAAAACAAAACAAAAAACAAACAAACAAACAAAGGATAGAAATGCAGTTTTCATTTTTTTTTTTTTTTTTTTTTTTTTTTTTTTTTGTGGTTTGAATGAGAAATGTCTACCACACTCCTTGGAGTTTGAGAGTAAATATCTCACCTACTTCTAGTTTGCTATCTCTGCTCTGGGCATGTGTTCGAAGATGTGAGCTCAAAAAAATTTCCTACTCCTGCTCCTGCTATCATCACTGTTGCTTGCTACCATGCTCCTATTCTGCTCTTATGGTTGCTTATTTTCTGGAACCATAAACCATAATACACTCTCTCTTCTTTAAGTTGCCTTTGATCATGGTGTTTTATCACAGTAATAGAAAAGTAGTTAAACCAGTCACATTAAGTAAAATAGTTACAGATAAATCCTGTGTTTTCTTTCATATATAAACAAAAGTCAAAAGTTGATTGATTCAAATGTAGAATAATAAGTGTTAGCGACTGGAAAAGGTGCAGAGGTGAAGTAAGGGGAGAATAGAATGATAGGCAGACATGATCAATGAATGGATATTCATGTATGGAAATGTTACAGTCAATCCTACTTATACAATTATATTAATTATACTTAGCAGGTATGAACTATGTTCCAAACCAAAGTCCTGTATTTGCCAAAAGTTCTCATTACTTTTATTACCATATCGCTCTGTAATCCTGTTCAATATCTATAGGTTTACTGAGAGAATGATGGGAGAAAGATTAACTGTATGCGTGAGCCTTTCTTCAAGTAATTGGTTCCCTCTTCATTCAAAGGAATCTGGATCTATAAGCTATCACAATTATTACTATGAGCAGAGGGTCTCTTATTTTGTTATATGTAGGCAAGATTTTGTTCATCTGACCTTAATACTGCCTATTGATTTCAATTATACACACACACAAACACACACACACACACACACACATACCATGGAAAATAGTGTTATATGTGTGCATCAGACAAACTCTGGACTTCTTCCTTACACTTTGTTGTCCATTACAGGAACATATTCCAGCTTGCCTTTATATTTGAGTGGTGCCAACTGGTATTGGCACTTGCCACCTTGGGTGATATCTATTTATTATATGTGTACTTTATTTTACCAATATAGTGGCTTCTGTTCCCGCTGTCTGGTGTGGGTTGCAGAAACAACAATAGAACTTTTCAAAAGTCCTTCTAGAACATTCCAATTTTCATACATTTTAGGTGACAGAGACATTATTTAAATCAACCTATGTTTAAAAGTCATTTTCTCTTTATTAAAGTAAGACATTGGAAATATTCTAAGAGCAATGAGTAGGTAATGACTACAGTAAAATGGTGTCTTCTTGACATGGTAGGATCTCTGTACTCATGACCTCACAGTAATTGTATTTACATGAATAAGATCAAGACACTCAACATTCTAGGATGGAATATGGAGAAGTTGTCAAACCTCCACTCATATTGGAAGACAGTTAATGGCTTCTGGGGAAGGAAAAGAGAGTTTTCTTGAAGGATGTGTCTTATGGTCAGTCATACGTGCTCCAATGGGTGATCCCATGCCCAGGAGTATGTTGTCAGGTCAACTTACACAGTTAGTTATTATAAAAACACAGAGCATAAAGTTTGAAAGGGCTTGTTTACAGTTGTGAGCCTAGCCTTTAATGGCTGAACTATCCCTCCAGCTCCAGGATCCACATCCATGCAACAAAGACATGTGCTCAACTATTTTAATAGCAACATTATTTGTAATAGCAAGAACCTGAAAGCAACCTAGATCTCTCTCAACTGAAGAATGGATAAAGAAGATGTGGCACACCTATACAATGGAATACTACTCTGCAGAAAAAAAAATAATGGAATTTTGAAATTCGCAGGCAAGTGATGGCACTTGAAGAAACCATCCTGAATGAGGTAACCCAGTCACAAAAATGGGAACAAGGTATGTTCTCACTCATATATGGATTTGAGACCTAGAACAAAGGATCACCAGCCTATAATTCACACCACCAGAGGAATTAGGATACAAGGTGTATTCTAATAGATTCATATAAGGTCTCTCAAAGAAGGGGAAAGGGGCAAGTCCCCCAGAGCACAGGGGATGTGGGGGAGGACAGAGAATGGAGATAGAAGTAGGAGAAAGAGAAGGGGAGGTGAGGAAAGCACATGTAATTAGGAAGATTAAGTCAGGGTTGGAATAAAAGACAGAAGAGAATGAGAGAGAGACAGAGAGAAAGAGACAGAGAGAGAGAGAACAAACATAAAAGAGGGAGCCATTATTGGTTTGAAGTAAAAACTGAACATAAAGGTCTAGAGACCTACAAGACTGCTGCCAACTAACAATTTGAATGACCTTCCCAGAGAGTGAGATTAACAACTAACTTATCCACCATCATGGAGCCCTCATCTAATACCTGTTGGAAACAGAAGCAAACACCCATACATAAACACTGAGTCGAACTAGAATCCAGACACAGAGGGAGAGGACAAGACCAGGCTACAGAAACAAATAGAAACAGCTGACCTGAACAAGGACGAGCTAATGGGCACCCAGACTGATAGCTAGGAATCCAGCATGGGACTGACTCAGAACCCCTGAACATGGGTCTCAGCTAGAAGGACTAAGCAGTCTAAGGGACCTCAGACAGTGGAACCAGGATATATTCCTGGTGCACAAACGACCTTGTGGACACATCCCCCATGGAGGGATACTCCCTTAACCTAGAGACAGGAGAGAAGTCCTAGTCCCTACTTCAAATGACTTGATAGATTTACATGACCCCACTTGGATGGTATTGCCCTACATGTGGAATTGGGGTGGGGGAATGGGAGGGGAGGGTGGTCAGTGTGTATGTGAGGGGAGAGAGAGGGTAAGAGGGAGAAAAGGAGGGAGGGAGGGAGAGAGGGAGGGAGGTAGAAAGGGCTGGAGAAGGAAGTGGGAACGACATGTGAAATAAAAAATAAAAAAAAGTTGGAAAGGGTTAAGGAGATAGAAAGTGTACCTGATGGAAGAGGTTAGGGACAGAAGTGGGACTGAATATGATGCAAACATACCATATAAGAATACTAAAGAATTAATAAAAATATATGTAAAACCAAAGCACTTCTGGCCTTCGTAATCGAATCACTGCTGGATATTTTTTGGTCTATGTCTTAGTCTTTTCCAAGTTGTTATTACAAAATACTAAAGACTAATTTATGAGGAAGAAAAATGGACATCTATCAGTATCAGAAACTGAAACACTGATGATCAAGATGTTCGTGTGTAATATAAAATGAAGGCTTCTTGCTACTGCCTGTAATATCATTTCTAATAAAAACCACATAGACTTACTCCCTCCATTAAGAACTTTTATAAGAATAGTATACAATCTCCATCACAATGGAGTATCCCTCATAGCCTAATACTCTTATAGGTCTCCAATTGTTAACACTACCACCTTGATAACAAATATGTTTTGGACAGGAAAGAGAGCATCATATAAATCTTTAAGCTCCAATAGTAAATAAGAATCCCTTGTGTCAATATATCAATTTACTAATAATTTAAACCCAATTCAATTTTATGTTTCTTTCACTGGCATCACCCATTCCTATACTTGTTCTACAGATCATTGTCCTTCACTTTAGAAAAAAAATCAGAAAGAAAGCTAGAAAGAGGAAAAGAAGACAGGGACATATATACATTGACAATACACATAGTAAAATAGCTTATCTAAGAATGCTGGTATTCAATTTTACTGAAGTGGGTTGAAGAGAAAAATAACTTTAAAACAATAATCATATAACTTTAAGCTTTGTAATTTTTCTCAGATTTCCCCAGAGAAATATGCTCAAGATTGAATGGCTCTTCCAATTTGGCAATATCCAATAAATTATACACTCTATAATAAAGAAGCCTGGAGTTTCTAAAAGAGTGCTTCTGCTTTGATTTTTGCTATTTTCATCTTCAAAGTAGATGGCTTTCATCTTTTTTTATAATTTACAAAGAACTTCATTTTCTATTATTATTTTTATATTGATAGCAGTTCCCTCTCCCTCCCTCTCTCCTTCCCTTCTTACCTCCCTTCTTCCGGCCTGCTTTCTCTCCCACCGCCCCATGCCCCCCAGACCACCCTCCCCTCCCATTCCCCCTCACTCCACATGTAGGGTGCTGACCTTCAGGGACCTTCAGGAGGGGGTCACCTAAATCTGTCAAGACATTTGGAGTAGGAACTAGGCCTTCCCTCCTGCCCCTAGGTAAAGGGAATATTCCTCCATGGGGAATGTGCTCCCAAAGTCCTTGCACCAGGGATATATCCTGGTTCCACTGTCCAAGGTCCCTTAGACTTCTCAGGCCTTCTAACTGAGACCCATGTTCAGGGGCTCTGAGTCAGTTCAACGCTGGATTCCCAGCTATCAGTCTGGGGGCCCATGAGCTCCTCTTTGTTCAGGTCAGCTGTCTCTATGTGTTTCTGTAGCCTGGTCTTGTCTTCCCTCTCTGCATCTGGACTCCAATTTGGCTCAGTGTTTAGTTGTAGGTGTCTGCTTCTGTTTCCATCAACTACTAGATGAGGGCTCTGTGATGGTGGATAAGTTAGTCCTCAATCTCATTTTCAGGGAAGGGCATTTATGCTAGCCTTTCCACTGTTGCTCAAATTGTTAGTTGGGGTTAGTCTTGTAGGTCTAGGTCTCTGGCAAATTCTCTAGATTCCCTTTTCTCTTCAAACCTATAATGGCTCCCTTTTTATGGTCTCTCTTTAGCCCTCCCTCCCTTCCTCCATATCTATATCTATATCTATATCTATATCTATATCTATATCTATATCTATATATATATATATATATACTCGCATCTATTCTTCCCCTGACTCAATCTTCTTAGTCCCACGTGCTTCCATCTACTCCCCTTCTCTTTCTCCTAGCTCCCTCTCCATTTACTCCCTCCCAACTCCCAATATGCTCAGGAGATCTTGTCCCTTTCTCCTTTTGTGAGGGACCTTATATGAATCTCTTAGAATCCTCCTTGTATCCTAGTTTCACTGGCAGTGTGAATTATAGGCGGGTGATCCTTTGATATATGTCTAAAATCCATATATGAGAGAGTACAAATCATGTTCCTCTTTTTGTGACTCATTCAGGATGTTTGATTCAAGTTCCATCCATTTGCCTGAGAATTTCAAGTTTACATTGTTTTTTTTTTCCACAGAGTAGTACTCCATTGAGTAAATGTGCTACATCTTCTTTATCCATTCTTCATTTGAGGGCATGTACGTTGCTTCCCGGTTCATGCTATTACAAATAACGCTGCTACGAACATAGCTGAACACATGTCTTTGTTGCATGAATGTAGATCATTTGGGTATAGGCCTAAGAGGGGGATTGTTGGGTCCTGAGGTAGACTGATTCCCATTTTCCCAAAGAACTTCCATACTGATCTCCAAAATGGCTGTACAAATTTGCACTCCCACCATCAGTGGAGGAGTGTTCCACTTTCTCCACATCCTCTCCAGCATGAGTTGCCATTGGTGTTTTCTGTTTGATTTGTTTGATTTGCATTTCTCTGATGGCTAAAGATGTTGAGAACTTTCTTAAGTGTCTTTCACCCTTTTTTATTTCCTCTATTGAGAGTTCTCTAATCAGTCTGTACCCCATTTTTTAATAGGGATATTTCATATTTTGGTGACTAGGTTCTTGAGGTCTTTGTATATTTTTGAGATCATCCCTCTGTCAGATGAAGGATTGGTGAAGACTTTTTCCAGTCTGTGGGCTGCTGTTTGGTCTTGTCAACTATGTCCTGCTTTACAGAAGCTTCTAAGTTTGAGGAGGTCCCATTTATTAATTGTCGATCTCAGTGTCTGTGCTACTAGAGTTATGTTCACGAAGCAGTCTCCTGTACCAATTTGTTCAAGGGTACCTCCCACTTTTTCTTCTAAGATGTTCAGTGTAGCTGGATTTATGTTGAGATTTTTGATCCATCTGGACTTGAGCTTTGTGCATGGTGATAGACATTGGTCTATCTGCTGTATTCTCCACACCATCATTCAGTTGTGATGGCTTTCATCTTTTAACCTTCATTAGAGTATATAGGATGAGCTCAAATAGGCATGGTTCAAACCTCTAGGAAACATTGATTAGACAAATAGTGAATAATTACTCCAATTAAGGTAATCAGTTTATATCAATTATTGAGATGTTTGACTGAGGAGCAATCAGTTCTTCTAAACTTTGATTCCAGAAAACTAAACAAAAGCCTATCTCTGATATCTATGATAACATAAATAAATGTATGTATTATATTAATATATATTTACCTGAGTTGGTCCCATATCTTGCTCATGAAACCAAAGGTTTCATATTATTATCAATCATCCTTCATTTATCTTCTACATTAGCTTATTGTGACTACTGTAATAATATACTATACATTTTGTAACTGTAAAACAATATAAATACATTTTTCACAGTGCACAATCATGCTTTGTCATGGTTTCTTTGGAGAAAATTTGTTCTGTACTTTTTACAAATTCTTGTCTTATGGTCAAACTCAAACTCTTACATCCTTGCTTTCATTTTCTCGTCATCCCCTCCTATGTGTCCTTCCCGAAATTATTTCCTGCTTTTCTTTCTCATATAAGAGCACTTATCATGCATGCAGTGCTCACCTTAGTAATCCAAGATAACTCCCTAATTTCAAGAGCTTTAACTCAATACTTTGAGCAAAGATGTTTTGCCAAATAATAAGAGTGCTATAAGATTCAATAATTACAATTTGAAATCACATAGTAGTCATTATTCCACCTTCTTTATTTCCCTTGATGCTTAGAATTTGGAAGGGATGAAATTTGTATCAATGGAGAATATTGAGGAACCATCATTTCAATGATGATGTAATGATCAAATCTTAGAACAAGTATTATTTTAAAAAGCAGTTCTTTGTACTATCTCAAATAGGTAGATCCCCTAAATTAATGGCAAGGTTTATAGTAAGAAGACAATGACACTCACACAAGTCATACATTCAAATGTTTTAAAACTTTGACTTCACACAAGTTATCTAAAAAATCTCCTGAGAATGCCCTTCCCCAATAATGAGATTGATGACTACCTTATATGCCATCCTAGAGCCTTCATCCTGTAGCTGATGGGAGCAGAGGCAGAGAACCACAGCTAAGCACTGACCCAAACTCCTGGAATCCAGTTGCAGAGAGGGAGGAGTGATAAGCAAAGGGAACAAGACCAGGCTGGAGAAACCCACAGATATAGCTGACCTGAACAAGGGGGAGCTCATGGTCCCCAGACTGACAACTGTGAAACCAGTATAGGACCAAACCAGGCACTCTGAACATGGGTGTCATTTAGGATACCTAGACATTCAATGGGGCCTCTGGTAGTAGATCAGTATTTATCACTAGTGTATGAATGAACTTTGGAAGTTCATACCCCGTAGAGGGATTCTCTCTCAGCTTAGACACATGGGGGAGGGCCAGGCCCTGCCCCAAATGATATAACAGACTTTGATTATCGCCCCCATGGAAGGCCTCACCCTCCCTGGGGAGCAGAAGGATAGAAAAGTATGGGGATTTGGTGGAGGGCATGGGAGGATGGGAGGGAAAGGGAACTGGGATTGATATATAAAATAGATTGTTTCTAATTTAAATTTTTAAAAAAAGAAAGAAAAAAATCTCCTGTGGTTTGTTATTTTGTTCCTCTGGATGTTCACATGTGGTCATGATACAAGCTTAACCTTTTTAGAAATATTTTATAATTTATAGTTTTGAATAAAAGCATAAAAAAATAAGCAAAATAAAAAAATGAAGGTAAGAAAAAGAGATACACAGAGATGGAGTGAAAGACACTAGTATTACAATAAAAAAGAAAGTGACATTACTGAAATTATTGATAAAGAAAAGTATTTTGAAGAAAAACTGGAATGTTGAACAAATTAAGCTTTTTAAGTGAAATGTACAAGTTATATAAATGCACAAACTATGAAAGAACGTGATTCAAATTAAACAGTGATTTAATTTAACATGATTCAAATTAAATAGTTATTAAGTGGAGATATTGCATAAGTATTCAAAGAGTCATACCCACAAGTAAAACACAAAGGTCAAATGAAATGAATAATACATTTTAGAATACTTATGAATTAATACTAACTCTTCATAATTTCAAAAGCTCAGTGATACATGAATATATCCTATTTCACATTCAAAGACAGTAACACTCGCATACAACAGTCACAAAAAGACATCATAACAACACAAAGTTATGTACCAACAACCTTTATGAACATAGATACAAAAGGCTTAAACAATACATTAGCAAACAAAATCCGGACAAAATGATAATTATACACCATCATGAAATGGGATTTAAAAGGGTTGAAAATGTTTTCTAATGTCAGAAAAGCATCTAAAGTAACATTAAGAAGATTAAAAAAAAAACAGAATACAAGTAATTATCTGAACAGATGCGGAAAAAAAGCTTTGATAAACCCAAATATGCACTATGAATGGATTTTAAAATGTTACATACCCATAAAATTGAATATCAGGGCATAAAAATATGCACAAATGTTATAATGTAGATGAACCTTGAACCCATTATGCTGAGAACAGTAGCCTTTCCCCCAAACCCCCACATGCTATATTATAGAGACATTTTTAGTGACATTTGATAGTTCATAGGAGGGAAATTCTCAGATTATTCAAAACTCACAACTATGGAAAACTGAAAGACAAAGAATGGTACCAACTAAAGCATATAGTCTTTGTTTTATTTTGTGAAATAACAAAATTTTCAAAATTCCCTCCAGTCATAAATCCCTACTTGAATAAAAGGAAAGTCATTAAACTGGACTCTTCAAATAATTTAGATTCTTAGTTTTAAAAATAATTTCTTAATGAAAAAATTTTCGTGAGATATATAAGTGAATATATTCTTAACCAGAAATACTTATAACTACCTTTCAACTGAAATGAGCAACACTGAGTAGTTACAGGTCTTTGGCTTCCTCAAAGAAAGATATATGCTCTCAAGATTTTATGTGTCATTCAGATTTCTAAGAACTCTGAAAGGTAGTATGAAAGGGACTGTAGAAGAAATGTGAAATTTTGAAAAACTGAATACAATCATTTCTTGTTTAGATTTGAAATGCGTTTTGTGTGTGTGATACTTTAAATGAGAAATATTGCCCACAGGCACATATATTTGAATGTTTGGCCTCCAGGTGATCATGTTTTTTGGACAGGTTATACAACTTTCAGGAGGTTCAAGCTACTGTTAGAAGGATGCCATGGCGAGCAGACTTTGAGGGTTTATAGTCTTCCCTACTTTCTTTTCACCCTCTTACTTCCTGTGTGTGAATTAAAAATATAACCAACTATATGGGAACCTACTCCTGTAGAAGCTTCTAAAATGTATACACTAGACATCTTATGCCACCAAGTGAAACTTTCAGTGCCAGGAATGGGTTGCATCTTGTTAAGTCACTGGACAAAGAGGTCCCATAACCCCCTGCAAATATCACAGCCTATTAGTCATTCTCCATAACCTAATGGTGAGGCTCTATTGCTGACAACACCACTTACTTATGTTATGAAACATGGAGAAACAGACTTGGAGCCCAACTAGCAGCTTCATCACTAACAACTAACATTCATAGTGCTGTAAGTTAATATGCATGCTACATAAGGAGAAAACTAATCACCCAGCTACAAACACTATGGACTACAACAGGGACCTATCTGCAATGTATACTGGTGCAATAGAGGCATACATATTATCCGAGTAACCAATTATTCCTTCATTAGATTTGAGGCCCACTCCATGAAATGGAAACCATACCTGACACAATTAATGAATCAAGAATCTAAGACTAGATATGTCACAGGCCTTAGGGAAAAATCTACTACTATTATTCTGATAAGTGAACACAGCAAGAAAATGGCTCCTAATTACATGTTTCTATACCCATAGCTCAATGAATCTCTCAGTCCTCATCACAGAAGTTTCTTCTTAAAGTAGACGTTAATTAACACAGATACCTACTATGGACAATGTACAAGAGTGAGAGTCTTTGGAGTACTCAGCCTTAAATGGGATGTTTTCACCAAACCCCTTCCCTCAAACCTCAGGATAGTATGCAGAAGAGAAGGCAAAAATATTGTAAGAGCCAGAGGTGGTGAATGACTCCAAGAAAAGAGCATCTTCCAGACCTAACAGGGAAGTTGCACACATCAACTCATCCAGGCTGTGACAGCCACAGAAGAATGACACAAGTTCAAACAAGACAAAAATCCCAGCATGAAGATCAGGAAGTGAACACAAAGTTCCCACCCCTAAACAAGAAATTATTCACAACTAATAGCTGATAGGAAAAAGAATAATAACTTTTCTGTTTAACTTCATCCTAATTCTTGCTCATTAATATTCCCCACCTTACCCTACCCCATTAATATTATCCTTGAACTTCAGAATAGCCCACACTACACACATATTTTAAAACATAATGGGATAAGTAAGGAAAGCTACACTTTTGTAGTCATTGTTGAGTCTTCACAATACATTGTATTAATTAGAGGGCGTATGAAAAAATAAAAAATAGAACATAATAGAAATATAAACAATTAGTCTTATCCTTGATGAATCTATGGGCCTTAAAGGAGAAACAGACACAAAAGATTTATAATGACTTTGAAACATTTAACTAAAAACATCCTAGCAAGTGAAATTAACATAATAATAAAAGGCTGAAAGACTAAGGGAATGCAGCCTTGGCTTTTCTTCTAACGACCTCATCATCATTTATCCTCATATTGATAAACATAAGGTTGTTTATGACCAGTGAAATGGCAGTATCAATAAATTATGTATGTTACTCTTCTTTGCCTATTGCAACCCAATAAATCTTGTATTAGTACATAGTAAAAAGTATAAATGGTATTTGACATTATTGGTTAGTATTAAAACAATCTGTTCTGACATGGTCACTGTGACTTCATAAGTGCTTACTTGGTGATTAGTTCTGTGTCAGTCATCATAGAAAATATTAGAATAATATAAAATACTATCTTTATCCCTAATACAGATCAAAATTGGTCAAAAGAACAAATTATAAATTGAAATAATTGAAAATTTAAAATAAAGTACTATAATTATTTAAATACATTATATTCCATGAACCTTACTTTAAGGAAAAAAGAAAAGGCTTTATCTGCAGAGGGTTTAATAGGAAGTCATATACTGTGTCAGACTCTTGTTAGATGCTAAAGTATTTCATATGTTTTAATCTACTCAAGAACTGTTTGAAGTACACTATATTACTTCCAAAATTTTCAAAAAATTTAAGATCATAAAGTTTTCATAAATTGTCCCAAATCAAACTCAGATTTGGGATTGAAAATATTGACTCCCAAATAAGGAAGACATGGGTTTGATTTGAGACAGAAAAATATAGTAAGTACAAAGACTCTGAGGCCAGAATGAACTTAACTTTTTACAAAACAGATTTAAGACAATGTAACTAAGATATAATGAATAAGGATAATAGTAGAAAATGAAGTTGTACAAGAAGACAGATTTTAGATCATACAAATTTCATTCAAATGTGATTGTGATTTTATGTGACTAATATTTACCAAGTCATATTGTCATGCTAAACAGAAAATAAACTATTACTAGCAAAGATATAATTGTTTATGTAAAATAGGTAACTATCAGAATAATAATAAACAGAAAATTATGGTAATTAAAAAATATAAGATGAACTGGGCATGTATTTTAAAGGTAATACTAGCAAGATTAGAAGACAAATTGATGTGAAGCAAGAATGTAAAAAAAAAGCATGCCTTAGATTGAAATTAGAAAAGAACTGGTTGCTATTTATGTCACTTAATGATACAATGAAAACTTTAGGAAGAATAGAAGAATTAAATTAAATAAAGAGTTCTAGTTAAGCTTTGTTTAATCAGAAATTATTTTAAACATACAACTAGCTCTAACATAAATTCAGAGGCTATCAGCATTTAAGGTGACACTTAGAACAAGAACAGTGGAGATTAATAAGGACACAGTATATAGTATCTGAATATATTACATGTTTATCTATATTAATTATGGGTGTAATAAACTGACACATTTAACCAATAAAGAACAAGGCTCATTTTGATCTTGAATGAGTAAGAGACTGAAGGGACTCTGTGGTCCTCCTACAAAGACTTTTGTTAACACAGGCACATACTTATTTACCTTCTCAAGAAGACCATCTGTCCAACTTCCAAGTGTTTCTGCACATCCTGCTATAAATGTGGCATATGGCCACAGAGAAATTAATGGCTGCCTTCCCAGCTGCTTTCATTGATTTGACTTCTAAGCGTGCATAAGGCTGCTGATCCTTGACCCAACTGAGGAAATTAGCCTGACTGGTGACAAACTCCAGCACATGTGCTTCCTTTTATCGGCTAGAGGCTTACTCTATTTAAAGTTAAAAAAAAAAAGTGCTTTGGGGTACATTTATTAACTGGCTCATTATTAACCATATCTACTAAGAGTTCTCTGACAGGAGAAGCCGTCATACCAGCCCTCCAAAAAGTAGTCAGACTTAGACTTTATAGACACTCTTACAAAACTCTCTGCTCAATGGAATAATACATTTTTCTAACACTCTTACCTCATAGCTTCTTTCACCTCTAAATATCAATGTCCCCTAGTGCTTTGTTCTCAAATTCAATTTGTTACACAGACTAAGACTTTAGTTAACCACAGCATTAGAGCTTTAAATATTTACATGCAGATGACTCTAATGTATTATCACCACTTTAAATATATTTCTTTTTCTCTGGACATACACGTATCTGAAAACTCAATACACATAAGGATTTAACAGACATCGAAATGTAGTATCTGCAGTATGAAATTGGTCAATTCCGCAAATCTGTTTCTCACAGAACTAAGCAAACAGAATGTATATTCTTCCAGTTGCTCAAGTCAAAGAAAAATAAGTTGGCTCATTAATGATAGTTTTCTTTCTTTTGTATTCCACATCTAATAAACTATCCAAATCTGTAACTGCTGACCCAAAATATATCCAGAATCCAAAAATTTTTCACCATTCAATCATCCTAATACTGTTCAAATCAAGCAGGACTGTTTCACTGAACTATTACTAATGCTTCATTACCAGCCTTTTGCATTCACAACTTTTCTGTGTGGGAAAACTGTAACATTTAAAATGTAAGTCAGATGTTATATCCTCTTACTTAGAATAAACATGGAAAGATGTCACATATGTGAACCTATATTTTCTCTAGCCTTTTGTGAAGTGAGCGAGAGTACTTGTTAGATGAAAGTCTGGGGATCCAGTCAATCAATAGAAGACATGTGTCTACCATTAGCAAAAATTAAACTTCTAGATAATAAAAGCACTGCCAATGTGGATTAGCAAGTAAAAGTGCTTGCCATACAATCTTGCTAACCCCAAATCACCTGGAACCCACAGTAGGAGTAGAGAACAGAATGCCTAAACTTGTCCTCTGACCGCCACATATTCACTGTGCATGCACATGCCCCCACACACAATGCACACATCATGTGCATGTGTGCTTCAACACACAGAAACACACACAGGCACACACACATAATGTATACATCACTTGCAAATATAACCACTGTAAATAAAAAATGTTTTTATTATAACCAGTAAACCAGAATATATGGCAACAGAATTTTGCTGAAGTGAGGACAAAAAGGTAGATTGAAAAAAGCTGGTCATAATATCCAAGTATTCTGATAATATTATAAAAAAAATGTATATTGTAGTATTAGAAGACGTGAAGAAATACTGGAATCAATAATGATTGACACTTTCTTCAAATAAATATCCCACGAAGCCATATATGTTAAGGAAATTCACAAAAATACCAAGCAAGATAGTGAATAAGTATGCATCTAAGAATAACATATTTAAGCTGAAAAAAATAAAAAATAAAACATTTTTAAAGGAGCCAGAGAAAAATGTAACAAAGAACATTAAGAATTATACTAAACCAAGCTAGGCAGTGGTAGCAGATACCTTTAATTCTAACATCCAACACTCAGGAGGCATAGGCAGGTTTGAGGACAGCCAGAGCTGTTACAGAGAGAAAACCTGTCTAAAAAAAAAAAAAAGAATTACACTAAGAAATTTCCTCAGAATCCATGTGAGAAAGAAGAGTGGAGTGAAATATTTAAAGTTTAAAGTTTTGAAGAATAAGACATAGAATTTTATGGACACCAACACCATCATTCAAAGCTGAAAGAAAGCCAGGTGTTGGTAGCCTATGCCTTTTATCCCAGCACTCAGGAGGCAGAGACTGGTGGATCTCTGTGAATTTCAAGCCAGCCTGGTCTACATAGTGAGTTTGAGGATAGGCTCCAAAGAGAGAGAGAAGGAGGGAAAAGGGGAGAGAGGGAGGGAAAGAAGGAAATAGGGAGGGAAAGACAGAGAGAGGGAGGGAGGGAGGGAAAGAGATAGAGAGAACTAAAAGAAAAATAAAGGCAAACAAAAGTTAAGGGTGTTTATCACCAGTAGACCTACCTCTCAATAAATTATGAAAGTTATTCAGAAAGGAGAACTGGCATAGATATCAAACTATCTACACCACAGCAAATGGCAATTCTCAAAGCATACAAATTATAAGACAAAGGCTGAATAAATAAACAAAATAGGGCATAAATATATCTTACATATAGAAAATATAGCTTAAAAGTGAAGAAATGACGTTTGGAAGGCTAACTCTGTGATAGAGGTACCGTGGGTCCAACCACTAGCACCAAACAAATTAATGTACAAATTGAAAGAATGAAGAAAGTTATAGTATGGTAACACTAATCAAAAATAAATTAACTGAAAGATGAGTGTTCAGAGCCCAAGAAGACTTTTATATCATCCTCTCTAAAGCTCAATGCACACTACAAAGAGAGGTTTGAAAAGAATGTGTCAGAAAATAGGCCTGACACAGACATTGCAATTTTGAACTCACATTGTGACTACATACACTGAGGCTGCACATAAAATGGGGTGTCTTCAGTCAGGCATGGAGAGAGGAGGGGCTCAGGGGCTCCTATCCTTCACTGTTGAACTATTGGCTACTGATAAATTCAGAGTAGGAATCATGCTTTCAGTTGAGTGCTGGTAACTGCCGGAGGGTCCAGTGGATGGAACAATCTAATGGTCACACCAGTGGCACTTGTTGCAATAAATAAGTCAAAAAACAAAACCTCATCACGAATCTGGGAAGGGGCTTGGCAGGGAGAACAGAAGTGTTAATATCCACTGCAGGGAAATGAGGCAGAATCAGGGGAGGGAACAGTTGGAATATATTTAAAGAATGCATAAAATTGCCAAGAAGAAAATTAATCAATAAAAATTATAAATTAAAACTTACAAAATGACCCACAGTAATTTCATATAAGTAAGAAAATTTCATGGGCAAAGACTTACTAACAGGGACAATTGTACATAGAGGGGGGGGGAATTCTCTTAGGCTCTGTTCAATTTTTAAAAGATAGTAAGAAAAACTAATGAACTCTGGGGTGAATATTCTCTTAACTATTTATATGATATTGATTCTTGAAATAAATTATCTAAAGGATGATGGCAGTTGATCAGGAGGAGCAAGAGAGAGATTTTGAAGAAGGTAATGGCAAATGGATATGGTCAAAAACTACTGTATCAACATGTGGAATTTTCAAAGAATACATAAACATAATGAAAACTTTTTAAAAATAAAATTTATATTTACATTAAATAAAATTGTTTTTGAAGATGAAGAGAACTATATAGAGTAATAAAGCCAATCAATAATGTTATGATATAATTTTGGGCTGGTTATATAGCTCAGGAGTTAAGAGCAATGGCTGCTCTTTCAGAGGACCTGGGTTTGATTCAGAATACTCACATGGTGGTTCATAAGTGTCCATTACTCTAGTTACAGGGTATATGACACCCTTTTCTGGCCTCCATGGGCACCATACACACATGTAGTATCTAGACATACATGCAGGCAACAGACACACACATAAAATACTTTTTTAAAAAATACATATTTTTCTACTAGTGGATTCTTTTCTAACATCTATGCCCTAACCAGCCTTAGCAAATTGGCTAGGTTTCCACTACCAGGCATGGATTCCATCCTCCTGAGTGTCTCTAAGTTAAATACCATAGCCATTGCTTCCCACCAACATGGGTATCACTTGCTGCTCTTTTATGGATATATTGTCATGCTGGACAATATTGTGGTTCATGTGATGGATCCAGGTAGAAGTACTCATGGCCTACATAGTATTTTCTTGTACCATAGAAGCTAGATCACAAAAGGGATGATCCAGCTTTAAGAATCCATGCCCTGTGTTCTAAATGTGTGCTGTTTATCTTCAACCTTTGAGAGGCAACCAACAGAAACTTTGCCTACATCATCTTGGGAGAAACTTGGATTACCCCAACCAATCATTCTAAGCAAGATTTGTGATGACTACTGTAAGGGTTTTTGTTAGTCTATGGTTCTAGTGGAGAATATATATGCATGCATACACTTACGTGTACTGTGTATATTTGGAAGTAATGTAAAACAAGCTTAGTGTTATTTGACCCTCCTAACTACATTCTAAGTCTTATCCCTGTACCCACAGATAAGTGTAGTGCTCACCCATCATCGAAGAAGCTTTTCTTTATAGCAAATAGAAATTATCACAGAAAACCACAACTGTACACAATACTGAGACCAACTGATCATTGGGAGGCCATCCCCAAATGGATATATCTATATTACAACTCTTATATTTATGGCTCAGGAAATATCTTGGGGAAACCTGTAAGAGCCAGAATACCAATAAGTCTGTTGTGTAACAGTCTCTCAAAGAAATGGCTTCCTAAACAAAATCTGAACAAGGGCAACATCAGTAGACATGATAACATAGAAGGAGGAAAGCTCTTAATCACCACATGGTGAAACCATTTTGTAGAGTAATGCCACCTGGATTAGAGGTTAATGGCCTAGAGCCCAGGAGAGGGTTAACTCGACTATTCCCCCCGCAACCCAGGTGGGCTCCTTATTGTAATCAAAACCCAGCTCAACATAGAGCCTCTAATCCTTTTGTGTTTGTGATTATCAATAGCACCTTTGCAAGCTCTAGTGAGAGAATGCTAAATTGTACACCTCAAGTATGCTTCTATTCTTTATGTTTGGATGGAGGAAAATTCCCTTTGGCCCTTGTGACCAGAATGCCCAAGTAGGTTCCCGTTCCAGTAGAGAGCCAGAGCACCATGACCCTCTTTAGACAGAGGAGAGATTTTGGAATCACTGCTGCTATCATGGTTGCCATTACAACTGGAGCTGTGGGAGACACCACGGCTGCCATTGCCATGCATTCCACTGTCCAGATTGCAGCTGCCTTAAATAACCTGTCAGCGAATGTAGCCACTGCTTTGGACCTACAATCTTCCCTTAATGCTCAATTGAAAGGTGGTATTATGGTCCTGAATCAACGACTTGAGATCTAGTTTAGGAACAGATTGACACTTTGTGGCAGTTGGCACAAATAGGATGTGAATGGAAGACGACAGGGCTCTGTGTGACCTCTGTGCCATATCAAAAGTATTCGGTGGCTGCCAATATGTCTAACCAGCTTTCTCAGTATCTTTTAGGCAATTGGTCCAGCGAATTCGATAAGTTAATGCAGGACCTGAGACTTTCCATCCTGCATGTGAATTCCACCCAGGTCGATGTCTGGGTTGCAGAGGGACTATCTACATGGATCACGTAAGCCATGAACCACCTGAAAGAATGGGCGGGAATGAGTGCCCTGGGAGGGGGTGCTTATCCTAGTCAGTCTCATTGCCTTATGGTGTATCTGCAGGATGAGGGTTACACAGTGGAGAAGTAATGCCATGATTGCACAAGCCTTCGCAGCCCTGGAGACAGGGCCATCACCTCAGGCTTGGTTAACTGTGTTAAAAGGCTAAGCAGTCATCAGGCTCAGGATGCGAGACGAAGTAGTTCACTTGAGGCCAGCTTCAAGTGGCTTCATGGAGGGCAAGTCTGATTGCATATGGGTTGGTATCATAATCCCATCTCTGAGAAAAGATACCGGACGGGTGTGGTACCAACTTAGCTGATAACTGGGCGCAGGGCCATTACAATGTCCCTTGTTCATCAGAGATCAGACCTCTGCCCTTGCCTGTTGCATTTAAAACAAAAAAGGGGGAACTGTTGGAAGCCACAGCCCCAAGATGGCGCCTGGCTGGATGCCAGGTAGTCCGAGCTTAGCTGTAAAAATCCTTATTTGGAAGTGCTTGATGGATCTGGTGCGCTTTCTCCTTCTGTGGACTATCCGGGATCACTAGGTGGCATGAGCTGATTGGACAGTGAGCACACATTTAAGGGCTTGCTGGGGCTTGGGGGAGGAAAGAAGCTGATGTACAAGATTCCTGAATAAATTGATTGAAGAAGAGTCATGGTCGTGTTTCCTTGTTGGCCGAGGTAAACACGACAGTGGTTAGATTTATTTATATATATATATATATATATATATATATATATATATATATATATTTGTGCATATGTATGTGTTTGTGTGGAAAATAATAATTGAATAAGAAAATTCTATGTAGAGGAGACATGGAAGGAGTTTGAGGGAAATAATGTGGTAGGGGCTAGTGAAGGAGAAAAGTGATGTAATTATATTCTAACAAAATATACACAAATAGTTAAAAATCTAAACATATAACATTCAATAAACATGTAAACATAATAAGCCCATGAGAAGTTTGCATCATCAAATATGTACAAGAGATAAGTTAAACTATGACCATTGTTTTTATAATTGTGTTTCTTTTGTTTTAACAATTTTTAGCAAATTATATATGAAAATATACAATAGACTGGGTATATTAGTAAATACAAAACTTTATTTCTTATTGTTCTGGAGAGTACAAATATGATACTGACAGATAATGTTATGAAATGAGGGCCTATTTCCAGTTGTTCAGAATGATTCTCTCCATTCCTTGCAGGCAGTAAAGAACTCTGGGAGTCACACTTTATAAAGGACACTAATCATGTCTATGAGGAGTCAACCCCTGTGCCTCAATTACATTGCACAGCCCATCCCCACCTCTAACACCACCACACTCAAGATTAGGATTTCAGCATGAGGATTTCAAAAAATGGGAAAAACTCAATGTATTACAATAGTTAAATATAATTTTCTTACTGTAGCTTTCCTTCATTGTTACCAAGCTTTTACTTTCATCTATATGAGACACTTACATGAGACATCTCTGACTTTGAATTTAAGATTCACTTCAAATATGTCCTCCACATAAAGGTTTTCCTTGACAATTAGCTCATACCCCTCGAAACATCTAGCCCATTTACTAACACTAATTTTATTCATAGCACTTTGCAACATTTGTAATTATATATTGATTTAGTCAATTGTTTTGTTATTTCTCCCAGTAGAATCTGAGTCCCATGTAACTAACTGCATTACTTAATGTTAAACCATTGTTGTTTCAAATACCATCTCATTAGATTTTTAAATTATTTTACTCCATTAGAAACTACACAATACAAGCAGATTTGTTATTTTGCTACTCACTACTTTTAAATTTGATTTTTTTTGTTTTGCCTTTTAATTTTTTATCAATCCAATGCAAGTATACATTCTGTTTTATTATATGTTGGGAGATGTTTATTTCTCTCTGTACTCTCTTCCTACAATTTCTCATCCAGACTTAGCTTATAATTTCATCCACACATTACTATTACAAATTTATCATAGATAACCTCAAGTTGTCTCCAAAACTTCTGATCCTACCTGTAATTGCTTTTCATTTTCTTTCACACCCATAACTTCAAACCTACCCTTCTGTTCAAAATATATCAGGAATAAAACCACTTCCTGCCACCTCTACCACTATTACTACCTTGGCACAAGAAAATTACTACCATTGCTGGGTTATGGCCACAACATTCTAACAGGCCTCACTAACTCACATTTAACATTTGCTGTCATTTGAATATGATTGGTACACTGGGTTTATCTGTATTACACATTCGGTCCCAATTGGGATGATGCTAAAAAATTTTAAGACTTTTAAGTGATAGAAGCGAGTGTCCTCAAAAGCAAACAATGCTAGTCTTGATCATTATTATAAAAAGAATGAGACTATCTTCTCTCTGTGGAGTCACTAGCTTACTTTTTGCCATCTGATATCTCTCCATCTTGCAACTGCTACTGTCATAATGACAGCTATAAAGAAGTGCAATAACCAGAGGCAAGGCTCATCAGAACCAGTGTTGTGCTGTTTGGACTTTCATTCTCCAAAATCTTTGAACAAAGCAAACTTTATTTCTGAGCAAAGTGGTAGAAGTGTCCATATTCCCCACAAAAAAAGCAGGGCAACAATAAATGCCTGCATATCTAAGAGAGTGACACTTGAGTCTAGCAAATATAAGAAAGATATTCTAATATACAGAAACACAGGACAGTGTCATTGAAAGTGGAATAAAACAGACTGGAAACTACCCTGTGCCTCATCCAGGAGGTCTCTTTACCACAGAGAAAAATCACAGTGAGTGAGAGAATGTCAGTTGCATCATCATCATAGATGTTGGCAACTTTCCTAAGAACATAAACAGCTGTTGAAACAGAAAAGATTCATACTTATCACGAGCTTAGAAGCCAATTAAAAAAAACAACCTAGCTCGACAGTGGTGCTACAAGCCTTTAAGCCCAGCACTAAGGAGGCAGAGGGAGAAGATCCTGAGTTCTAGGCCAGCCTGGTCTATGGAGTGAGTTCCAGGACAGGCAGGGTTATGCAGAAAAACCCTGTCTCAAAAAAAAAAAAAAATCCCCAAAAGGAAAGAAAATGAGATGAAAGAACATGAAGGCAACTCTGTAGCCTAGTTTGGTAAAGCAAAAGTAAGGTGTTGGGGGAAAGGCTTAGCAGCTAAAAGCACTTGGCTGCTCTTCCAGAAGATCTGGGTTCAATTCCTAGCACCCAATGGTTGCATTGGACAATCAATAAGGGGCTCGTATCCGTGAGAGATTTATTTTCTTTCTCCCAGCAGTCATTAGTTGACTGTAGTTCTTTGTCTTGAAAATTTTCACTTTCCATGTTAGTATGACCATTGATATTGCCATTTTTCTGGTCTTGCTTAGGCAACCATGTGTAGGAAAGACTGTTTAATAGCAGATTTCCAGGCATTCTGGCTCTTACAATCTTTCCAACTCCTCTTCTATGTTGCTACATGAGCCATAGATTCAGAAGCAATGATATAGATATATTCTTTGGGGCTCAGATCCCCATGATATTTTGATTTCTACATTGTATCTAGATGTGGTTTTTCTATAATGCTCTCCATTTTTTTGTGAAAAGAAAAAAAAAACTTCTTTGATGAGGGGTGATAGTTCCACCTTTTTTGTATGTATAAGGATAAGGATAGTCTCTATATTGTAGTCACTCTTCTTATTTGTATACCACAGGCTTGGTTGGCCACTTGAAGTTTGTGGGCCATGTATGTGATCCTACCACTCTTCCAAGACTCCCTAGATTGTGAACTCTGATATGATGTATGCTCTAGCCATGGGTGTCTCCCATGTGTATTGGGAAAGAAAGAAGCAAACACAGCACTGAGATAATTATAAATGGATCTGTGTCTATACTTCTAGATACACTAAGCATTAAACATCTGACTATAAAGTTGTAGCTTAATGAATATAATCTATATAATCCCTCACAGCCATGCCCAGAGGCTTATTCCCATGGTGATTCTAAATCTCATAAAGTTGAAAGTCAGTATTAATCATCATACCATGTTTAGCTCTCACCCTGAAGCTGTGACAGATTGAATTCAGGCTCCCTACTGTGATGGATCTCTGACTATGACTGGTTACTCTCCTCACACTTCTTTTGTGAGACAGATGTAAGATTTCAGGGAAGGCTTAGGAGGCAATAGTTCAGTCCTTTAAGCAGTCTGGTCTTTTTTGCAGATAAGGGCATTCCATAGATCTTGTTTACATGCAAGGAGAACATGAGAACTTTAGGAACTCTGATTCTATGCTAATTTAAAGACATGTTGGCATCTTTTGTGTCACATTGTTCATGCGGAGAGAGAAAAGGCTCAGAGAAAATAGAAAATTTCCTATGCTTATAAGCCTGTAGACAGATAGAGGAAGCAATGACTTCTATGCAGAATAAAATGCAGAAGACACGAGAGCAGTCAAATCACAGGTTTGCAAATAGAAGATGGGAGCAAGAGAAATGTTCAGATCACTGCCCTTATTAGATGTCATTAGGGAAGAAAAGGCAGGGCACTGGAAACACTTCAATGTTGACTATGTGGAATAGTTTTGAGGCCTTTGAGCTATAGCCTATAGTTGCCTGCCATCTGACCCTGAAATAATTGTCTTATTTAGGGTTTCTATTGTGGGAAAAAGGCACCATGACCATGGAAACTCTTATAAAAGAAAACATTTAATTGGCTGGCTTATAGATTCAGAGGTTTAGTCCATTATTGTCATGACACGAATCATGGCAGCAAGCAAACATGGTGTTGAAGGCATAGATGAAAGTCCATCTGGATCATCAGGCAGCAGAGATAGATAGATAGATAGATAGATAGATAGATAGATAGATAGACAGACAGACAGACAGACAGACAGACAGACAGACAGACAGACAGACAGACAGGGCCTGGCTTGAGCATTTAAAAAGGCCCTACTTCCTCCAACAAGGCCATATCCCCCAATTGTGCCACTCCCTATAATCTTATGAAGGGCATTTTTATTTAAATTACCACAGTGATTGAGGCATAAAAGTATTGTTTCCAGTTTGTATGGGTCATATTTATGAGTTACTGTTCTGTTAGTTACTTAGTTTATATCAATTGTTCTGAACTTTAAGCTTAGGAACTGTTTTACAAAGACAATGGCAGTCATTGAAATCAATTTTTTTTGAAATGACAAAGTATAAATACATGGAAAAAATATTTACAATAGAGTATGTGAATATAGTAATGTGAATGGAAAGGATGAAACAAAATTCATGTAAAAGTCAATGAAGTGTCAAAATTAAAACAATAAAAATTACTGAAAATATTATGTAAGTACATGGAAATAATTATCAGAATGATGACTATTTATTTTCATATAATTTGTACAAACATTTATCTTAATGTCACAATAACAAAGGAATAAAAATCAAATCAGTTTTATCAAAAAGAAACAAAGTCCTATAACATTAAATAAATATCAATAAAGAATGAGAGATATATTGTCTCATATACTGAAATTTTTTTCTAAAGTTAAGTTTGTTTCAAGAAAAAAATCTTGTGAAAGTAATAAATCAAATAAAATTGAGTTACCAAACTGAGTCATGCATATGAGAGAAGTAGTTACATCAAAGTATCATTCATTATGAATGATTTAGATGATAGGAAAAACAACCTTCCACATACCCAACTCAGGTTTATTGTCTGGGGCCCCTGTAAAAATAGATTAACAAAAGTAAACAAAGCTTGTTTTAACATGGAAATTTTG